>NC_081569.1:128253109-128409949 GCF_022355385.1 Mustela nigripes
ATGTTGGCTGCCTTGAGCAGAAAATGGATTATTGGAAGAATATAGGAAGCTCACCGCATTGCTGGAAGGCTGAAGAGTAGGCTGGTCCAGAGGCTAAGCAGCAAGAATAATCCGGTGAGGGCTATTTGGCTGCTGCTAGATGCATCCTCTCCCTCCTTTGTACTGCTATTTCCAGTTCTTGGTGGGACTGTTTTACATCATGTGCATGGTGCCTAACTTCCTGGGTTTAGAAAAGAAGGATCTTCCATTCTGACTTCCATTGTGTACTGTTTATGAAGTCAGTCCCCTCTAGGAGAAGGTTGAGTGTTTGAAAGCTAGAAGATCTGAAGGCGACTGCTACGTCCAGGATCCTGAAAGAAGCTGCAGTTGTAATTCTCTGCTATCTTTGAGGACTGTCAGGGACTAGAAATGAACCCATGTATCAATTATCCAAAGGGGAAAAGAGATTAGAATCCAGAATCTGTAACCATTAAACTTGAAGCAGCTTCTCAGCAAAGTTCTAGAATATGTCACACAGATGGTTTGTGAACAGTTAGTAAGGCAATAAGTGTGGCCAGCATGGGCATCCTAAAAACAAATTTGACCACCTAATGATTTTCTAAGCGAGTCCTCTCTGCTCTGTCTCAGATATAACTACTAGGTCCTCATTAGCTCTTGTGTGAACTTTGCTAAGGCCTCCCATCTGTCCGGTAAGACCCATCTTACCATCAGCTGCTATAGGATCCTCCAAAAAATGCAAATTTGACTGTCATTTCCTAGCTTAAATTTAAGCTTAAAATTCTTGATCATCTGTGGGATAAAGGTCCTTCTCAGTCTTTCCTGCAAAACTGAAAGCTTTATGAGGCCTAGAACTGTGTCTGCTTTAGTGCATCATCTCCAGTAACTAGTGTGGAGCCAGCACTTGTTAGGAATTCGTTAAGTATTGAGTTAAACTGATGGAATTTGTGTCTCTTGGCTCAGGTCTCTGCACACACAGAACTTCCTGTACACACTGAATAGCCATGGTATTTTATTTGTTTATTTTACTAATGTTTGTTCTTTTTGTTTCTGTGAAGTACTTCTAAGTTATTTCCTTTAATTTTTTTGTGTATAATACAGTATTGCTAATTATTGGCACAATATTGTATAGCAGATTTCTAGAACTTACTAATCCTAAATAACTTAGACTTTATACCCATTGATTAGCAACTCTTCATTTTCCTCTCCTTGAAGACCCTGAGAAACATCATTCTACTCTCTGATTTTAGGAGTTTGACTATTTTAGATACCTCCATAAATGGAATTGTGCAATATTCGTCCTTCTATGACTGGCTTATTTCACTTAGCATAGTGTTCTCAGGGTTCATCCATATTACCACATATTGCAGGATTTCCTTGTCTTAAAAATATTATAATATTCCATTGTATGTAACTACCACATTTTCTTTTCTTTTCTTTTACTACCACATTTTCTTTATCCATTCATCTGTCAGTGGACAGTTAGGTTGTTATCGCATCTTGGCTATTTTGAGTAGTGCTACACCGAAACGTTGGAGGGTCGATATCTCTTTGAGATCCTGATTTAAATTCTTTTGGATGAATACCTGGAAATGGGATTGATAGATGATATGGTAATTCTATTTTCAATTTTTTGAGGAATCTTTATACTGTTTTCCGTAGTGGCTATGTCATTTTTCGTTCTCATGTAGGTGCAAGGGTTCCATTTTCTATGCATCCTCTGCAACACTTGTCTGTTTTTATTTTGATAATAGCCATCATCCTAACAATGTAAGATGATATCTCATTTTTGTGGTTTTGGTTTGCATTTCCTGATGATTAGTAATATTGATCATCTTTTCTTATGCTTTTTGGCCATTTGGATGTCTTCTTTGGAGAAATGTGTATTTCAGTCTTAAGCCCATTCTAAAATTGGGTTATTGGGTTGTTTTGCTATGGAGTTATAGGAGTTTTAAATTTATTTTGGAAATTAACCTCTTTTCAGATATATGGTTGGCAAGTATTTTTTGTTGCTTCATAGGTTGTCATTTTCTCTGTTTGATTCCATTGCTGTACAGAAGTTTTTCTGTTTGATGTAGTCCCACTTGTCTATATTTGTTTTTGTTACGTGTGCTTTTGGTGTCATATCCATAAAATCATGAAGCTTTGTTATGAGACCAATATCAATATCAATATCATGAAGCTCTTCCCCTGTTTTCTTCTAAGAGTTTTATAGTTTAAGTCTCATTTTTTTTTTAAAGATTTTATTTATTCATTTGACAGACAGAGATCACAAGTAGGCAGAGAGATGAAGAGAGAGAACAGGAAACAGGCTCCCTGCTGAGCAGAAAGCCCGATGCGGTGCCCGATCCCAGGACCCTGGGATCATGACCTGAGCTGAAAGCAGAAGCTTTAACCTACTGAGCCACCCAGGTGCCACTAAGTCTCATGTTTTTAATCCATTTTGAGTTTATTTTTATATGATGTGAGATAAGCATCCAGTTTCATTCTTTTGCATGTGGATAATGAGTTTTTCCAACACAATTTGTTGGAGAGACTATCCTTTCCCCATTGTGTGTTGTTGGCACCCTTTTCAAAGATCAGTTGATCATAGATGTATAGATGCTTTTCTAGACTCTTACTCTGTTTCATTGGTCTCTTTATGCCATACTCTTTTTTTTTTTTAAAGATTTTATTTATTTATTTGACAGAGAGAAATCACAAGTAGATGGAGAGGCAGGCAGAGAGAGAGAGAGAGGGAAGCAGGCTCCCTGCTGAGCAGAGAGCCCGTTGCGGGCCTCGATCCCAGGACCCTGAGATCATGACCTGAGCCGAAGGCAGCGGCTTAACCCACTGAGCCACCCAGGCGCCCTATGCCATACTCTTAAAAAATTTCTGTAGCATTGTAATATATTTTGAAACCAGCAAGTATGATATCTCCAGTGTTGTTCATCTTACATTCCTTTTTTTGTTTTGTTTTTAAGATTTTGTTTATTTATATGAGAAAGAGGAAGAGAGAGAGAGAGAGAGCACAAGCAGGGAGAGGGGAGGGACAGAGAGAGAAGCTGACTCCCCACTGAATAGGGAGCCCACTTGGAGCTCAGTTGCAGAACCCTGAGATCATGACCTGAGGGTTAAGGCAGACCCTTAACCCATTAAACCACACAGGCACCCTAATGTGGACATTTTAACTGTGTTAATTAAGCTCCAGTCTATGAACCTGGGATGTCATTCCATTTTTTTTGTCATTAATTTTTTCATCAATTTTTATAGTTATGCCGTGGTGTTTTTCTGTGTTCTTGCTTTTGCTCATTTAATCCTCTTCGCCTGTAGAGCCCTTTTTCAATGCCCTTGCCTGTGGCCAAGTCCTGCTGTTCTTTAAGAAAGCATAATTGCTGTATCTTTGAGGAAAAGTCCTTTGATTACCTTTCTTCCCTAATTTAAATACCCGCTGTGTTCCTGTAATATCAAGGGCAAAATTCTATTCTAAATAATAACACATTGTATTACAGTTGTCTGTTTATGAGTTTTTCTTCCTCTGTAGACTGAGCTGTTTCAGGGCACAAATCATGTATAATTTAACTGTATTCCCAGGATGGAATATGGTGCTTGGCACATAGCAGGGACCCAGTAAAGGTCTGTTGAAGGTATTAGGCAAAGCCATTAACTGATGGTTCCCTTTTAAAAATTTAATTTAATTTAATTTAATTTGCGAGAGAGAGAGAGAGAGAGAGAGAATGAGCATGGGGTAGGGAGGGGCAGAGGGGGAATGAGAAACACCTTCCCGTTTAGCACGATGCGGAGCTCAATCTCAGGAAGATCATGATCTGAGCTGAAGGCAGACACTTAACCCACTGAGCCACCTAGGCACCCCTCATGGTTCCCTTTTTGATGTGGTTGCTGTGTGTATCTTCTCATCAGAAGGAACTGGGACTCCTTAGAGAAATGGCTGGGGCAGAGCATATGTAAGATGAGCTCGGAACTTTTGTTATAAGCAAGACTATTCGGACACATGAGCCAACTCTAAAGAGCTCCCAATGGCCAAAACTAGGAAAACTTGAAACACTTGAAATATGTTAAACTTGAAAAAACTTGAAAAACTTGAAATATGTTAAAAACTGCATGTTTCTAAAACTACAAAACCCCCAAATCATTGTATAGAGATTGCTACAATGCTTAGTATTCTGACAATGGGAGAAGACTCAATCTTCTATCCTGCCTTTCTTTTTTTTTAATAGTATTTTTTAAAAGATTTTATTTATTTACTTGGCAGACAGAAATCACAAGTAGGCTGAGAGGCAGGCAGAGAGAGATAGGCAGAAGCAGGCTCCCTGCTGAGCAGAGAGCCCTGATATGATGCTCTATCCCAGGACCGAAGGCAGAGACTTTAACCCACTGTTCCACTGCTCTCTAATTTTGTGCATATTTAAAATTTTCTGAAATAAAGAAGTTTTAACTAACTAGCATTTAAGTAAAAATTTGAAAAAGAGGGACACCTGGGTGGCTCAGTGGGTTAAAGCTTCTGCCTTTAGCTCAGGTCATGATCCCAGGGTCCTGGGATCGAACCCTGCATCGGGCTCTCTGCTCGGTGGGGAGCCTGCTTCCTCCTCTGTCTCTCTGCCAGCCTTTCTGCCTACTTGTGATCTCTGTCAAATAAATAAAATCTTTAAAAAATTTTTTGAAAAAGAAAAAAAAGTTTTTACAAAGCAGTAATTAATATACCTAAAATGTACAAAGGGAGTAAAAGGCAAGGGAATAATTTACTCAGAATTCAGAATACGGGGAGATATGATCGGGAAGAAGCATTAGAGGACTTTTAAAGTACAAATAATTACCTCATTACTAAGTAGGTATTGGTATTAACGTTTTTAGCTTTGTGTCTCGTTTTCATGCCACCTTTTATATTTATGATATATTTTACAATAAAAAGTAGAAAGAAAGCTAACTGTTAGGACATAAAGAAATCTCACAGAATCAAATTGCAGGAAGTACTGTTGGATGTTACAAGAATTAGAAAGTAAGTGGTCAGGTGGGTCTCTGTGTCTCCTTTCCTCCTGGACCCCAAGGTCCCTTGTTTCTACTTCTCTTTGCATAAATGATCCTTTTCCTGTCTCTGGCAGTTGTCTTCAGTGCTTAGTCATCTGCTTTTACATGGCCTGTGATGGCTTCTCCCAAGTGGCAGACTCTGTCCCTGACCTGAGGCTCTTTACTGTCTGTTTTGGCCTGTGGTACCAACCCCAGATTTTGGGGAAGAGAATTGGGTTGACTTTTGGGCAAATGTTCACCAAAAATCATAAGCACGGCCAGCGTAGTAGATCTTGGTCACAGGAACTATTCCTTCAAGGCTGTGGACAGGGGAAGTTTTTAAGAAAGGGTTGTAGACTTCTGCGATATAACATCATCTCTGACGGTGAAAGATTTGAAACAAACTCCAGCTCTAACAATAGAGACTTGAGGATTGGTTAAAGAAATTTTAGTATAGACTATTGGATAATGCACAGTCGTTTAAAATTATGATATAGCGCCATTTCTATTGACTCTGAAAAATGAGTAATGTTCAATTACATCTGTGCATGTCCTTTCAGAAATATAAATACAAGAAATGTGTGTGTGTGTGTGTGTTTGTGTATATGGATTTGAGTCCTAGAATGAGTGGAAACTCTGAAACATTAATGGAATAATTAATGAAAAGCTGTAAGTTACAGGACCTTGAGCTAGTGTGTATTATAGTCCCAGCTGATCAACTCATGATACAGTATTTTCCAGTAGAACTTATGGTCTTCATGCCCCACATGAAATTAGTGACTGGAGATAGGAGGCAGGATATATAAACATACAGATGTATATACATCTCTCTCCTCCTTCATTCTCTCTTTCTGTCTATATAGATATACATATGTATGTGTATGTATATTTATAAATATATAAATACGTTTCTGAAAGAATATGCACCAAAGTGTTAACAAAGGTTATCTTTGGCTAATGGGTTTGTGGTTGGTTATATCATTTTTTGTTTCTTTTTGCTCATTTTTCTACACTGAATAATGTGTTATTTGTATATTAAAGTCTGAAGGGTAAATGTAAAATGTTTTCTTACGTGTATTTAATTTGTTCTACGATGAGTAAAGCATGCATTAGTATAATTTCAAAAAGTTAATTTGAAATAATATAGATATGCAGAGCCCTGCATTAAAGTTAAAAAGTCAATTATTTTCCAAAAATCTGTTTCAAAAATAGAGCACAGGTGATACTGGGCTTGGAGTAAGTTTATTTTTATATGCCCTGGAGATCTTGATTGACTTATTTAGGCTAACAGGGTAAGTCTGCAGTTAAAAAAAGTCTAGTGCCAAACCAAGAAACCAAGAAACAATCTTTTAACTATAGAGAACAAACTGATGGTTACCTGAGGGGAAGTGGGTGGGTGGGGGATGGGTTAAATAGATGATGGGATTAAGCAGTGCCCTTGTGATGAGCACGGGGTGATTTATGGAAGTGTTGAATCACTATATTGTACACCTGAAACTAATATTACATTGTATGTTAACTAACTAGAATTTAAATAAAATCTTAAGAAAAAAATAAAGAGGGGCACATGGGTGGCTCAGTGGGTTTAAAGCCTCTCCCTCGGCTCAGGTCATGATCCCAGGGTCCTGGGATCGAGTCCCACATCGGGTTCTCTGCTCAGCGGGGAGCCTGCTTCCTCCTCTCTCTCTCTGCCTGCCTCTCTGCCTACTTGTGATCTCTCTCTGTCAAATAAATAAATAAAATCTTTTTTTTTTAAAGAAAAAATAAGGAAACACACAAAATCTAGTGCTCAGAGTATTATATCAAGAAATATTGTATCCTTATTAAGAGGTCATAGTCTTAGTGTACTCTCTGTGGATTAGAAACATTTGAAGAAGTTGTCCATTTTAGCTCCTTACTTCAAATGGAACACAAAGGAACAACACAAGGAGGCCAGTGTGGTCAGAGGGCACCTGAGGGATGACTGAGAGGACTGGAAATGGTCAGCCTGAGGAGGAACTTGCAGGAAAAGTGATAGCAGGCTGTAAATATTTGAAAGGGTATTGTGGGGAGGGATTGAAGAGCAGAGGTTATTGTGAAGTAGATTCTACTTAGGTCAACATAGGGAGGAACTTCGCGCATTATCTCTGTCTGGTGAAAGGACCTCCTCACAGAGTAGCAGAGACTGGGGGGAACATCTGACGATTGCCTGAGCCTCCGTTCCTTTGCTGGGAGGTATAAAGAACGCATAGTCCTCCTGAGTATCTCTTTTACTGTCTCACAGACTCCCACTCGCAGCACTTCTGACAGCAGATGTGGGATTTTTTTCCCCCTCACACCAAGTGATTCTGTGACACTGCTGGGTGTCCTACTGCCAGAGGAGTAGGACACTGTGACACTGCCAGAGGATAGCATCAGATCCCACAGGTTAAGGGCTTCGTCCCATGAGAATGTTGCCTCCCCCCTGTCACCCCGCCCCAGCTTCAGATGCCCGTCTCAGGTAGTAGGTCCCAGGTTACCCACAACTGCTGTCTGACTTGACTATGTGTTGGGGTTTCCCGTGACCTCCTCTGTGGATTTGATAATTTTCTACGGCAGCTCAGAGAACTCAGGGAAATACTTACATTTACCAGTTTATTAAAAGATATGGGAAAGGATACAGATGAATAGTCAGATAAAGAGACACGGAAGGCAAAGTCTGGGAGGGGCCCAAGGACAGGAGCTTCTGTCCCCTTGGAGTTGGGGTATGTCGCCCGTCACCCTGCTGGTATATGGATGTGGTCACCAACCTAGAAGCTCTTCAAACCCTGCACTTTGGGGATTTTTATGGAGGTTTTATCACATCACTGTGATCAGTCATTAACTTCTTTTCCAGCCCCACTCCCCTCTCTGGAGAATGGGGGGGTGAGGCTGACAATTCCAAGCCTCTGATGATGGCTTGGTCTTTCTGGTGAGCAGCCCCCATCCAGGAGCCCACCCAGAGTCACCTCTTTGGAACAAAAGACACTGCTATCACCAGAGAAGGTCCAAGGGATTTAGGAACTCCGGGTCAGGAACCAGAGTCAAAGACCAAATATTAGAACAAAACATACTCATAGTGTCCTTTTCACTTAGGAAATCATCAGGATTTTCAGAGTTCTGTGCCAGGAACTGGGGGCAGAGATGAATGTATACATTTTCTGTTACATCACAAGAGGAAAGTTGGGTGGCGTAAGCTCGCTCTAAGTTCTTTCTACCTATGAGAGTATGAGCTGATGAACAGAAAAATAAATCTTTTCACATATAAAAATAAAAGTGAGACTAGATTTAAGTTGAATCACAAATATTTACCCATCATTTGCACTTTTATGTTGCTACCAGACGCAGACATTTGCAGTATTTGAGGTTTACATCATTTAAGTTGTTTTTCGCACTGAGAAGTGGACTTTGGGCTTTGGTTTCTCGTGGTCTTGACTAGAGGAGGTTAAGCCAGAGCCTAGCTAAATACAGTAAACCTTATGCTTTTCTGAGTGCTCAAGGAAAGGCTAGATCAATAAACCATAAAACTTAGTAGTACCTAAAGGTTAGGAGCGTGAATCCTGTCTCTGCCGTAGTGTCTTTACCTGAAAATGGCAATAATGCCAGCCATAGGCTTGTTATTTGCTTGGGAACATGGCTTTCACGATGCATTTCACCTGTCTACTCCTTGAAGCTACCTACCAGTTCACCAGTAAGTCACCGGTGAGTGAGTGAGTGAAAGAAATGACAGAAATCCTTCCCCCAGGCTGCAGTGACGTGAGCACACTGAATGTAGAGGGGACACTCCACTCTGTGATGCTGAATTCCAGGCATTTCATCCTAAATCTCACTCTACCTTCAATGTTTTGCCTAATTTAACCATATGGTTCCTGAGAAATGTGATTGTTGAATTGGAATGAATTTTGTACGGGCTTTTTTTGGGAAGGAGCGTATTTTTTTCATGAATGGGTTATGCCGGTCTGAGAATACTTGGATGTGAGTGAAGACTTGAATAATTTATGCACTGGGCCTCTCAGAAATGGATGCCCAGAATATTTTTGGAAAGAGAAAGTTGGTTGAAACTGCCAGATTTTTTTTTTTAATACAAGATTATTATGATTATGTTCCCTCTCAAATACTGAATTTTTCTTTCCTTGATTTTCTAGAGAATGAAGATCTAGAAAACACCAAGGTCACCTCAGTGGCTTTGGCCTCTGATCCAGAACCCCATTCCTCACCTTACAGGTATGGGCAGCAGCTGCTTGGCTCCTAGACGTTTATTGTCTAAGATAAGGAACAGATGAAAGGCATGGACAGTGACTTTCAGGGGGTGGACAGGTTGGAGTGAAGAGTGTAGATGATTTGGTCATTAGTTAGTCAATCCTTAAGTGTGTTTGGGGGCAATGTCAGATCTCTTTCAGGTGATGAAACTTTCTTTACTCTCAGAGAGCAAAACTGTAACAAATAGTGTAGTATCTTCATTTGTCCTTTTCAGAAGCCCAGTTTGAAATGTTAAAACATTAGACATGGATCCCCAAGTGCACTTTCAAGAGAATGCGTGGTTGGTTTTTACCCAGAGGATGCATGAACACACACATACACACACACACACACTTTTGGAGGTGTTTTTTTTTAATGTAATTTTTAGATTAAGCCATTATGATGACCTTCAGATTGTTATTCTTAATTTCCTGCTCCATCCATTTTGTTTATCAACTGTCACTGATACCACACTGTTTGGCAGAAAGGGAAGAGTTGTACTGAGCTCTGGAATAAGTGGAAACATGAAACATGCATGGAATAATTAATGAAAACCTGTATTTTGGATAAATAATGGAGCTAATCGAGACTATAGTCCAGTTGATCTGCTCATGGCACAGTTCTGTCCAGTAGAACCACTGTGGTCTCTGTGCCTCACAAAAAGGTGATGGCTAGGGGATAGAGAGGAATATCAGAATACTTAAATAATCTCTTATTTCTTTTTTTAAGATTTTATTTATTTATTTGACAGAAATCCCAAGTAGGCAGAGAGGCAGGCAGAGAGAGAGAGGGGGAAGCAGGCTCCCCGCTGAGCAGAGAGCCCGGTGTGGGGCTTGATCCCAGGACCCTGGGATCGTGACCTGAGCCGAAGGCAGAGGCTTTAACATACTGAGCCACCCAGGCTCCCCAATCTGTTATTTCTTTTAAAATTATTTTATTTTAAAGTAAAATCTATGCCCAGTGTGAGGCTTGAACTCAAGACACTGAGATTAAGAATCGCATGCTGTACTGACTGAGCCCAATCTCTTATTTCTTCAGTAGAAGTTCTTTCTTCTAACTTTTATATATGAAATAAAACTTTTTCCCCCCAGAATTCAGATGATGAAAGGTAATGATTAGTGTAATAATAAAGTTGGTGATATATAGGCATACTTTTAAAAATTTTTCTCTGTAATGACAATAAAATACTTATTACAGAATATTTCTATTTGTTCAATACTGTACTAGGTGTTAAAAGGTATTATATCATGTAATCCTAACACCCCTGAAACAGTTATTTTTTTTTCCACAGTGAGGAGAACAAAACAGTGAATTGAAAAATTTCCCAAGTTTTAGAGCTTTAGGTTGGTTCTACTCTAAAGCTTGTTCCCATAAGTCACATTAGAAGGGTTTTGAGTTCCATGCTTAGAGCTACTAGGTTATTTATATAACAGTCCTTTCAGAAGACAAAACCTCCCGAAGGCTTTGATGATAGGAGACAATTCTTGTCCTTATCAAGTCCCAGGAGAGGAGGTCCTTTCCCTCATCCTGCCATCACCCTTTTTCTGTGCGTAGTGATTTGAAGGATATTTGGGAGATGGCTTTAGGCACAGAACTGATTTTTTCCTCCTAGGAGTAAATAAAGTTTTTTGAGTGAGAATGTACAACATTCTTAGAAAAAAGGAGGTTTAATGTTTAATGTTAAAGCTTTGTTTCTAAAATCTGGTGTGCGAAGCAAGAAATCCAGCCCAGATGACGCCTGAAGTGTACTGTTTATGTTTTGTCTATATTAGAACTGGAAGGGCACAGTTCTCTCTCTTTGCTATGAGGCTAGTTCGGCTGGCCAGGCTCTCCCCTCCCTTGGGATGCCCTCCCTACTCCGGGTCAGCACACACAAGAAGGCTTACAGTGGGAGTTTTTCCTTGACGTGGTTTATCACTGGCATCAAGTGATTTGCAATTAACTTTCCCAAAATACCCTTCGTTGATTCTTCAGAGCATAAAGTGGTCATGTGAATATTAAATTTATGTGGGCTATTGCATGTCCTGTTTAGAATTGTTTTTTTTTAATAAGCAGAACCATGTTTGTGCAAAGTAGTATGCACAAAGGCAAAGAGACTTTAGAAGTACACACAGTAAGGTCACGCCTGTGGTCAGATCCACTGTTATATGCTCACATGCCAGCATTCCTCTCTTGCTCCCAAACAAAAACTAACTTATTGATTGATTTATTCAACAAATATTTTGGGGCTGCTCCTGTTTATTCATTCAACAGGTATTTGCTTGCTGAGAGCCTGCTTGCTACTTATGTGGCAAGCACTGTTCTAGGCAATGAAGATACCATAAATGACCAAACAGTCCAAGTCCCTGGTCTCATGGGGTTTACATTCTAGTGGGAGGGCAGACAGAAAGCAAGTATAACTCATATTTCATAGACTCTGAACTTGCCACCAACTGTAAGAAGTACTGTTATTTTATGAACTACCAAGAAAGGGAAGAATGCCCAAGGTAGAGAGTCTAATAAGAGACACACGCACACACACACACACATACACACCTCTCCACCCCCACACTGTGGGGCTTGGACATCAAAAGCCTAAGCCTTCAGTGAAAAGATAAGAAAAAAGTCCCTCCAGGGGCGCCTGGGTGGCTCGGTTGTTAAGCATCTGCCCTCAGCTCAGGTCACGATCCCAGAGTCCTGGGATTGAGCCCCGCATTGGGCTCCCTGCTCAGCAGGAAGCCTTCTCTCCCTTTCCCAGTCCCCCTGCTTGTGTTCCCTCTCTCACTATGTCTGTCAAAAAATAAAGAAAATCTTAAAAACAAAAACGTTCCTCCACACAGAAGGATCACAAGGGAACTTCAGTGTCTCCACTTGGCACTGTGTAAGGAGTGGAAAAAAATATCTCCCCTGAGAATATGAACCACGAGTCTGTAATCACCAGTTTGTGGTCTAAATTCAGTCTGTCAGTGTGGCCTGAACAAAACCCTCACAGAGAACTTATTTAAAGTTGTCTCAGTCGGAAGCCTTCGTGAGTACGGGCAGGAGCAAATGCAGATCTCCTGGAGAAGGACTCCATGTCAGTCCTGGGCAGTTGTAAAACACTACTAATTTTTAGGACATCCCCCATTTTGTTTGTACTAAAATCTGAAAACAAATATACATCTTGCAGTCAACCAAATACGGTACATAATATGCCGGGCCGTGGTGAGTGCAACGAAGATGAGTGAACAGGGGAAGGGTGTAGGTTCGATGGGGCTACGATAGGGTGAGCTATTTCACCTCCTGACCTCTGGGGAGCCTCCCTAGAAGTAACAGCTGAGCAGAAGCCTAAAGGAAGGAAGCCCTCAGGTACCTGGGAGAAGAATATTCTAGGCTGAGGTGATAGTAGGTACAAAACCCTTGAGTGGGAGAGGGCTTGAAGTGTTTGGGGATTCTCAGAGGTTCAAGAGGCCACTGTGACTGCAGCAGACCAGGCAAAATGACATGGCCTCTTTCTAGGGGACGAGGGTTCCATGTGACAGGCCTGGCATAAATGCTGTGCATACCGGGAGTGAGACCTGTCCCTGTCCCTGCCATCAGGCTCACCTTCTAATAGAGGAGACAGATCAGGATAAATAGCGTCAAGAAACAAAAGCAGACTGTAATTTCTGGGGTTAAGAGGTAAATAGATTTACAGCCTAGACTAATTTACATTTTACCCAGGATTACCCAAGCAAACCCATACAATCAACAGCATCCCACACCTCTGGTTTTAATACTGACTTCCTCTTGTTTGTTCTGAGGGAAGCTGGAATGACCTGGATGTCCCAAAATATGGCTTTATTTTATCTGAAAAAGAGGCAATGTAGAGTGATTTTTTTTTCTTGTTTATGTTTAAACAAGAGAGAAAGAAGCTAATAAACACCAAAAGAAGTCCTTTGTTCCCCCATGATGTCTGTAACACTGTTTTCCCGTCACTTACTCAGTTTTCCTGGGGAAGTGATGCTTGAAAAAGCAGTAGTTCTCAACCTTTACACAATTCAAAGTTGTTGAGGACCCCAAAGGATTTTTTTCAGTGGGCTGTATCTATCAATGTTTACTCTACTAGAAATTAAAACTGAAAAATTAAAAAATTCTTGTTGATTAATTTAAAAATGAAAATGATGAACTCATTGCATGTTAATGTCAGTGATATGTTTTTAATGGAAAACAACTATTTTCCAAAGCAGAAATAATTTAGCAAGAGAGAGCGATGTTGTAATTCTCATGTCTGGCTTCAGAAAACACAGTTGGATTCTCACATCTGCTTCTGCCTTTGTTCTGTTGTGAGATCAAGTGTCATGTTCTGGGAAACTCTAATGTATACTCTTGAAAAGATGAAAATGAAAAAAGGTGATCATATTTTAGAATTATTATAAAACAGTCTTAAGAGCCCCAGCAGTCCCCGCACCATAGTCTGATAACTGCTACTCCAAAGAATTCACGTCATCTCCTGCTGGCAACAGATTTCCGAGAGGCCTGGGGTATGGTGCTTCCGCCCCGGCTCCTCACTCACTTTCTGGTCTCTCAGGAAGCCAGCGGAAAAGGAGAGCAGAAATGACTCCCTCGCTTCCTTAAAAGTAACTCTTCAGATGCTTGTGTTTTAAGTCATTGGAATAGTAGATTAGTGTGCTTAAAAAAGGAAAGAGAGTGCTGACCGTCTTTCATTACCTGGTGGCTGGGTGTGCCATGGAGGATGGTGTGAAGTGGAGACGCCGACAGGCTGCTCGCGGCATAAGGGACAGGCAAGAGGGACGACCAGAGACCGGAGGGGGACTGTCTCCTGAGTCCACGTGCACTCCCTCTGTTGTGGGGATGAATTTCTGGCTGAGGCAAGGCCTAAGGGACAGGAGACCTAAATGCGAGAGCAGAGGTTGGGAGGTGGCCCTCGAAGGATGTTTTAGTCCTAGTTTCTCTAGGACTGCTGTGCCTTTTAAGAGTCTTTGCATTGACATGCTCTCTTCCTCTGAGAGGCCACAGATGGTGTCTCCAGTGAGTGACGATGCCCCAGAGGGTCTGCGGAAGACAGCTGGCGCCTTGGAGGTGCAGGCCTCTGTGGAACAGGAAGTGCTCCCTGCAGACCAGGCCCAGGTCCTCAACAAGGTAGGGAGGACATTGTCGCCGTCTCTTTGGAAGGAGCAGTTTGTGGCACCAGATTTAGATGCGTCTGGATGGGTTGGAACTAGAAAGCACTGGGGAAGCTCACTTTTAAGCATGTGGAGGACGGATATACGTGTCGCCCTCTGGGCCCCTCACTGAACTAGCAACTCTTCAAAAAAGTGAAGTGTTGGAGTGAATGCTCACATGTTGTCTAAAATCCTCTGGGTGTGAGGAGCTTTGATATGTGGGATTGTATTTCAGCTTCAGTTTTCTTCTGGTAGATCTACTTAATATTTATGATAAAGTTTCCCTAGAAGTGGTGTAGACAGCAGTGGTCTCCCTGCCATGGAGGAGAGCGTTGTTTGTATCATTATTAACACATCTGTCACAATAACAAATGGTACTAGTGGCAGTGAAGACAGTGCCAAACATTATAATTACCTTTGCATAATGCTTTATAGTTTACAAAGCACTTTTATGCATAAAAATGCTTCATTTACTCCTGAGAACCTGTGAGACAGGTACTGTAATGTTCCCATTTTACAGATGAGGAAACTAAAGCTAAGACCTATCAGTGACTTTACTAATGCTGCACTGCTAATACTAAATCCTTTGTTTAGCCTCTGGAAAAGGAAAGAATCATGTGAGTGGGTTAGCCAGAGTCTCATTTACCTCATTAAGCAATGCAGGTAAAGAACTCTCTTTCTCCAGAAAGAGGTATAATATCTCCAGAAAGAGATATTATGAGAATATAGTCTGGGAATAATTCAAGATTGCTTTCTTTTTCTCTCGCAAATATAATTCTGGACTCTTAACTGGACAGTCATCTCATTGGAATGCTGACCCGAGTGGGGAGTGGGTGTACATGTTTTGAGTTGCCTGCTGACTGCTTGGAGAAGGAGCAGGAAATGATGGCATAAAAGCAAGAAACAGGAGCATCAAACCGAGTGGTCTGATGTGAAATGCACAAGAGGGGTTGAAGCCTCTTGCCATGGGCTAGCGAGGGCTTTGAGTTTCAAGTGATGCTTGTACTCTCCATGCAGGTTATGTGTCTGGCAGCAAATGTACTGTTTAAATACATTGAAACAGGTAAAATGGTGATTATTTATAGAACACTGTTAGTGGATATGACAGCCGGTGTCTTGGGACATCCCAGTTGTGCCATGGATGAGCCAGAGACAGAGGATATAAATCAGATCCTATCTCTGCAGGGCTTTGGTGACTCGACTGACAGGGATCTGGAGGTTCTGCGTGAGTGGGAACTGTAGCAGGAGGCTGCGTGGCAGAACGGGAGTTGGGCTAAGCCCTGGATGCCAGTGTTGCCTCGAGGGAGGCGGCTGGGAAGTGCTGTGCAGGCCAAGGCTAGATCAGGGCATGGCCGAGAAACGCTTTTGGTGCAGAAGTCAGTAGCAAGCGTGGAGGATGTTCACGGACAAGGATTTTATAAAGGGTCTGGAGTGGGAAAGTGGCAAAAGGAGGAGTGAACATAGCCGGCAGGCTTTGAGCAGGGAAGGTGGAGGCAGTAGCGCAGGATGGGCAGCGCCTTCGGGAAGGAGGCTGGTTGGACTCTGCCCTCTAGTAAGCACTCTAATCAGAGTTCCGTTGTGCAGATGGCCAAGTACCAAGTTCCACAAAGGTCCGGGGACATCGTTATGATCCAGTCTGAGCACACAGGAGCTATAGATATCCTTTCAGCTGATTTGGAATCTGCAGATCTCCTGGGAGATCATAGGAAAGGTGAGACCTCTGGGGGTATGGAAGGTGATTTCTCTACTCCCAATGGGTGCTTAAAGAAAGGTAGGCAGGGGGCTTCTGGGTGGCTCAGTCAGTTGGGCGGCTGCCTTCAGCTCAGGTCATGTCCCAGGGTCCTAGGATGGAGCCCTGTGTCAGGCTCCCCGCCCAGCAGGCAGCCTGCTTCTCCCTCTGCCTCTGCCCTGCATCCCCCGCCCCCCTACCTTGGGCTTGTGTGCTCTCTCTTTCTGTCTCAAATAAATAAATAAATAAAATCTTTAAAAAAAAAAAAGGCAGACTGATGGAAGGAAAGTGAGAAGGTGACTTGTGAAAGGCAGTCAGAGAAGCCAGGAAGTAGAGCGAAGGTCTTCGACTGCAACACCCTCCCTAAACCAAAGGCCAGGCGTTCCTCTTGGTTTCTCAGTAGTGAGCTGCTTGTCCTTTCAGTGTCCCCCCCTCTGATGGCTCCTCCGTGCATCTGGACCTTTGCCAAGATGAAGGAATTCAAAAGCAAGCTGGGCAAAGAGAAGAACAGTCGTCTGGTGGTGAAGCGGGGTGAGGTGGTGACCATCCGGGTACCTACCCATCCAGAGGGGAAGCGCGTTTGCTGGGAGTTTGCGACCGATGACTATGACATTGGCTTTGGAGTTTATTTTGACTGGACCCCTGTAACCAGCACTGACATAACTGTGCAGGTCAGTGATTCCAGTGAGGATGAGGATGAAGACGAGGAGGAGGAGGAAGAGATTGAAGGTAAATTTAATTTTAACATAATTTGCATTTTGCTTTTTCTGGCTCAACCCAATTCCTAGTGACCACTTCCTGTGTTATGCCAGTCCTTTTCTTCCTTAGAATGCAAGTGAGGGATCTCTGTCAGCATTCTAAGCTAAACTGAGTGATGCAGGCCAAAGTCAGACCCTCAAAGAACATTCTGGTGGGGATGTTATTGGTGCCTTGGTAGAAAGCTTCTTTTGCTTTTTATAGTCCCTTGCTATTTCCCCAACATCTCCATGGGGTCAGGGATGGAGTGGGCAGGGAAAGGGGTGGGTCAGTGATGCAGCAGAGAGATCATATGTAAACCTGGGATTATTTTATATTTCTCTCATAGTTTGGGATATTTACCAGTTTTAGTCTGGAACCAAACCGAGTGATTACAGCTTGCTAACTGTACTCGCCTCTGAGCTGTCCCAGTTGGCTGACTACTGTTTATTTCTTTCTTCATGCCCAGAGCAGTGTTCTTTTTAAAGATTTTATTTATTTATTTGAGAGAGAGAGAGTGAACAGGGGGAGGGGCAGAGGAAGAGGGAAAAGGAGGCTCCCCATTGAGCAGGGAACCCCAACACAGGGTTTGATCCCAGGACCCCGAGATCATGACCTGAGCTGAAGGCAAACACTCAACCAACTGAGCTACCCAGGCACCCCCAGTTTTTTTTTTTTTTCTTAAGATTTTATTCATTCATTTCACTGAGACACAGCGAGAGAGGGAATACAAGCTGGGGGAGTGGGAGAGGGAGAAGCAGGCTTCCCGCTGGACAGGGAGCCGGTTGTGGGGCTCGATCCCAGCACCCTGGGATCATGACCTGAGCCGAAGGCAGATGCTTACTGACTGAGCCATGCAGGCGCCCCCAGTTTTTTTTAATTTAAATTTTTTTTTTATTGAGATGTAATTGACATAAAATATATTAGTTTGGTATATACAGTATGATGATTTAATATTTGTATATATTGTGAAATATGCCCAGAGCACAGCACATGCCCAGAGTAGTTTTAAAAGTGGGTTCTGTGTTCCACTCATTTGCAGTGCCTGCTCAGGATGACCCTGAGGCTTTTTTTGTTTTGTTTTTTTTATGAAATATTAAGAGTAGGCTCTAAGTAGGTTCCAAGCATCTTGATTTTTTATATGATCTTAAAATCACTCCCTTGCTTCTTCATGGGAGAGCAAGTCTGCAGGGAAATCTTCAGGTATTTAGGCAGAAGAACCCCATGTCTTAATTTGCCATTCTGCAGGTGGCCAGGTAGAAGTTCTAGGTTGCTCTGTACAGCATGTTTGTATTTCCTACCTCTGTTAGCTCTTTATTTTTCCTGCTGAATGAAAAGATGTCAGAGTCTTCCCTTCTAAATCTCTTTTCTTGGGGCACCTGGGTGGCTTAATTGGTTAAGCACCAGACTCTTGACTTCAGCTCAGGTCATGATCTCAGGGTCCTGAGACTGAGCCCGCTGTCAGGCTCCACACTCAGTGGGGAGTCTGCTTGGGATTTCTTTCCCTCTCTCTCCCTCCTCCTCTGCTCCTCCCCACTGCTCTCACTCTCTCTCAAATTAATAAATAAACCTTTAAAAAATAAAATAGGGGCACCTAGGTGGCTCAGTCGGTTAAGCATCTGCCTTCGGCTCAGGTTGTGATCCTAGGGTCCTGGGATTGAGCCCCACATCAGGCTTCTTGCTCAGCTGGGAGTCTGCTTCTCCCCACCCCACCCCTACTCTTGTGTGTGCTCTCTCTCTCTCTCTGCTTTTTCTCTCTCTCTGTCAAAACAAATCTAAAAAACTAATGAGATAAATATATTTTCTCTCCCTTGGAAATGTCCAGACACTTCCAGAACTAGGTTGGCTCTGTAAAGCTAAATCATTATTATTCAGTGGAGACCTTACTGGCATTTGGGTGGAATGCTTCTTTGCTGAGCAGGTGCTATCCCGATGTTCAGTGCTCCTGGACACTTGGGCACCCAATGCCAGTATCACCCACAGGTTGCTGTGATGGTCAGAGGCCAGCAGACATTTCCAAGTTCCTGTGGGAGTTCAAGAGCATCTTCCTGGCTAAAAGTCCCTAAGTCACCTGGTCTGTTCTTTTACCTTGAGGTCAGACTTATTCTTTCTCTGAAGTCATATACAAACACTCTGCCATTTTGCTCACACAGACCCTGTCCCAGTTGGCGATGTAGAGAGAGGCTCCAGGAGCTCCCTTCGAGGTCGCTATGGGGAGGTCATGCCTGTGTACCGGCGGGACAGCCACCGAGACGTGCAGGCTGGCAGCCACGACTACCCTGGCGAGGGCATCTACCTGCTCAAGTTTGACAACTCCTACTCCCTGCTCCGCAACAAGACTCTCTACTTCCACGTCTACTACACGAGCTGAGGGCCCGCGGGGACAGGAGGCAGGCGGATGTTCGCTGGCTGGAGCGGGCTGCCAGCCGGTGCCTCTTGTTTCGGATAGGCAAGAGCTACAAGTCAAGCGTGAGGTGCCTGACCCTCACGTCCTGCCTGGCATGCCTGACTGTTGACCCCACGTAGCTTTTCCCCCTCCTTGGCTTCTGCAGGTGATGGTTTAGTGCTCCTGTTCTGTGGTCCTTGACTCACGCTCCTCTTGCTTCAGTCTCCAGCAGAAGTCCCTCTGGGAAGGAACCTGTTAGGCAAGAGCCTAAAGGGAGGTTGGTTGGGTGTAGTCTTTTAAATGAGGTCTATTTTGGTCCAAGGTATTAGTCCAGTTGTTGCTCTCTCCTCTCCTAGAGCCTTTCCTGCAGATCTGTTTAGTGGCGCTCACTGTTCACCTGTTGGAAGTGCTGGAGGAGGAAAAGCGCATTGTGAAGGAGCCTCCTTGGATGGAGTGAGCTCTGTCCAGCCTCTCACCACTGCCATCTTCCCACCTGCTGGTTCTCCGTGGTCTGTAGCACAGGCCGGGAGCCCTCACTGCCTTTGGAGGGGGGTCAGTGGTCCCGACTATCCGACTCTGCCTCTTGCCCTCCACTTGCCTTTCCCCACGTCTGTGTTCCGTGCCCTTACAGCAAGACCGTCCATGCCATCTAAAGTGGTGAGCACGTAGTTTAACACCTGGGGCAGGGATAACCGCCTCCATCACTTCCTGCTTCAAGAGTTTGCAACCCGTAGCCTGGGTGCTGGCTGTTGGAGGGGAAAAGTTGGGAAGTAGGTACGGGATTGATCTCAGAATCCACATCTTTGAAAGTCAAGTGTTACTGTATTACTTTTTTTAAAAAAATCAAAGAAGAAGGTATAATCTGAGAGAGAAGGTTAAAAAAATAACAACACTTCCGATTCCCCACCATGCTTTTTTATCTTTACGGTAGGAGTGTTATTTAGAAATTTTGCTCTAGAACCCATCGAATTTCCAGAGTTTCTGGATTTAGGTTTCTTGCTTTGAGGGCTTTAAACTTTTGGAGTTCAAAGTCTCTTAGAAAGGTTGATGAAGCTTCACTGTTGCTGCTGATTGGAGTTGTTCTTTACTAGGCCAAAGCTGGCTTCTCCCCAACGACTGCCTTTCCCACCCTATTAGCCCCGAGGCCTGGAGTGCCCAGGGTCGGGGAGGCTGTCATCGGTGGTCGTAGCAGGAGCAGCAGGGCAGGGTCTCGGGCAGAGAAGGGACCACTGTGGTTGTCTGTGCCTCCTTGTTTCTTATTCCTTGTGTCGAGTCTGTTACTGCCCTAGAATTTTGAGGAATAATTCGACTTATTTATTACTTTATTTATTTTTGTAGCACATTTCATTTTGCCATTGAAACAGTTTCCCTCTGTTTCTTAGAAGGCTTCTGTCACCTCTTCTGTGGAGTCAGATGACGATTTTAGGAAGAGTTGGGAGATGACCATGTTCCCTTCCTACAGGTCAGTCCCGGGATGCTTTGGGAGGACTCTGCCCTTCCGAGATAGATGATGCCGTCTTACCTCAGCACTCCCTGTGACGAGTTCTAGGTTGTGAGGGACCTGGTCCATTCGCCCAGGATGGAACACAGAGGAATTGACCTGCCTGTGAGGGACATGGTATGGTTCTGGGATTTCACAGTCCGACTTTGAGGAGTCATCCTCAGGACGGTTCCTTTGGCTCGTTCCGTCCTTGTGCAGGTGTCTCACGCCAAGACTCTCCCCGCTCCGGGGTCAGGGACTCGAAGACCAGGGCCCCTCCCAGTAGTTCTGTAGCAGCATCTGGGTCCTGGAGCAAAGGGCCAGACGGCCTGCACTTTCTCTATTCCCTGGGGAGCAAAGCCCCAAGCAGGACACGATGCTGTGGACTGAGCAGCACCTTACCTCCATTATTTTATATTTCAGTGCATTTTGTAGAAGATGACACTGGCCAGAATGCATCTACCTTGTAAGAAACTAGAAATTATTCTAGTGACTGTTTGGCCATGCAAAGCAGACTCTCTGTACATCACATCATCATGAGATTAGCCGAGTGAGCACTCTTCTGGCACCGGAGTTCAATCACGCCTTAGCTAAGTGAGGATAATCCCTATAAAAGATTTCTACTGAGTGGTTCTCCTTTCAGCTCAAGCCTTGCTTCTGGTTCCTGTTTATTATTAACTTCTGGCTTTCTCTTTAAAGGGAGCTGTCAGGCCGTAGCAAGCTCTCTGGGACTACACTGTTTGTTTATTTTTGCCGTGAGCTGCTCTGTGCTTATTTTCTTTGGCATCCTAGTTCTGGTGCATCAGGGAAGCCCAAGGGACCTGTTCCCGTCACCTCTGTGTGCCTCTTGTCTGGGCACTTTTGAAGTCCTGGACATGGTTCCATTTCTTCCTTGCCCTGGCGTGTCTTTGTCCCATTAGCGCAAAATGGCTAACAGAAGATATTTTCACTATCTGATTCATTCCCTCTTTTCCTATTCAATTTCTGAAATCACACTTTCGGGACCAAATATTTACTTGCGGAAGCACACGGAATTAGTGAGAATTTTTCAGCCCAGCAAATCCTCAGAGGTCGTCCTTTCCTTAATCTCTCCCTTTCCACGTTTAGAGAACCAGACAGTGAAATCAGAGTCCTCTGTCTCATCCTGTTCTCCAGAGCACAAATAAATACTAACAGTCGGAAGAGAGCACTTTGTCGTGGGAGCGAGATTGAAATTCTCTACACAGAGCGGCTGGCTTCTTAAATTTCTTCAGTTTGTTTAGCTTTGCCCTCTGTTGAGGCTTTTATAAAGGAAGACCTGTTTAAAGTGTTAATTTTTTCTAACGTTTTATCACAAAATGTGTTGTGCAGACAGAGAACTTAAAAGCAGCAGATTGTAAACACCCTTAGGTATACCCACCATAGAGGTTTTAAAATTATAAACTGCTAATTGAAACAAAGACGATTTCCCCATTCTTTTCCTTTGGACAAGCGTCCGATTAGGGCGTTCCCTGCACGGACATCAGCTCTCCTGTGTCAGAGGGCCCCTGGCTTTTTAGCAGATTTGTTTCCTCCAGCATGAGTTACTTGGGAGGTGGTCCTCCTTAATAAAAAAAAAAAAAAAAAAAAAAAGTTCTTGATCTCCATCTTTGAAAAACTCGTGCTCTATCCCTCAGGCCAGAGCTGCACTCTTTCCTTCTTTAACTGACCAGGTTGAGGGAGGGGAACTGTGAGACTGTTCTGGAAGGACTTCAATCTGTTGCTTTACAACAGGTCGTCAGGTCTCCGAAGTTAAAACTTGATCCTCAGACAATGAAAAGCTTTATAATGGAAGCAGGTAACAACTTCAAATGAGGCCATTCCTCTTTTCTTTTTAAATAATTCATGCACTTAAAGATGTTTTTTTTATTATTTAAGAAAGGAAATGTCAGACTTTTTAAAAGTTTATATTGCCCCTCATTATGTGTATATGAAAGAGTTAATTCTGAGAATTCTCTGTCTTATATTAACCTGTGGGATTAGATGTTACTGTTCCAGAAAATATCTGAGTTTAGATACTTCTGGTGAATCCTAACCTCTTTGAAAGAATTGGGCAAAACCTAAGTCCTAAAGTCTGTACCTTTATATTTTATTTTTTAAGACCACTTTTCTGCAGAAAGTTGCATTTTAACCCCAAAGTCTGTAATTCTGAGCTACGGAGTTGAGTGACCCTACCATTTACATTAAAGGAGTATTTTAGTGGAGGGTGAAGGAGGGGCAGGAGTGAAATAGTTTCGGGCAGTTTGAGGCCTGCCTTTTAAAATTGATAGTGGGAAAAAAAAAAAAAAAGAATAAAATGAGGGGAAGGGAGATAAGCTGTCAAGTGTATCCCGGACTTTTGCTCATATCCTAATTTTGTTCTTTAATCTGTATTTTATGAGTTGGAAGTGTTCTTTAAGCCGGAAGCCTTGCTGGTTCTCATTGTGCTTCTTGGAGAAACCCCAGCCCCCTTTGCTGTCTCGTCCAACAGGATCGACCTTAGGAATCTTTTTGAGTAGGTCTCCTCTACTAAGTGTAATCCCCTGACCCGAGGCTGCATTTCTTCACCATATTCTCTGGGGCTGAGAGTCTAGTGCTGTGGAAAAGGGTGGTGAGACTAGCACAAGGCTGAGAGGGAGAGCCCCTGTGGCCCTGCAGCCCCAGCTGGTTTTAACGGTGGCCAAGACAGGGGTGAAATTGGTTAATTTTGACCAAAATCACAGAATAGCCTCAAGCCACAAGCTGTGCCCCTCTAGGCTGACCCCCCCCCCCCCTCCCCGTGAGGTGTAGGACTCAACATCTTCTGTAATCTTTGTGGGATCGTCAGACACCCAGCAGTAAATGGAATCGTCTGTTCTCCCTTCTGAGAGCTTCCAATTAGAATTTCTCCTGACCCTAAAAAGTCCACATCAGCCTCCTGAACTAGTCTCTTTCCACCTGGCTAAAAGTGTATAGAGCTCCTGAGAACCTGAATTTCCTGGAAAAGGGAAGAACACCATCCCTATAGAATCGTAGTGGTTGAAAAGAGTTGGAAGGTGAGTTTCTGTCTGAAGGAAGGCAATTTCATTTTTTATTGTGAGCAGTAGCAGGTTCAGGGGTTTATGCTCTTTGGAGAGCAAGTGATCATATTCAGTGGGGATTGGGTTGTGCTCGGGGAGCCATTTCTTTGGGAACTCATTAGGGAATGGGTGTCTAAAACCAATCACAAGCCAGGTGCTTTCCAGAAACCCTGTCTGTGGTGAGTATCTTTGTGGCCAAAGTCCCAGTCTTCATGTGCATGGAATCCTATCCCTGGCCTCTCATTTCCATACAACTGAAAGATAAAAAGGGTCTAGGCTCCCTCCATTTCTCTCTGATATCTTGGTTATTTACCATATTGTTTAGCATTGGCAGCATGGTATCTAAGGCCTCTGTTTACCTGATTACTCAGAATTAAATAACAGTGTTTGTTGAGGGGATAAGGCAATCAGCGTTGGTTAGAAGAAGTAGGACTGGGGAGGAATTGTGACTTATAGTCCCATATTGGGATAGCTGGGTGACTTGTGTAGGACTGTCCAGCCATCCGTTGGAACTCTTGTGAACCTTACCAAGTGAATGAAGAAGCTGTGTCAGTGAAATACTGATGAAGACAACAAAGTATTTGAGTTGAGTAACAGATAGAACAAGCCCTCCACTTGTGGGAATGATGGTCTGTCCCTGGCTGTAAAGGTGATTATAATGTGAGTTTGCAGCTCTTCAGTGTGCTCAGAAGTAGAAGAACCCTCTGGGAGTTGGTTGCTCGTAGCCGCTTTCCTGGAAAAGGGGGAGGCACCCAGAAAAACACCGCTTTGGCTCAGTGGGTACCTGGTCATGGTCAGTGTCACCCTTTTGATCCAACCCATCCAGCACCTGTGAGCACTCCTTTGACGTCTACCCATTTATTTAGATTCTGAGATTAGGGCAGGATTTGGGACCAAAGGGTGAAAGAAAATTTTGGTAAGTATCTTGTGGCCAGATTTCAGAAATCACCACTCCCTTTGAAGTGTTGCCTCTGCCTGAACCACAAAGGCCACACAAAGCCCCTGCTGTTTGAATCTCTTGTCATTAAGCTAAGAAAACCCACTTGCCCCGCCTTGTGATGGAGTTCATTTACAAATAGTCATTCCCTCACAAAAAACAAGTCTAAAAGTAAGATGCTGGCTTTGAAATTATTTGTGGTCCTGGTCAATGGTTTGAACCCATGATCTAATTTACCATTGTATGTACTTTGATTTTTTTAGGCCCCAGGCATGTGGACCAGAGTTAATTTCATGGCTCTTCTTTACACTGAGACTTGAGGAGAAGGTGTCCCAGAAATCTAGATATACAGGCTTTATTAAATTCCATAGTTTTCTGTCCTTTTAAGTACTTATCTAAGGGTCAAATAATATATGTGAAATGACTTTCAGGGGACAAAGTGCATTTTCCAAAAGTTCTGATATAGGGTCACAAATAAGTTTAGAGTTTAGGTTTGGAATAGTCTAGCATATAGGGTTCCAGAAGAGCCCTTAGCTAACAGTCAGCTTTAGGAGTTCTCTTCCTGAACTCACTTCTTCACTCAGGTTTGATATCTCTCTGTCTAAAACGTTCCTTGTTACTGTTGTTGATTCTTAGGTTCAGGCCAAGGGTCGTATGGAAAACATTATCTTATTTTCTTCCCTTATGTCTTAATTAGTACATTTTACTAAGAAATTCCATATTAAGAACCCAACTGACATCCCTTTCTGAGATTATTGTCCCATAAGTGAAGTTGTTTTTACTTAATCAAGTTGAATTTCTTTCCATGTAGCCATATTCAAGAGCAAGTGAAGTTTAGAAAAGGCAGTCCTGTAACCCATGACTCTGGTGGACCCATTTGCCCTTAGTGATGGGAATCGTTTTGGAAATTCTCAGAAGAAAGTTGCTTTGTAATCAAAGTGATAGATTATAAGAAAGCCAGACTTTAGGTAAGGATACTTGGAATAGAGGGAGGTGCTTGCAGATTCCTAAACTACTTTATGCCGTTTAGCTGGTATTTCTGAAAGGCCTGCTTTGGCGCCATGCACTGAGATCTGTCAGTTGTTTGAAAGATGATTATGCCTTCTTGGCAAATTTTTAAGGAATTGGCAAACTACAAAGGCATTCTTTCCTACTTGTTCTCTTATCATGCCTTGGCGCTGATGTTACATACAGAAAGGGGTCTGGAAGGGACAAGTGTCACCATCTTTTAAGTACAAAAATAACCCAACAAGTCCTTTATTGCAGTCATCTTATTTTACGTGTCCCCTGAGAAATGCTGTCAACATTTCCTATGATTTCTAAGAGCTCTGTACCAAATTGTCATTCAGTCGTTTTGTCCTGCTGAGTGGTTTTTCCTTTAAAATACCTTCTCTTACCACCCTGTGGCTTTGAGTGTGTTGCTGTGATACACAGATGATTCCTGGGCTATGGTTCCTTAAATAGCTCAGTTCTTGTGTTTTTGTATTATGTAACAGATTTGTGATGCTTTTGTGCATTTCTTTGTCTTCTCTTCCAAGTTTTGAAATCTGTCCTAAATAAACTTTTTCACTATGCACCTGAAACATTTGAGTTCTATCTTAATGAACCTGATTTACATTTTACATTTTTTATTCATCTCTGTATTTTTCCTAGAGGAAAGATATTCTATAAATCTATATAAATTATTCTGTAATCTATTGATTATAAAAATTTAAGAAAATTAACAATTAAGAAAAAAACTGAGAATAAGATCAATGACCCATCTTTCAACTGTGTTTACATTCATGGCAGAGTATTACATACTGGGAACTAAGTTTAGCCCAGTGGCAGAAAAAGTGGGTTTAGAGCAATGATTGGTAAATGGAACATTATACTGTTTAATTGTGTCTGGTTTCCAGTGATGTTCATTTTCCAATGAACTTTCTGTGTTCAAGTTTGGAACTGGTACAGTGGACACCAGGTTAATCATGAACACAGTCTGGGTGATATTATTTTCATTTCAGAAATAACATCCTAAGATGTCCTAGACATCTCTTAAAATATTGCTTGTGCACATCAGTTGGGTTTATTACAAAATGAGAAAATCTCCTAATCTGACCAGGAAGGGTACCATTGAAATCTTCTCTTCAGTGGTATGTGTGCTTCTACCCCAAGCCTGTTAGATCTTTCTCTGCCTTCCCTTGCAACATAGTTCAGAGGCTGATGTATAAAGGAGGAAGAGATTGGAAATAATTGTGAGTTAAATGAATATAATCTGCCTACCATACTACAGTACAACCAGGAGAAAGCTCCAGACTACATGGAGCTAGGGGTCTTCAGTGAGTTATGTTTGGGTGTGCTGAATGTAATATGTCACCACTAACACACAACATGCTGAAAGTTATTTATTTATTTATTAAAGATTTTATTTATTTATTTGACAGACAGAGATCACAAGTAGGCAGAGAAGCAGGCAGAGAGAGAGAGGAGGAAGCAGGCTCCCTGCTGAGCAGAGAGCCCGATGTGGGGCTTGATCCCAGGACCTGGGATCATGACCTGAGCCGAAGGCAGAGGCTTTAACCCACTGAGCCACCCAGGTGCCCCTGAAAGTTATTTATTTTTAAAGATTTTAAGTACTCTCTACACCCAGCATGGGGCTTGAACTCATAGTCCCAAGATCAAGAGTTACACACTTCACTAACTGAGCCAGCCCGATGCCCCATATTGAAGGTTATTTTTTAACTTTTAAAGGTACTACTCTTCAGGGCGCCTGGGTGGCTCAGTCTTTAAGCGTCCAACTCTTGATTTTGGCTCAGGTCCTGATCTCAGGGTCGTGAGACTGAGTCCCGCTTCAGGTCTGGGCTGGGCTCAGAGGCTGCTTGAGATTCTCTGTCTCTCCTTTTCCCTCTGCCCCTCCTCCTGTTTTGTCTCTCAAATAAATAAATAAAATCTTAAAAAAAAAGGGGGGGGGCACTCCTGTCATTTCATGGACCCTGACATAGCTCGGGATTGGATTTGGTCTGATGTGCTTTAACCCATGAGGTTTCAGCTAAACTCAGCAGCCATGTTAGTTCACATATTCTCCCGAAGTGGAATGATGCCTGCTGGGCATTCTGGAATGGAGAACTAATTAAGTCATGTTGAAAAGTTCGGAGGAGCCGATATAATGAGTCTTTATGAGTGTGTGTGTTCACTGGTGTGTTCAGTGAGCTCACTACTCTCCTTAATGGATACATATTTTGCTTTGGAACAAAAATCCTGTATATTTTTCTTTGTCCTCAAGTATTTCCTGGCAGCTCCTCCTTCCGGTTTTCATCCTTCTAAAGCATTTGCCAGGACTCCCTACTTCTGTAGAGGGGAAAGCAGTAGCAGGCCACTCCTGCATCTGCCCATCATCCCGTGGCCTCTGTCCTGGTGGCTGCAGGTCAGGTCTCCCTGGGGCCTCTGACCAGCCGGAGTCAGGGATCTGCCCGTTGTTCTCCACAGGCCCCACCACTAAGGTGGAAATGAAGGACTTGACTTTTACCACCCACTCAGCCTGTAGAGAGGAGCTCCTACTGGAAAATATCCCCTAAATAGGTGACAGTTTTGAATTGAGAGATACATCTGACCCCTGAAAACAAGCACTTAGTTGCAGACGTGAGGAAGTCACAGAAGAGCTGGTTTTCAAAGCCCTTTGGAGAAGCCTCATTATTGCTAAGCCTCGGAGGCATATGGAAATCTTTGCTTCTTCATGATCTTCTAAGGCCCCCAAAGAGCAGAGACATTCCAGAAGGGAGGGGGTCGCCAGCCATGGCTGTATAGGAAAGACAGGTTTCCATCAAACAAGCACCAAGGGAGCAAGGCTAGTCACCCTGCTTGGCATGGGTGGGGGGTCAGGAGTGCAGCCCTAGAGGAGCTCAAAGGAGCTCTGCTGTCGTGCAGGGAAGATGGTTTAAAAATGCCACATTCTCTTATTCCCTGGAGCACAGCTGAGTTCCTCTGGGAATAGAGGCGCTGTCTCCCATGCACCCAGCCACAGGTTCCTGGAGAGGGGTTCCCAGGGCGGAGGGCTGAAGCCGGCAAAATCTCGGGTCTCCACATCCCTCAACGACAGGTCAGCTGACCATGCTGGTGTCCTG
Organism: Mustela nigripes; assembly: GCF_022355385.1. Lineage (NCBI taxonomy): Eukaryota > Metazoa > Chordata > Mammalia > Carnivora > Mustelidae > Mustela > Mustela nigripes. Next base: position 128,281,893 of record NC_081569.1, read on the forward strand.
GACTCCAAGGAGGGCCCTTACGATCCATTAGGCTGTCACACAGAGTGACAGCCTCACTCGGACTCAAAACCACAAGCCCCGAAACCAGACCACTCTTTGGTCTTTCTCATAAGAGAAAAGACCTTTCTCATAAGCTGTGCTCCCTTCAGCAAGGTCAGAGCCTCTGCACATCCCAACGCCCCTGTCCCCATGCTCCTTTTTCACCCCTCAGTTCACCCTGAGCTGGCGGCTCCCCAGGCCTGTCTTGTCTTCCCCACAGGCCCGGTCCCCTGAAGCCCACGGGAGACACCCAGAGTCATTGTAGGCCGTGGAGAGCACAGACACTCTCCTCAGGTTGGGGTAAAGAAGGTGGCAAGGGCGGACCCCAGCCCTGGTCCTGGCACCAGCCTGTGGCGCTGCCAGCTGTGTGGAAAGCTCCTGAGGTTTAAAGCTCCAGCTTCAACAGACAAAAATCTCCTTTACAAAAACATCATGAGAGAAGAAGATGGATGGACCACTGTCCTCCTAAAGCCAGTGCAGCTGAGAGTCACAGAAGTTCAGTCACTCCCTCTGAGTGGCGCAGATAAGCCATGTGGGATGCCCGCAGAAACCCAGCACTTTCCAGGTGCGTCACCTCAGAGGAGCCTGGGATGAGTTTCTCTGGCTTGGACACACTTCTGTTCTTGTGGGGCAAGGTCAGGTTTGTCTTGAGTTTGAGGGTGGAGGGGTCTGGAGTAAGGCAGTTAGAAAGGGGAGCCTCAGAAACGGGGCTCCAAGGACCTCTGCTGAGCCCAGAGGAAACCCCGCATTTGTTCTCTCCTCCTTCCATCCACCCACAGCTGATTCTCAGTTTCTATCTGACATGCACCAGAGAAGTCCTGCTGGGCTAGAGGACCAGAACTATGGGAATGTTAAGAAAAATTATAAAGGGAGTTTTGTGCCACAGATGAGGGATGGTTTCTCTAGTGTTTTGACAACAGAGGCTGTACCACCTCTTTACCTGACTTAGAATTCCTCACAATCCATTAGGCTTTTGCCACCAATTTTAGGATGGTTGTTAAGAGTCCCAGGTTAAACGAGTTAATACTCTGATAGTGTCCAGGAGGAGACCTGGGGCTGAAATATGGCAGCTCTCGGAAGGCATCTTGGATCAGACAGACAAGGAGACAGGAGACAGACTAACCACACTGAGTGGGACAGAGTTCCTCATAGCCAAGTAAATTTCCCAGGGTAAGTGAGGGACAGGAGTTCAAGAAGAGCAAGGGCCCTGTGGGCCACATTCCCAGTCACAAGGTCACACATCCCAGCTCCCAGGCGGGGAAGTCACCAGGGGTCACGGCAAGCTGGTGTCTTTAAAAATCTGTGGGTCCATAGTTTCTCATGGTTCTGAAGGGGCGGGAAGTGGGAGGTTGGGGGAACCAGGTGGTGGGTATTGGAGACGGCATGGATTGCATGGAGCACTGGGTGTGGTGCAAAAATAATACTGTTATGCTGAAAATAAATTTAAAAAATAAAAAAAAAAATCTATGGGGCCTTTAATCCCCTTCAACTGCAAATGTCCAAATCAGGTGCAAATCCTGACCCCTGGGCTGAGGAGATTAGTCTCTTGAGCCCAAGTTTCCCAGAAAAAGCCCACGTGGGAGCTTTGCCCAGTGTGGCAAGTCTGGAGTAAGCTGAGGGAAAGATGGTGGCAGGCCCAGTGGTGCCACCGAGTCTCCCTTTGTCATTGTGGTGTCTCACGTACTGCGCTGGGCTTTTTTTCTGGCTCTGCCAGAACCAATGCATGTCGGGAACAAGAGTGGCCCATTTGGGTCACTCTAAAGCCCGGAAACCAGGTTCAGGAAAGAAAGGCCACAAAGGAACCCAGGAGGATGGGAGAAACTAGGTGCCCTGAGATGCAGGCTGAGGAAAAGGGACTTGTGGCTGAGAGCGGTGGCTTCCTTCTGAACCGGACACGTCTACCTGAATTCACTGTTCAAGCCTTAGCCATGCAGGGGAAATGAAGTCCCAGGTACAGGACGTAAAAGTCATCTTGTTCCACTTCCAGAAGGGACCTCACGGTAAGCTGCTAGCTGGGTGGGGTCTGGAGCCTGCCTGGGTGGTGGCGGGTCACTCTGCCCAAGGAGGAGCTTGCCTCTGATTCCCAGGGCCCTGCAGGACGATTTATTCCAAGTGCCCACTTCCGGTACTGGTCTGGAGAATGCGGCCCCTGACGGTCTGGGACTGGGTTGATAGGCCCCGCTTCCCACTCCGTGCCCCAGTGGACCACTTACTGGTACTATTCTAGCCCCAGGAACTCAGCTGGTCACAGAATGCTTTCTTTCCTGCTGCTTCTATCTGCTCTCTTCTGGATCTGGTCTGATTCTGGCAGGCTTTTGGACTTCTTTCCCTCTCCCAGCCCAAATGCCAGGGACTTCCAGCCAGGAAGAATGTTCACCTTCTGGAATGTAGCTCAGCCTTAACTGAATAATGTGGAGGCCTGGGTTTCCGTTTAATCATCAAATTTCAGAGTGGGCATTCTCTGGAGTCCGGTACAACTGTGGGGATGGGAAGAAGCGCGCAGGCTCCCTTACATCTCTCTGGCGCACCCGCCAAGCACCTTAGGCTACTTTCTCCCCTCACCTTCACGATTGCCCAAGACGCAGATGACTGGTGATGTTCCTGCCTCCCTCCCTCCCAGCATCCTCTCCCCGGCACTCCCTGCACTGGACAGAGGAGGGGACTGAGGTGCAAAGAGGTACAGTGGGAAGGCGGATCCAGGGCTAGAGTCCAAGTTCAAGGAGTTCAGGTCTCCTGCTTCTCCAGTTAGGGCTCTCTTGTTTCCAGGTCTGTTCAGCAACCCTGGCTTCTGCTCCTGCACCTCTCCTGCCCCCTCACCCATGGGGCACAGTTGGAGAGCTAGGCCCTCAGCTCCGGGGGTGTGTCTGGCTGCCGGCAGGGGTGAGACACCTGGAAAGCCTCCAAAGCCAGCAGTGTCTTGTTGATGCGGCTGATGATCGGGTAGGGAGTGAGATCCACCTTGAACCTGTGGCAGAGAAACACCGTCTAACACCATTTCGACACTGGGTCTGCCAGGGCACAGGGAGACTGTCCTTTGAGCAGTGAGGGAGGCACAGGGGCAGCTGGATGAGGCCCCGGGGTCTGACGACGGGAGGACCAGGAAGTTGCCCGGCCACGTGGGAGTCTTATTCACAGGCGGCTCTGGGAATGGGCAGGTCTCATGCAGGATGGTCTAGCATCCCTATCGCTACTGTTCCTATTCCAAGCAATGGCTATTCACCGAGAACCTACTATGTGTAGGGCACAGTGCTCATAATTTACATGCACAGATAACTGCCCCACCCATGTCGGAAGCTTCTCAGGGGCACTGCATGGGTAGGAACATCACCATGTCCCAAACGGAGAGGTACTCTTCTAGATGCCTTCCAGGGAGGTACTCTCTCCTGCCTCACTGAAGGGCTGATGGGAGGAGCAGAAGAGAGCTCCCTGCCAGGCACGGACACAGCACCTCGGGGGGGAGCAGGCTCTTGGGGTGGCTTCTTCTAGGGGTGTCTACTGGGCAAGCCACTGCGGCTTAGGGGCAGAGGCTAGACAGGATTGGAGGGATGGTGATGGGCGTGGTGGGGGACACTGCACTGACTTCTTCCGCTGGGCTCTTCCAAGCCACAGGAGCTGGGAAGGCCCGGCACGGGGGGCTCCTTGGCCAGTCTATGAGAGTCTCTGCGTTAGACGCTTCCTCAGTAGCTGTAGCTGGGACCTGACCGCGAGAGGAGGCGGGACATTTGGAGGGCAGGGACCAGGTGAGAGGGAGGCAGGCGGGGCTCTCTCTTACCTTTCAGCGTTTGCCACCTGAGGCACTAAGCAGAGATCAGCCATGGACACCTGCAAGAGGGTTGGGGGGTTTGCATCCAGATGCATGGCCCGGCCTCATAGCCCCTGACATTCCTGTCTGCTTCTGGTTCTTCCGCCCCATCCCCACTGCCCCAACTCTCTCCCCTTCCCCTCACAGGCCTGTCTGGGTCTGTGCCTAGAGCTGCCATGCTTCTCCCAGGCCAGGCTCCAGCTGTCCTGACGGCCAAGTCTGCGGGTGGCCAGAGAGGCTTGGATTGTCTCAGTGGATCTTCTCATGCTTGTTAAAAACCCCCATCAGGGCACTTATGGAGGGCTCCTAGCAGGGAAGAGACACCTCAGGATGAGGGAGGGGGCCCTGGAACCAGAATTTGGATCTTGGTCCCTCTCCGCATCCCCATGCCTCCTCAGGAAGCTCTCCGGCCTGCACCGACGCTGGGGGTGGGGGTGGAGAGAGACAGCTGCTGCGGGAAGGCCTGAGGAGGGCTTACCTCGTCTCCCACACAGTACTTCCCCGCTGTGCTCCGCAGGATCTGCTCCAGAGCTGTGGGGAGGACACGTGAAGAATCTTACTCTGGGCCCAGAATGGACCTTGGCCCCCCAGAGTTTTGAAATGGGCAGCTCTCTGAGGGACTGGCTGGGGCACGTGACTGAAGTAATGGGCCAACCATATCTGGACAGAGTTCATGGGGACGAGGGGACAGATAATGTTTCCCTGGGTTCCTCAAGTCCAGCTGCCATTCCCTCCCCGAGAAGGGACAAGGCCGGCCACTGGCCAAGGGAGGAGCTCTCACACGGATGTGCCGGCATGTTGCTGGCCTTCATCTCCTGGCTGGAGTGGGCAGTGAGGCAGAGCATGGACCGCCAGCTCCAAGGGGTTGTGGGTCTCAGTGGCTGAGGTTCCCAGAAGTGCCCGAGATGGAGGCCAGGTCTGGATACCACCCAGCCCTACTACCTCCTCAGCCCCGCAGCCCTCCCCTCAGCCATGCCATTGTCAAGGGCAAAGAGCCGGGGAGGCTGTGTCAGATGCCCAGGGCCCTAGGCACAAGGGTCATTTTGGAGTGGCCATAGGGCAGCTTGCAGGAAGAAGGACTCACCGTCGAAGCCAGTGTGGATGACCTTCTGGGCCCAGGCCAGCTGGTTCTCCTGTCCCACTTGCTTTAGGACAGACAGGTTCTACGCAACCAAGGATAATCGGTGACTGGCTTTAGAAGCCAGGTGGGGCCTGACCCCCAGCCAAGTCCCCTCAGGGCAGCTTGGTTCCCACCCGCCCCTGGCTCTCCACCGGTCCTCTCCTGGGCTCTATAAGCCCCTTCTCCCTATCGGGGCACTGGGAGGGAGTGAGGGATTCCAGCAGCTGCCTTCTCAGGTTGCTCGAGTGGCCCCTGTGGTCTGGCAGCTTGTGGCCCTGGCAGAGACGTGCAAGGTGGGGGCACAGGGTGCTGTCGTGGCACTGAAGTGTGAGGCCATGACCTGAAGCCCATCTCCTCGGCACACAAAGCGTCTCCCTTACACAGCTCCTTGTGAGGGGAGCGGGGTGCGGCACGGGGGCGGGGCCGGGACGAAGGAGCACAGGACTGGCTTGCAGGAGATCTGGGCTCTGGTTCCAACCTTACAGCCCTGGAGCCATTTTACTTGAACTTCGGCTTCCTCATCTGTAGAATGGGGCGTCTTTCTGCCCCAACGTCCTTTGTCAAACCAGACAAGGTAACTCGGGGATGGAGGCTCGGTGCACGGTCTGGGGTCCTGGGATCTGGGGCTTGCTCTGCCACACTTAGCTGAATGACTCTGCAAACTCTCTCTACCTTTCTGGGGCCATCTCCTGATTTGCAAAGTCAGGAGTTAACACAGGTGAATTGCTTGAATACTTGTTTATCTTTTTTACCACTGAAAATGTTAAAAAATAAAAATTTTTGAGGATCCCAATCTAGAATACAGAAGAGATGAGAGGGAGGCTCTTCTGGTTAAAGGCGGGGAATGGGCCTGTGCTGCTCAGCCTCACCCCTGCCACACGGCCCCTCCCCCTCCTTGAGCACCCCTGGATGAGTCCAGGGGGAACCTGGGACTTCTCAGAATGTAGCTGGGGGGACGCCTGAGTGGCTCAGTTGGTTAAGCAGCTGCCTTCGGCTCAGGTCATGATCCCAGCATCCTGGGATCAAGTCCCACATCGGGCTCCTTGCTCGGCAGGGAGCCTGCTTCTCCCTTTGCCTCTGCCTGCCATTCTGTCTGCCTGTGCTTATTCTCTCCCCCTCTGTCTCTCTGATAAATAAATAAAATCTTAAAAAAAAAAAAAATCAGATTAAAAAAAAAAAAAAAGAATGTAGCTGGGAACCCAGCATAGCAGCTGATTTCTGGGATCCCGTGCCCCTCTGCCATATGAGCTAGGTCTGAGCCCCTGAGAATCCCTCCGGACCTCCTGCCACCCTCACTCCCAAGCTGGGTTCCCCACTGTGGCACCTCGTGATCGGCACGCGTCTAAAGGTAAAAGTGTGTGAGGGGAGGCATGCAAGAGGCGTGCAGGGGTGCAGTCCAGAACCGCACCTGCAGGGGCTGGATGCCGCTGGCGATGGTGTCCGAAATCATGCGAACCTGGGCCCTCTTCTTCGGGTCTTTCGGCAGGAGGCGTGGAGTGGGCCGAGTTTCCTCCAGGAACTCGATGATGGCCAGCTGTTTGGAGGGGAGCAGTGAGGCATGGGGAGGGCATGTGGACCCTGGATCAAAGTGACAGGGCTAGCAAGCTCCTCCTTGACCTCAGCTAGAGCCCGTGAAGCCCAAATTCCCCAGGAAGGAGCTCTTTTTGGACCCCCATCCTGCAGAACTTGTCTCCCCATAGGCTCAAGTCTCCCTTCTCTTCCCTGAACAACCAGGCAACCCTCCTCCCTCTGACAAGAACTTATCATGCCCCTGCTATGGGCTAGGAGCTTGGCCACGCAAACCAGAGCTGGGAGGACCTCTTGTTCAGGCTCTTGCCAGGGGCCTCCAGGCCCTGCACTCACAGACTGACTTATGGTGATGCCATCGATCTTCAGGGTCGGCACCTGCTTCATGGGATTCAGTGCCTGGAATTCTTCAGAGAACTGTGGAGACAAGGACCTGATGGCCCAGTTGTCCAGAGCAGAACCAGGCCAGTGGGAAGACCTGAGGCCTGCAGCCCCCCTGCACCTTCCTCCCCTGGGGAAGGTCCTGGCTCCAGAGAGATGCCTGGGGGACCCAGGCCATATCCCCCAAACCAGTGGCTGCTGAGCTCCAGGATTCACCCCAATGGCCCAGCTATGTGTTTTTCCCTGTACCTCACACTGTGGTCATTAGGGCACGTCCAGGGGTCCCAGCATGGGGCAAGGACCCACTCACCTGGGGTCAGGCACTGAGAGACCAGGCCATGGCATGGGGCCTGGAACCTGGGCCCTTTCCCATGGCTCCTTGAGCTGCACAGCCTATCCACCCCCCAACCCCCAGTCCCACCAGGGAGAACCAGCAGGTTCACCTCTTGGGGGGCAGAAATCTGCTGGGTCCCTCTCCAAGACTTCTAACTCCCACATGGTGGCCTGGGGGCAGCCTCCTCACCTGCTGTCCCTGATCCTTTATGAGGTTGACAGGTATGGTCTCATAGTCGATGCTTTTCAAGGCCAGAGCTACAAGAGACAGCAGAGTCAGGGGACAGCTTCTTGCTCCACTTCCAAGGGCTCCGTGAGGCTGCCGAGGGAGGCTTCTTTCTCCACGCTGCTAGGTGATCAAGGCCCAGCTTGGCCTCCCCCGAACTCTCAGAGCCTTACTCTCCACTCCCCAACGGGGTCCCCGTGCCCCTGGGGGACCGTTTTCTCTGTCCTCAGACTTGTTGACTACTGACTCCAAGCAGAGCTTTGGGGGCTTTGTGGTGGTCTCATGGCATCTGCTGTGACTCCCAGTGGCCAGATTTCCTCTCTGTGCCCTTCAATCCTTTTCCTTAGCAAGTCAACCGAGTGAAGACTGTGTGTGTGTGTGTACGCGTGCAGACATGCACTGAAACATGGGGATGATGGTCTCCGAGGAGTGAGGGGAAGAGGCAGAGACGTGTCGCAGTGTGAAGAGAGCCTGGGAGACATGGGGCTCCTCCTCTGCGCTGGTCAGCCCCACTGTGGACAAGTGGCGGGAGCCATGGCAGCCCCGCAGAGACAGCACTCCTGTGGCTCACATCTGGCCAGCTAGGGCGGAGGCTCTGGGCACAGGGGAGATATCTTCTTGGGAGAAATGTGTCCTCTGGCCCCCCAGTGCTCTTGCCTACTGATTCCAGCAGCCACCAAGTGACGGTGGGGTGGGGGAGGGTCACGGTGGATGGCTGCCCGGTGAGGGCCAGACTCCTGGAGACAGACTGCTCGCATTCCGATTGCATCATGTTTGCTAGCTGTGCGGGACAAGGAGCTTGCTGAGCTAATGAGCCTCTTTGCCTCTGTCTCCTCATCTGCCAGGCAGCATGGTGCAGGAGTTAAAAACATGGACTCTGGAGTCAGACCACCTGTTTGAATTCCATCTCGGCCTCTTGCTACCTACACAGCCTTGGGCAAGTTATTTAAGGTCCTCGTGCCTCAGTTTCCTCACCGGTACGATGGGCACAATAATGATGCCTCCCTCCTAGGGTGCCACTGACACCCTAGGAATCATGTACATAAAAACACTCAGCACAGTTTTCCCCCAGTATGAGCGATGCCTATGATCTTTGCCAAGGGCTGTGTTAAGCTGAGGGAGGGCAGGGTCAAGCTGGGACGACACCGGAGGGCCCCAAGTTCCGCTTCCATGAAGCCTCCGGGGTTGACACAGGCCAATTGTTTAATGTGCCAGATGAAATGAGATAAGAACTGAGGAAGGCCAGCTGTTCCCTGCCAGTTACCAAGCACCTCTGGGTTTTGTGAACCTGCTTTAAGCGTGGTTGCTAAGTGGCTCCGGAAAGCAGTGTGGGAGAGGGAAGCAACTACCCACCCTTCCTGCTACCCCCACTCTCCTCCTGTTGGACATCCTAGGCGGAGGTGCCCTGACAGAACAGCCCTCTGTTCCCCGCCAGCTTTTCACTCAGGGCTCTCTCTACCCCCATCGCCTCCCACCAAGGTTCTTGGTGGAGGCTGGGCTCTTACCGATTCGAACTCTCCATGAGCAGGAGCTCCGGAAATAGGAGTAGAGGATGGGCTGAGGAGAGACAGAATAAGGATGCACGTTAACCCATGCTCGCGGGGTTCTTTGCCCCTAGGGCACACTGGGGTGGCAACAGCCCTCAGCCAGGGGGCTCCCAGCCAGCGGTTTCTTCCCATCCCACCAGGCCTCCTTCCGCACCTCAGGAAGACTCAGAGCTCTCTGGGTCAGAGGCCTTGGAAGTTATGGGGGGGTTCCTCAGCTCCAAACTGTCCAGTCATGCATCCCTGAAGTCCAAGGGGCCCACAAAGGGGCAGTCAGCCTGCAAGTGCCCTCCTTACCTTGCTAGACTCGGTCATGGTGTTGTGGTGACCCTTGGCCTCCCAGGGAATGGCCCCTCTCCCAGAACTTGCAGAGCAGGGGGAGGAACCCTGAAGGGGGTGGGGTCCCATGAGCCAATGGGAAGCTGGGTGAGACAGGCTTCAGGGAAACTTTGACTGTGTCATAAAGGGCGACTCTTTCCAACCTGTGGGAAACTTTTTCTGTTCCCGGTGGAACCCGGTTTGGTGTCCTGGTTTGGAAGCAGCAGTTCACGTGGTGCTCTGGGCTGAGAGCTGGTGTACCTGGGGTCTGATCCCAAGGCAGGAACCCGCTCTGCATGACCTTGGGCAGGTCCCTGCCTCCTTATTCCCTCGTCTTTTCTCCCTCATCCGTAAAACAAAGGGTTGCCTTAAAATGATAGCTGAATTCCCTCCAGCAGAGACAGAAAGACCAGGAATTCTAGTTTTTTGATGCTTTGGTGACCCTCTCTTTCAACTCACCATCCACCAGCCCTCCAGGTTCTCGGCTGATCTCATAAAAATAGCTGAGGGGATATGCCCACTGACTCCAAAGCCAAGGTCACAAGAGGACAGCCCACAGGGTTCTGTGTGGTGTACGTGTACTTAAAAATGTTTCAGTTGGGGGCACCTGGATGGCTCAGCGGGTTAAAGCCTTGGCCTTCGGCTCAGGTCATGATCTCAGGGTCCTGGGATCAAGCCCCGCATTGGGCTCTCTGCTCAGCGGGGAGCCTGCTTCCTCCTCTTTCTTGCTCTACGTGCCTCTCTGCCTATTTGTGATCTGTCAAATAAATAAATAAAATCTTTTTAAAAAAAAAATGTTTCAGTTGGTTGCCAACATTAACAAATCAGGATGTTTCATATGCAAATCCTATTTGTTTTTTCTTATGAAGGCAGAGACAGTGGTCTTGGGTTCCTGAGTAACAACTGATAGGAGACAATTAACAGCCTCTTTCAGTCATGGCATGCCCTCTCTGATCTGCTCTGTGCCCTACCTGGCCCTCTTCTTTCATTTTTGTTACCTTGAGGCACTGGAGGAGGCTGAGTGCGTGATCTCTGATCTGAAGTTTAAGAGAAGTTTATTAAACTTCCCAGTGCTTCTTGAGTGATCAGCATTTCAAAGCAGGGCCCAGGATGGAGCTATCAGTAATTAGCTCTCATGCATCTTTGGGAAGACGTAGGTGTATCCATATGATTAAGGAGAGAGAACACAGCAGAACTTCTAGATCACTCCTGTCTACCATCCCTCTGACGACAGATATTTCACTCAAGTTCCCTCTGCCTTCTGCACCCCTCAGCACATCAAACTGCTCTGTGACCCTGCCTTACCATCCCCGAACTACCAATTCATCTTCTAGGTGGGCAAGGGCACTGTGGGAACCTAGGCCCTCTCAGGTTGGTTTCCAGGTCTGGAAGTTCCAGCCCATACTGGAGACACTTTTGTAGGGAAAGTAAAGACGGTCCTGGTTCAGGGAGCAGGTGATAGACAGCAGATGTCTTTATAAGGGGAGAAGTTAGGAGGCCAAAATTAGAGGTACCCTACTCCAAGGTACATCCCTGTCCTTGTCTGATCAGGCTGGAAGGGCCCTTGGGGCCATCTGGCCGGGACTGCTGGTAAGGGATGGGACCACTGGAGAGCCTGAGACATTAGCTTGGAATCCCTGGAGAAATGCCTTACCGAATTACTAAATGTTCCATCTTGACCTGTACTGAGGGTGACCACAGAGTCACTGTGAATGCACTGCTCTCCAGTTTCCTGCTTATGGACCATCAGGATTTATAATGAAGAACACCTTCTGCTCTTCCTCTTACCAGTGATAACTATATCAACTGTCCCGCGTTCCTTTCTTGCACTTGGTTTAAAGCCCAAGTAAAATATTCATCTCATTACCACTCCTGGAGGAACCTCGTTTCCAATTCAAATATGGATTCTGACCACTCTAGCAGATTTTATTTTAAAACCGTTTCTCACGCCTCATTTTGAGAGAAAGCCTCCTAAAATCCCATTTGGGAGTGGGAGAGCTATGCATTATTAAGATGATGCTAATTCCATCTGGTGTGGCCTGCCATCTTCCTTGGTGGTTCTCAAACTTGAATAAGACTTCAAAACGCTCATGGAGGCGCTTATTAAGCATGCAGATTCTTGGGTCCCTTCCCCCAAAGATGACCCCAGGGAAAACTCCCCAGGTGATGGAGAGGACTTAAAGTGCTAGTGCCTCCCCACCACCCAACCCCAAGAGCTCTCTCCAAGTGCAAACCACCCGGGAAGGCCCTACGCGAACAGTTAGAACCCGTCGGGCCGACTGGCAAGGAACAGCACGCGGGATATAAGGAAGAGGGAGGCAAGGGACGACGCCTGGAAAGCCCGGCAGGAGGGACAGTGAGAGACAGGTGAAGCGCGAGAGTACAGCGACTCCACAGCGCCCCGCACACTCCACGAGCGTAAGCCGCCTGCAGCCCCAACCTCCCCGGACTACAAGCCCCAGCGAGCAGCGGGAAGCGGACAGCGCGCAGGCGCAGAACAGAGCCCGTGAGGCGCTCTGCATGCCGGGAGTTGTGCGTTGTGGAAGCCGTAGGAAGGGGGCGAGCGGCGCACCTTTTGACCCCCGCCCCACAGGTTTTCTCATTCTCAGTGGCGCCCCTGTCCCCGGATGTGTGGCACAGACCTTCCCCGCTTGCATCTCGCACCTCCGGCCACCCTTCTTCCAGGCCGGGAGACTTCGCGCCTGGGACTCTCCTACTCGTCCCGCACTGAGGCCCAGTGAGGCCCCGACACGTCAGAACCAGCGCTTCCGTCGTGGTAAAGCGAGGGGTTGGGCTAGAATGATCTTTTCGGTCCCGTCTGGGTCGCCCCGCCCTGCCGCCACGCCCCCCCTCCCGGAGCTGCTGGGAGTTGCAGTTCCTTGAGCCCGTTTCCTCCCCGGCCGGCCCGCCGGGCCCGGGCCATCCGTCATGCTCTGCGCCACCAGCCGCCTCCTAGCGGCCCGGACGGCGACCGCGCTCCCCGCGCAGCCCAGAGGCCGGGGCCCCGGCGCCCGCTGCCGGCGCAGGGAACTACATTTCCCAGGGCACCCCGAGGTGCCCCTGGGTGAGTTCTTGGCAGGGCGGCTCGCAAGATCGAGCGTGTCGGCCAGCCGGAGGGCGATCCTGAGGAGGGGCAGGATGCCGCCGGCGGTGGGCGGAGGCCCCGCAGGGTCCGAGCTGCGTCCCCGGCGGGGCCGCTGTGGGCCCCAGGTCACTAGGGCTGTGGGCCCGGACGTGGCTGCCCAGCCTGCAGCGCGGAGCCCCAAACGGCCTGCTCGGGGCTCGCGGCGCTTCGAGGCAGCCGGCCGGTGGGCCCTGCTGGCCCTGGTGACGCTGCTGTCCTTCGCCACCCGCTTCCACCGTCTGGACGAGCCGCCGCACATCTGGTGAGTGACAGAAGGGACTCGGCGGATCCCGTGGCAACGGGGTGGGAACGATGCACCCTCTGATTGGCCCGGGGGCACGGAGGGGGCGGGAATCACAGGGGGAGGGGCGGGGCTGCGCTGGAGAAACAGGTTGCGGGAGGTTGCTTTGGCCAGGTGCAGTGTATGTGAGAGGAGTCATTTCTGCTCCCGTGGGTGGCAGTGGGATTCCTTAGGATCCGAGGAGTCTCAGACTGTGTCTTTGACCTTCCAAGGAGAACTGGAAATTCTTAGTACAGAATTTCCTAAGGCCTGAGTTCCCAATCTGCAGGATTTCCAGGCATCAAGGGAGGTGAAAATCATCCTTGGGAGCAGGGGCAATTTGTGTGTCCAGAGATGGTGGGAGGGGTCTCTCCTTGTGAGGAGAGACTTGTTTTCTTAAAGATTTTATTTTGTAGGACTTAGATTTTATGAGACAAGAGTAAAAAGTCTCCAGCTAGAAGGAGGAAAAGTTTTGCGCAATCTGAAAATGGCTAATTTGTTTAGCCAACAAGTGATAACATGTTTTGTCAGTATCCCTGACTAGAAGGTTAGTGTAGGGGATGTTAAAAATGGAACTCCTTGACCAAAAAGCAAGCCAGCTAACAAACTACCTGGGCTATCCTACTTGGAAGTGAATAAATTCGTTTGTTATTGTTTCATGAATGCTGGCAGAAGACATGAGACTCCTGGGTCAGAGACAAAGGACTCATTACTCACAGGGTAGGAGGCAGCATGAATATCAACATACTGGATTAAGTTTGAATCTTCCCTCCCTCCTCCACCCCGCTGATCAGCAGTTGTTAGGGGGAAAGAAAGACAAATCATGTCCAGGTATGGTCCAGGAAGAAACTAAAATGTTCAAAATATGGGTTTATATAACCCTCCACCTCTTTTGTCCAAGAGGAGATGAACCCTTTCTGGTGATGACTGCATTAGGTGATGAAACTGCTTTACCAAGGTGTGTGAACCAGGAGGAGGTGAGGGAAGTAGAGTCAGAAATCATTTTGAGAAGATTGTTCTGTGCTCAACAATATCAAATGTGTTTGGAGGGTAAGGAGTGTGGAATGCCATCAGATACTTCTATTGACTGTTGGCTCATTATTTTGTGGCCATTGCAAAAAAAAAAAAAAAAAAAAGGTATGCTATTGTCAGACTTAGATGGTTTGGAATGACATAGTTTAGTTTCAATTACTGCAGTAACATATGTGGCATTAGATGGTTGGACTGGAACAACATCATCAACACGTTAACCTGAAAAAGTGTCAGTAGCAGTGAAGTGCCAATGATAGCCCGAAGAGGGATACAAAGTCCTAATACTTTAGGACTAATAAAGTCCTAAAGTCAGTTTCCTTGGAGCAGGCAGGGCCAATGCCCCCATTGTGGCCTCCTTTATTGCAGGATGAATTGGCCAACTTTTGGCAGGAGTCACAAGTCAGCACAATGCAGTGATGGCTTCTGCTTCAGAAACTTATAGCCCTTTACTTTGTGCCCAGTCCATGATGGTAGATGTGTTTCCACATGTGGAGCATTGATGAATCCTGATTACAATGGCAGTAGTCTGTTTGGTACAGGCTTGATCTGCAGCTTGATTTCAGTCAGTCTTAACAGAATCCTGGTCCTCACTGTGGGCCTCCATATGAGTGATCCAGATTGTCCCACTGACAGGCAGCCATGACTGTTTTGCCACAATTCTTGGCTCTAAAGAGGGGTAATTTAAATTTCTCAGTATATAGTCCTCTAGGTGGCACACCAGAAGCTAGACTAATGGCAAAAGCCCAAGAGCCAATAAAAATAGAACTTGTCTGTTTCTCAGGAATATTGTGCAAGGCAAGGGTGATGAGCCCATTGTACCCATCAACCCTTACTGCATTTGGCCTTCCAGAGTTGTCACTGGGACTGGATGGTTGCTGCTGCCCAGTGGACGCTATCCGCCAACCAGGCACAAGCCTTGAGAGGAAACCTCTGTGTATCAAGTCTCCACTGAGCTAGTGGTTTTGCTTTGGGTGGTGGAATGGAAGATAGTTTCTCTCAAAGTCGGAGCTCCCGCCTCTTCTTATAAAGATGCCTCTAGGGCCAGGCCAGCTAGATCACTTCCATTTCACCATCAAGTCTTATTGAGCCTTTTGTTAGCCTTATATGCCAAGTTGGCTTACCCCAAGGTGGCAATATCAAGCCAAAGAATCCTAAGGCCTTCATCCGTTAGGCGCTGAATTTCAGTAAAAGCTTAGTAGTAGGTTGATAGCGTGCTTTTAAAAAGTGTGTGCTTGGTCCTGCATCCGGCAGATGGTGCTGTTATCCTGAAGAATGGCCTCTCGGCTCAAACTGCCATTACGTGTTCAAGGTTGTGATTTCCCTTTCTCTTCTTGGAATCGATAGTATTTCTCCTGGACCAAATGGCTGTCCATGAATGGGATAATCCTCTTTGCCAGTATACATTCCACAGTGGGAGCCACAGCAGTAGTACAAGGACCCTACCTACAAGGTCATTTTATCTTCCCTTCCCCACTAGGAGCTGGCTCAAACCTATCAGTTGAATTTGGGTGCTTTTCCCCCCTTGAACTTATGAGTCTAATAGGCCTGCATCAGTAACTACAATGGCAGCCATCCAGAGATTATGCTGTTCTCCAGTAGAGAGTGTGGAGTGCTGGATGCAGGTGGTGGGAGGGAGCTTTTTTCTTTCCTTTAGCCCCTGCATAAGCTTGGCACGCCTTTTCAGTTTACTTCTGTGTGTCAGTGTACTTCTATGGTGAGCCCCTGGGCTTAAGGGCTCTTTTCTTTCAGCCCCTGTACACACTGCTAGGGCTCTCCCTATAGTCCCTAGCACCTCTGGTAACCCCTGTGTCTAGCAGATTGTCCCTCTCCTTGCCATGGGATTGAGTGAACTAGAGATGTAGACCCCTGCCCTGAGTTTGAGTCCCTCTTTTCTCTGGAGTTCCCCAGCATCCTAGGATGCATGTGTGTGGCCTTCAGTCCCCTTTAGGGACTGGGAAACCTTGACCCCACCTTTAATCATCTTACTCCTTTTAACACAGCTGAGATTGTGGTAGAGGCGGAGAGATCATGGGACACAGAGGGAGAGAGTGGCTGTGAGCGACTAAGCAAGGCGTGTTTACTTTTGTCTTGAGCACACAGCTCACCCTAGGACTTTTCAGTGTTTTCATTTTGCCCCCAATTCTGTGTTGAATAGCAAGGTCCTTCCTGCTAGCACCATTTTTGTCAACTTTGGAGACTCCTTGATTTAGCAGCCACATCCGTATTGCCTTTTGGCGGGGGCTGCTAGGCTTGCTGCCCCATGGTCATGATTACGTCTCTTTGTTTTTCCCAGAGGAGAGTGAGCAGTAACCAAGGCAGCATTCAAACAGTTTCTTTCTCCATTCAGCCTTATTAATAGGTAGGACAGTGGGACACTCACTACCTTCCTTGCCCACCACTCAGGCGAGGGCATTGACTTTTCAGATTCCATCCCCAGCTCATTGTCCTTTCTCTTACAGAAACCTATGTCTCAGCACCCTATGCTTGTGACCATGGACTGTCAGGGTCTGGGATTTTGTTTTATCCATCTTGCAAACTCCTGAGTTAGCCTGTCATTGTTTTATGGGTGCTGGCAGATGGCAAAGTACAGAGTCGGAGACAAAGAACTTCATTTCTTAGGGCGCAGCAAGCAGGGTGCACAGCGGCACGTGGGCATCCGTTCCTCTTGCCCCCAAAGTCCCATGTGATGCCAGGGGTCTGAGTGACTGCCTGCACAAGCAGCGGGTTGTATCGGAGCTGAGGGATACTGAGTTTGGGGAATCCACTGTTTTATAATAAACTGTAAATGAGAATGCTGTCTGTCCCAGAGGGAGGTGCTGACTCTTCCCTCAAGGTTGTTTTCTGCAAACATAACCCTGAGAAATGGCCCGAGGAAGGAGTGGCCAGGACGTCCTTGGCATACCTTGCAAGGTCTGTAGCAACAAGAGAGAACCAGGGAGGATGGTCTCTCCCAACACAAACACAATAAAAGCTGAGAAGAAATACGAATGTTACTATTAGTTTTACTTGGGAAATTTTTGAAGTAAAAAATCTCATGTTTCCAAACAGACCTCAAAACTGACCACAAGTGTTGGGACAGTTTACATAATGCCCAGTTGGGATGATTTAAATGTGTGGGACTTTATAGTCTACAGAGTTCTTTCACATATGTATTTTTTTTTAAGATTTTATTTATTTATTTGACAGAGAGAGATCATAAGTAAGCAGAGAGGCAGGCAGAGAGAGGAGGAAGCAGGCTCCCAGCTAAGCAGAGAGCCCAATGCGGGGCTCGATCCCAAGACCCTGGGATCATGACCTGAGCCGAAGGCAGAGGCATTAACCCACTGAGCCACCCAGGCGCCCCCACATATGTCTTCTGAATTGAGTTCTAATGCTTCCCTGTGAGGGGGACATGGCAAATATTTCTGTTGTTTTCATTGTGTAGATAAGAACCGGGATCCAGAGAGGATGACTGACTTTGGCAGGTTGTGCCGTCAATAAGTGGTGGAACTGAGACTGATTTCTCTTTCTGCAAATCAGTTTGGTCACACGCTTGCAAGTTATTTCTCTCTTTGACATCACCATACCACTGTCCTCACTCCCTGCCAAGCTGAGTGTTTAGCAGATAGCAGATGCAGAAGTAGATTTACTTCTCTGCCTATCTATTGGACCCACTAAGTTAAAGGGGAAAAAAAGGAACCCTACATTTTGGGGAAAAGCATGGTTAGCTCCTTACATTGGAGGTTGGTAATAATTGCTTATGAAAGCTGACCTGGGAATGGCTGGTCACTAGAAAGTACCTGCTCTTCTGGGCTGTGGGGAGGAACTGACAGAATGGCCAGGCCATACAGGATAACTGGGCTGCTGCCCTTCAGTCTTTGTGTAGGATGCGGAAAGGTTTATATGGTTGTAAGGAAGAACAAGATTTTTGCATTGTGTTTAAAAGCTAATGTATTAGAATCACTTGTCTACTTGCAAAACAGTTTATGCAATGAGGATAGCTTATAGATAGGCTCTTAACTCAATTTTTATATACTGGTTAGTTCATTATAATAAGCTCAGTGAGTTCAGGTTCAGCAGGTTAATTATCAGAAAGTTAATGAGCAAGATTAGACTCCTGTGACAACCGTAGTTTGTAGGCCATTACTAATCAGTAGCCGGTGGTGTAGTCTGTAATAGTAATAGTAGTCTATTTCCTAGGAGCAAAAGTAGTCTCAGGGTCAGAAGGTAACAGGCTTGGAAGAGAACACTTACTACAAAACTTTCTATATTATAGAGAAACTCTGGTCTTTTAAAATAAATAGAAACTCAAGCTACAGAATAAGTAGAGATTTTGCTCAAATTTATAACTGGTTGGTAAATATTTGCTGACCTTTCTCATCTGTCTAAATGAAGATTAACAATCTGTGTGATGGGGACACCTGGGTGGCTCAGTTGGTTAAGCATCTGCTTTTAGCTCAGGTCGTGATCCCAGAGTCCTGGGATGGAGTGCCACATTGGGCTCTTTGCTCAGCTGGGAGCCTGCTTCTCCCTCTGCCTGCTGCTTTCCCTGCTTGTGCTCCCTCTCCCTCTCTCTCTCTCTCTGACCAATAAATAATTAAAATCTTAAAAAAACAACAAAAATAATCAGCCTGGTATCTTGCTTCCTCAAATCACTTGTGTAAAAAAAAAATTATTTTTAAGTAAACTCTATCTCCAGTGTGGGGTCAAACTCATGACCTCTTGGGTGGCTCAGTTGGTTAAGTATGGAACTCTTGGTTTTGACTCAGGTCATGATGCCAGGGTTGTGAAATCGAGCCACATGTGGGGTTCTACTCTCAGTGGGAGTCTGCTTGAGGATTCTCTCTCCCTCTGCCTCTCCCTCAGTCCTTCCCTCAGCTTGCATGCATACGTGTACTCTCTCAAATACACAAATAAATAAAATCTTTAAAAAAAAAAAGGCTCATGACCCCAGGATCAAGAGTTGCATAATCTACCAACTGAGCCAGCCAGATGCCCTAATGTGTCAATGATTTTTTAATCTAAATTTTCTCATTAATTGCTTGAAACTTATAGTCTGTGTGTGTGTGTGTGTATGTTTAAGTATTTATTTATTTGACAGAGAGAGAGAGAAACAGCCAACCAGAGAGGGAACACAAGCAGAGGGAGTGGGAGAAGGAGAAGCAGGCTTCCCGCAGAGCAGGGAGCCTGATGCAGGGCTTGATCTCAGGACCCTGGAATCATGACCTGAGCTGAAGGCAGATGCTTAATGACTGAGCTACCCAAGTGCCCCTACTCTTTGGTTTTTTGGAGGAAACAATCTCCCCACTGAGCCCAAAGCCTGACCTAGGGCTTGATCCCAGGACTCTTGAGATTGTGACCTGAGCTGAAGGCAGACACTTAACCGACTGAGCCACCCAGGTATCCCATAGTCTTTGATTTTTTTTAAAAAGATTTTATTTATTTATTCATCAGAGAGAGAGAAAGAGAGAGAGAGTACAAGCAGGCAGAGGGCAGGCCGAGGCAGAGAGAGAAGCAGGCTCCCCGCTGAGCAAGGAGCCTGCTGTGGGACTCGATCCCAGGACCCTGGAATCATGACCTGAGCCGAAGGCAGTGGCCTAACTGACTGAGCTACCCAGGCACCCCCATAGCCTTTTATTTTAACCATGCTTTATTATGGTTATTTGGATTGCATGATAATTCATTTATTTATTTTTAAGACTTCATTTATTTGAGAGAATGAGAGAGAGAAACAGAGAAAGAGAGAGAGTGTGCGGGCAGAAGTGAGGGGAGGGGCAGGCGGAGAGGAAAAGCCAATTGAAGCAGGGAGTCCTATGTGGGACTGGATCCCAGGACCCCGGGATCATGACCTGCGCAGAAGGCAGACGCTTAATGGACTGAGCCACCCAGGCACCCCAGGTTGAATGATAATTTTAAAATTCTCATTTCTCTTTCTGTTTTTCCCTTAGTTGGGATGAGACTCACTTTGGAAAAATGGGAAGCTATTATATCAACCGCACCTTTTTCTTTGATGTGCACCCACCCCTGGGAAAGGTGAGCAATGTGATGACTGACAGCTCTCTTCGAAGGGTTGGAGTGAAATCTCAATTTTGGATTTGAATCTTGGGCTTGTGGAAAGAAATCCCTGACATTCCAGGCCAGCTGCTTCTGTGGAAAGTCTTTGATGTTTTGAGAAGTTCTCTGGGCCCAGAAATGGAGAGGGAGTCCATCAGCCAATGGATTGATATACAAAATATGGCATATCTATATGATGGAATATTATTCAGCCATAAAAGGGGAATGAAATGTTGATACATGCTACAACGTGGCTGAGTCTTGTAAACATAATGCTAAGTGAAAGGTGTTAGACATAAAAGGCCACAATAGTATATGATTCTATTTATATGAAATGTCTAGAATAGGCAAATCCATAGAAGCAGAGACTAGATTAGTAGTGTGGCCACGTTCTGGCGGGGGAGGAGGGTTAACGACTGATTGCAAATGGTTAGGGAATTTCTTCTGGGGTGATGAAATGTTCTGGAATTAGGTAGAGGTCATGGTGGCACAACCTTGGGAATATACTAGAAACCATTGAGCTGTACACTTTAAAATGGTGAGTCTTATGGTATATGAATTTCACCTCAGTTCAGAGAAGTAAACAAAGGAGAGAAGGAGTCCGTTGCAGAAAGCAGAGATTGCCGAGAGGAGCTCATTGTCGACAGGGGAGTAAAACTCCCTTTCCTCCCCCACTCCCAGCAGGTACATTGTTTGACCTGTGCCTCTCACATGTTTTACAATTAGAAATCCCACAGTGAGAATTCATTTTACTCCTCTAAAAACAATGACCTCTGAGAAGGCTATGGATCAGCCCTTTCTTCCTAACTGGTGGCTGAGATCTTTAGCACCAAGAGGCAATAATTGGTCCTTTACAAAGTGGGGGCATGATCCTGGAGCAGGGAGCACTTGGGGATAAAGGCAGAGGTCATGGGAGGCAGGGGTGGTGATATGGGACAGGTGGGCTTAGGGGTACGAGAGCACTGGGTAGAGACCAGAGGGGGTGGAAAAGGAGGTGGGATAGTGACCTATTTCAATATTTGCTCTGAGCCCAGAGCTGGAGTGGAAAATATTATGCCTCTTCCTTTCTCCTTTAGAGATAAGAGAATAGCAATAAAAATCAGAGCAATTGAAAACTTTGTTCTAGTCACTTTTGGTGATTATCTTCTCTCTCAGAATAACCTATGAAGTAGGTACTGTTGTATCCCCATTTTGCCAATGGGGAAACTGGGGCAGAAAGAGGAAAAGAAGTTTGCCATAGGGAAGAAAGCTGGTTAAGTGACAGAGTCAAGTTTCAGGCTGGTTTAACGTCTACTCTCTTAACTGTTAAGCACACTGCTTCATGATACTTGCCTTGTCCCACCACTTAGATGGTATCTGTTAGCTACTGTAGGAATAAGCAATAGAATGTGTTGAGTGTTTGCACTGGGCTAGCGGGGGAACCAGCCCCCCTGGTGGAGGAGATTTCTTTTTTTCCCCCTAGGGAACCCAGCCCAGTCTTTCAGGTGCTGACTTCCTGTCTGTGTTTGGAGTCCCCTAGTGCTCAGCACGGTGAAGACATGCCTGTGGAACACTGGCTGATTTGTTTTTACTTAAGCCTCCCATGGCTCACCTCTGGTCCTTGTGGGTAGGGGGAAATGTGAAGCTTCTTTATAAGGCTGCCCCTGGGGATTTTGGTCCTTCTGCCCCCCTAATTTATCTCCTGATGTCCTGTGCTCTACCTGGTTGAAAGAGAGTGAACATAGTAGCTTTCATAGGTTCTAAGGCCAAGCCAGTCAGAGAATCAGAAAGCCCCTTGAAGCTGTGAATGGGAGGTTTTCTCCTGCAGTACTGAGCCTGCTAGCTGTCCCTCCATGCCGGCCCCAGCCCTGGAGGAAATAGAAATGTCTGCATAGAGTGAAACATTTGATTAACACAGAAGGAAGTAAAAGGTCAAGATCTACCTCTCCCCACATTTCTATTAGTTTCTTATATAAGTTTTCTTAGAAATTCTTTATGCAGGTTGCCTAGGTGGCTCAGTTGGTTAAGCATCTGCCTTTGGTTGTGATCCCAGGGTCCTGGGATCGAGTCCCACATTGAGCTCTTTGCTCAGCGCAGAGCCTGCTTCTTCCTCTGCCCCTCCCCCCACTTGTGCACACTCTCTCCCTGACAAATAAATAAATAAAATCTTTAAAAAAAAGAAATTCTTTTTACTGATACATGAGTATATTTATAGATGTGCACATGAACAACTTATATATACAAATAGGACCAAACTAAAGTTGTTCAGCAAGTTGTATTTTAAACAGGATATATCCCAACTTCTTTCACATTAGCACATAAAAATTCACTCCATTTTTAAAAAATCTATTTTATTGTATTTTTTACTTTTTAAGTTTGCGTATAGTTGACACACGATGTTACATTAATTTTGGGTATACAACGTGGTGATTTGACAAGTTTCTGTGTTATGCTGTGCTCGCCGCCAGTGTAGCCGCCATCTGTCCTGTTACATCGCTCCTACGATATCACTGACTGTAGTCCTTCTGCTGTGCTTTTTATTTCCATGACTTACTCATTCCGTAAGTGGAAGCCTGTATCTCCTACTCCTGTTCACCCACGTTGCCCATCCCACACTCCTTTCCCTCTAGCAACGACAGTTTGTACTCAGTATTTATAGTTCTGAATCTGTTTTTGTTTATTTATTCATTTCTTAAAGATTCCATTTATGAGTGGAATCGTATAGTGTTTGTCTTTTTTAGTCTGGCTTAGCAGAATACCCTCTAGGTCCATCCATGCTTTTTCAAATGGCATGATCTCATCCTTTTTTATAACTGTGGTACTCTATTCATTTTAATGGCCATGTATTATTCCATTATACAGATGTGCCATAAATTATTTTGCCCATCTTTAATTGGCGGACATTTATGTTAATTCCAGTTTTCAGCCATTACAAAGATTTTGCAATGAACATCCTTGTACATACATCTTTTCATAGTTGTGCAGGTGTATATAAAAGGTTCTTAGCAGCCAAACTAAAAAGAATCAGAGGATACACACGTTTAAATTTGTGTTAGATATTGCTAAGTTTTTCTGCAAAAATATTGTGGTGATATATATTCCCCCCAATAGTGTGTGAGGGTTCTTGCTTCTCCCACACCATCGCCAACACTGGTATGATAATACTTTCAGGACTTGGCCAATTTGAGAATAAAATATGGTGTGTCACTGTTTTCATTCGCATGTCTTTATGAGTTGCATTGAATATTTTCTTCATATGTTTATTAGCCATTATTGTTTTGTTTCCTATAGAATTTGCTTTTCTCATTGATTTGAATGAGTTAGTTAGGAAATTAGCTCAGGGCTACTTTTAACCTTGAGGGCACTGAATTTCAGCTGCCTCGTAAGGGCTCGGCGTAGTGCCCAGCAGAGTGCCAGGTGTTTGACCTATTGCATTGTCTCTGATCCTCACAACCCTACTCTCCCACTGCAAGGGAGATTTTACTACTTGTAGCTCAGACATAGTAGGTATTGTCCGCAATCAGAGAGCTGAGATGCAAACCATCCGTGCCAAGCAGTCTGGGAATTTATCCCAGCACCAGATGGATTTGTGAATTTGTCTTCTGAGGTCCCAGGTGGGAAGGGGCATGCATTTGATTGTTTCCTGTCAGTTTTTGTTTATCTAGGTATTTGGATGGCTCTGTCTTTTCAATACCTCCTCTTACTTTATGTTAAATAGTTACATTAATTTCTGAGCCCCAGGATTCCTCCCCCCGCCCCCACAACAGGGCTTTATAATCATTTACTGTTGAATTTTGGCCTCTATTTCTTGACATGAAAATATAGAGAATAACCTTCGTTAGAGCTACTTATTGTAAAAAGGGAGCTGGTTCGTGGTCCAGACCCAAGCCGTGTTGCAGGGAGGGGCTTTCTTAATACAGCCAGAATATTCTGTGTCTCTGTGTAGCTTAACTGGAGCACAGGTATCTGGGCTGGGCAGCCTGGTGTTAAAATTGCTTGGTATTTGATGACAGTTTTCATGGCTTCGCAGCTTCTGATTGCTTGTGTGGAAAAGAGACTTTTATGCTGTTGGAAGTTGGAAAGTTAGAAAATAAGAAGCTGATCTTCTTGAACATTTTGAAGGATTCACAAATCTCCGTTTTAGTGTAATAACTGCTTTGTTCTGGTTTGGAATGTGCCAGGGTTGCGCTTCTTTGAAATATTGGAAGTAGGAGAAGCTGGTCTCTGACATTTTGGTATTTTTTCCGTTGGGACTTTTCTCCTCTGGGGAACTATGTCTGTCTTAGCATCCTTTTAATCTCCTTTCTTCCCTTCTGCCTATTGCTGGTGTGGAACTCCTTGGCCACTTTTCTCCGTCCTCATTCTAACTTGGAATCTCATCTTCCTTTCAGAGGGTCTGTCTCCCAGGAATCAGCCCTGCCTATGGCCTCCCCCATGGGCTGTCATGTTTTATTTCACAGCAAATGAAAGAAAGCTGAATGAGAAAGCCCTTCCTGGCACTGCCCTTCAAATTGTGGGGGTTTTCTTCCTAAGCGTTCAATCTGCACTATTCCCAATCTGCACTTAACACAAGAGAGGATTTGTTTTAAGCAAAGGGCTCTTTAGACAAAAGGTTCTTTGCTCTGCAACAGCTGCAGGAGAAAATGTCACATTGGCAACTCCCATGGACAGTTGTCATGGGAATCCAAACTCTGGGGGCAGCTGGAGGGAAGTTCGGGGACAGAGGAATCTTAAAAGTCTCTCCTCATCTTTTTGTTTGTTCTTCTTCTCTCCTCAGATGCTGATAGGTCTTGCTGGCTACCTGAGTGGATATGATGGGACTTTTTTGTTCCAGAAGCCTGGGGACAAGTATGAGCATCACAACTACATGGGAATGAGAGGAGTAAGGCTTCCTGACTTGCTCTAGACTGAACCCTGGGGCCACACCCAGTCAGAACTTACAGTTGGAGCCGTGGAATGGTGGCAGGTGTAGACAAAGGGACTTTGGGTGGCAGTGGGAGGGTCGAAGATTAGACCCCCATCCTGTAGTAGAGATTTTGGTATAGAGATTCAGAACTGTGGTGGATAAGAATGTTAAGGGAGGCCACAGATAATACAGAGATTTCATGGGTAGGAGCAGGCACACAGTCACCTATTGCCCAGCCCATGTGAGGCTTCAGACTTTGGGTTGGAGAACAACCTAGGACCCAGGCAGCCAGGAGGCTCCTGCAGCCCTGACATTGGCCTCAGCACTTTGGCAAGCTGCACGTCATTCTCCTCTGTGGCCAGAACTGCTGGAGAGTTGCCTGTCTCTGAGGGCTCTTCTTAAGATCTCAGCATCCCATACTCCTGACACCAGGTCACTGCTTCTTTCCCCATGAAGGCTTCAGGCACCCAAAAGGGGTTTTCCAGTCTTTAGAAGAGGCTACATGTTTTTCCCGAGTCATAGCACCCATCTTGAGGAGCATCACCGGGCCTAAGTACCCAACTCTGTGGGGACCCCTTATCTGCAGCTAAATGAAACCTACAAAACCTGACTTCAGATGTGGAGCTCTCAGAACAGGTTGCATTTATTTACAGGCTTTGTTCCTTAAGGAGCTCAAAGCACTTTAGATAAACACTGTGTGCTTATTTGAGCTAATCACTGGGTGATTTGCATGGTCATATTATACTGTATTAAATAAGGATTGCCCTAGCCCTCGATTCATATTCTTAAGTGGTTCTGCGTCTTCTTAATGACTTTTGAACATCACATAGCATATGTAGTTGGATAGAGGCCTGACTCACTGTGGACTTGCTGTGGAAATTGAGAAGGCCAGATATGACAGCCTCGTTTCCTTTCACACTAGGACATGCTTTCAGTTGACAAAAAGTGACAACCCAAATGTGAGAATTTCCATTTCCCCGGGCTTGTCTATTTACTCTTGATGGACAGGGTAGGAAGGTGGAGAGAGAGCTGGTGGTTCCAAACAAAACAAAAAAACAATTCTCCAGATACTGAAGTGTCAGATAATTTTTTTTC
Source organism: Mustela nigripes (assembly GCF_022355385.1). NCBI lineage: Eukaryota > Metazoa > Chordata > Mammalia > Carnivora > Mustelidae > Mustela > Mustela nigripes. Next base: position 128,307,632 of record NC_081569.1, read on the forward strand.
CAGAATCAAAATGCAACCTGTAGATTAAAGAGTCATTTTCTGGTGTGATTGAAGAAAAGAGCCAAGGGAGAAATAACAGAAATCATAATAGAATTCTCTAGAATATTACAACAATGTAGAGAGGTCTTTCTCTGCTTGTACTGACAGTTGTGTAGTGGAAGCTCATGTTTATTGAGTACTTTGTGTCTGCTGATAAAACTAGTTCATTTAATCTCCAGGTAAAAGTCTCTGAGGCAGGAACTCTAATTTTTCATATGACACAGATGGGGAGGCTGAGGTTCAGAGATGTACACTTTTAGTCCCAGCTAGCAGTGGATGGGCCAGTCTCACCTCAGAGTCCCCTGTTAAACTGTGTGCCATCCTGTGCACACCTCCTCGGCTGAACTTTGCTGATTTCATGTCAGTGTTCGATGGTGCTCAATGGGCACACACATGTTGCTTGATTTGACGATTCACTGTCACACCACCCCTTTTTTGCTTATAGATATTCCAGGTGATTTCACATCACCAAGTCATGTCTGCCCCAAGATCCTCCATTTTAAACAGTCATTTGTACCAAGTCAGGTAGATCTTTGATGCTTATTTGCCTGTTTGACTGCTTCTCTTTTCCTTCCATAGTTCTGTGCTTTCCTCGGTTCCTTGCTGGTCCCCTTTGCCTACCTCACTGTATTGGAACTGTCCAGGTCCCTCCCGGCAGCACTGCTCTCCGCTGCCCTCCTCACCTTTGGTAAGTTGTCTGATACCATGATTCTTAGGAGATTGACTGCCACATTATGAGTGGAAGTGGAAATCAATACATTTAAGGATTCTGTCCATGACACAGTACTTAAGTAAATTTAAGATTGGGTAAATGTATTACAAGTCTTCTTTCTTCACCAGTGATTATTACATATAAAAATAGTTGTGTGTAGCACACCTTTATATTACTAAAGGGGAGTGCTCACATACATAATCCCAAGAATAGATTATCTCCAGGTTATCCACATTTGAATTTGGTATAGATAAGAAGATAAATGTGTGTGTGTGTGTGTGTGTGTGTGTGTGCGCGCGCGCGCGTGCGCGCGCGCGTGCGTGTATTTGAAGGATGCTTACGATTCTAATACTGCTTCTCTCAGGTTACTATCAAGATCTCTCAGGTTGCTATAACTTTGCACCCCTTAAACTTAAATTCAGTTGATTCCAACTGAATGCAAGGGCAGGTGTCTCAAAAGTAGCTGGGTGACAGGAAATAACAAAATGGGAACTTTATTTTCTGTGGATAAGTCCCACATGGATAAATGAGCATTGATCTGTAGAAATTGGTTCTGTGCTATTCTGATTTTTATGAAAATGAATTTATGACCTCATAGAACTTAACATTTAAAGAAGCCCAGGCCAAGTTAGGTGGATATTTCGGGGGTGATTCTGGCTGTATTTTGACAGGTTGCAAGATTATAGGGCCTCTCTGTAGAGGATTGGTGGCTTTTTCTTTGTGTCTTTAATTTCCCTTCACAGTTATTCATCCTATGCATTTATTCTTTTTTTCATCCCACAACTGTTTTTCCAGCATCTCCTCTGTGCCAGGCCACTTTTCTGGGCCCCCGAGGATATGCTGATGAGACACTGTGCTGTCATGGAAATTACCTACTGGTGGGGCAGATGACAGATAAGCAAGTAAATTATAAGTCTGAGATGTAACAATGTAAGCCATAGTGCAATGTAGAAAACAGAGTAGGGTAAAGGAGAGAGTAATGGGGAGGGATTCTCTTGTAGGCAGCAATCTTGAGCGGATTGCTGAGTGAAGCAAAACATTAAGCCATATGCAGAGGTCTGAGTGTTCAGGCAGAGGGAACAGCATGTGTGGTGGTTCTGGTTCAAGGCAGGATTTGGTGGATTCGGGGAACAGCAAGGAGGCCAAGTGTGACCAGATTGGAGTGAATGAGGCAGAGGGTGTTGGGACGGGAGATTGCTTAGGGAGGGAGACCATGCTGGCTTTGGCAGCTGTCATGAGGACCTGGTTAGTCTGAGTGAGCGGCAAGACATTGGAGGCTTCAAGTAGGGGCTTGATGTCATGACATTTTGTTTTAAAAACAATCATTTTGGTGCCTGTGTGGAGAATCATTTGCCGACAGAGACTTCATGTAACATGCTAAGACTCTATCCTAGGTATAGGTAGTTTATGGCTATGTAAGCAGGCTGGCAGAACTCCCTTTTTGATGGTGGAAATGAGGAAGAACCCTTGTCTCAGGACTGCTCCATCTGTTTGAATGACATGGTCCTTTCTTAGATCATGGGCCTGAAAGCATTGTAAGATAGTTTCCTATCCCTGGGCTTTGGTCAACCCCAAAGCTATGGCCTTCCACCTCCCTGATGACTCAGTGACTCATCTGGTCTTGACTGCGTAAATGCTTACATGCAATTTAGCATAAGGTACGCTATTTCCTATTGTTGGGGTGTTTGGTTCTCAGGGGGGTCCATCTCTGATTTCCTTTTTCACTGCTGAGCTGAGCTCATGTTTTTCAGATACGGGATGCCTCACTCTGTCCCAGTATATCCTCCTTGACCCCATCTTGATGTTCTTCATCATGGCTGCCGTGCTGAGCATGGTCAAGTACAACTCCTGTGCTGACAGGTCAGAAACACCATCTTTGTGGGGTGGGCATTGGGGGTCAGAAACTGTGCAGCTCCAGAATTTCTGTAATGACCAGGGACAGGGTGTGTACCTATAGGACTTGTCTTGAAACTGCACTTAAGGCAAGCATAGCATACTTTATTTATTTTTAGAGAGAGAGCATACACACATATGCTTGCATGTAGAAGAGGGGGAGCAGAGGGAGAGGAAGAGAGAGAATCCCAAGTAGGCTCCACATTTAGCATGAGGCCAATGAAAAACTCGGTCTCATGACCCTGGGATCATGACCTAAGCCGAAATCTAGAGTTGGATGCTTAACCGACTGAGTCACCCAGGCACCCCATAAAAATAGATTTTAATATGTTTTCTAGACATATTTTTATCTTTGTTTTGTATAAAAATAAGAAAATGTCAATTATCTGTTTTAAGAATATTATAATGGGTGGATTTGGGTACTGGTTTGTGGATGTTATGGAGGAGTCCTAATGCCTTCCCCAACCCCACCATCTTCTAAGCCACCCTTGGCACCAGTGCTGGTTAGGGATCCCAAAATAACTTTTCCCTTCACATTCTCTGTCCTAGAGGGGAGGGAACCAGGACAGAAACCACCTGGGAGCTGTTTGTCTCCCTGCCCTCCTCCGTGGTTGCATCCATTCCTGACCCACTGACAGGAAGAATATATATAAAGGTTGGCTTAAGCAGTCCATACCAGTCAAGAGGATCTCTGCAGGCCCTGGTCAGTTCTAAAGCTGTTCTGGAGGGCCTGGTCTTCTTCCAGAATGGTCTTTTTTAGATCATCCTTTTGCCTCTGAGAGAGTAGAGTAGGTCATTCATTCTATTCAAACCAAAAGAGCTGGCTCCGCCTAGGCTTTTCTAGGAGTCAGCTTGGTTTCTCCCTGGCCAGACTCATTAAATTAAATTATGCTAGTAAAGCCAGATCCAGTGACTACCATCTCTTTCTGGCTTTGGGTGATTATCTCTTTCTACCACGTCCGCCTCCACCTGCCACTTCTTGAATCCTTACTCTGTGCCAGGTACTGTGCCAGGGGCCGGAGGTACATAAGTCTCACGGTTAAGGAGCCTTCACTCTGGCAGAGGAAGCAGCCAGCTAGTGGGAAGTGGCAGCACCGAGCACTGGGTGCTGGAAGTGTAGCAAACCTTGGAACCGACTGCTGGGGTTAGGACGCGCTCTACCACTTGCTAGCTGTACTGCTGAGCCTCTCTGTAACTCAGTTTCCTCCTCTGGGTGGAGGGGATCATCATACGACCCACCTCCGCTGAGTTATAGTGACTGTTAGTTTATATGTGTGAAGTGCTCAGAACAGCGCCTGACACATAGTAAGCAGTACTTGGTGACTTCACAAGGGCCGCAGGTGACCCCAGGCGAGGGCTGGCTGAATCCGGTGGGCCTCTCTGGATTTGCCTTTTCCTCCCACTTGATCGGTCACTACTGAAGAACAAGACTTACTCTTACTTCGAGCCCTGTACTTAGCCAGGAAAGCTAGAGCCCCAGCCAGAAAAACGTCCCCCTTACTCTCACCCTGCTTCCTGCGGTTTTGGGAGTTTCATAGACCCCATGCTCCTTGGAGCCACACCATGGCCCCTGAGGTTAGGAGCCCTCTAGAAAGACGGCAGTCCCAGCCTATCAGGGTCACAACACCTCTGCCCTTCCCCACTGCTGCTCTTGTTTTTTTGTTTTTTTAGTTTGGTTCCAGCTGCCAAACTGAACTCTTGTGTCTTGTTGGTTTTCAGGCCCTTCTCTGCCCCCTGGTGGTTCTGGCTCAGCCTGACTGGCATTAATCTGGCTGGTGCTTTAGGGGTCAAGTTTGTTGGCCTCTTTATCATCCTGCAAGTGGGGTGGAACACCATTTCAGACCTTTGGCACCTGTTTGGAGACCTCAGTCTTTCAGTGGTGAGAATCCAAGTGCTTGTGGAAATGTCTTTGCTCCCTGGTATTGTGCAGCAGAGCCAGTGGCCTTTCTCTGCCTCTGCTGCAGGTGGTAGAGTGGCTGTGTTCTTGGCCTGAGATGGGCTGGATCCGGCCGTTGTCTGTCGGCAGCCTGACAGTAGGAAGTAGGCCATGCTCAGAGGCTAGAGAGGTTTAAAGGGAGAGGATGAACCGACATCCTTGGAATTTTCTTTTAGCATTTGTTTCTGTGATGTTTTTTAAATGCTCTGCAAACTGCCCAGCCGGGGGAGTCTGTCCAGCTGGACTCATGCCAATATATGGAAGATACTTGCTGCTTGGGATCGTGGGTAAAATGGGTAGGATGACTTCATGAACTCACAGTGTTCTTTCTCTGACCCAGGGTCTCCAGATTTGGAGGCAAGTAAGGGCCTTTAGAGTTTATTAAAGTATTATTAACTAAGCTGATTCTGTGCCAGGCACTGGGCAAAGGGCTTCACCCTCACTCTCATTTATCTCTCCTAACAGTCCTGTGAGGTAGGTCATTATGACCTTCTCTTCACAAATGAGGAAGTGCAGACCTAGAGAGGTAATCGTGCGTCCAAGACCGTACAAGTGATAAAGGTGGATGTAGGATTCAGGCTTAGAGGAGGCTGACTCCAGACCAGAACAATGGTTTACCATCGCCTCTGAACCAAAACCTTGATAAATTCATTTATTAGCTCAGAAAATACAGACAGACTGCCTTTAAGTCTGAAACATGGAATATGCAGATGAATAAAACAAGGGGCATGCTGGAGTATGCTGGGAATAAAACAAGGGGCATGCTGCCCTCCAGAGACAATGGAGAGAGAGAAATAAGTGAACGGGTGATTACAGTCCAGCCAAAAAGTGCTGTGAGGGCACAGTGGAGGGCGTGAGCCTGGGTCACATGGTCCAGGAAGATTTATTGGGGGGAAGCTGAGGCCTGAGCTATAGATCAGGAATACTTATGTGTGTGTCAGATAGGGCTGGCGCAGTGCAGGAAGCGCAGGGACCACACGGGGAGCTCAGCGGAACTGGGAGGCAGAGGGGACTGATGAGTGATGAGGCTGAAGATGCAGGGAAGGTCTGGGGTCCTGGGTGAGGGCCTGCATAGGCAGCAGAGGGCTGGCCCGGGTTCACCCCCTTGCAGGGCCCGGGGTGGGGAGGGGTATTATAGAAAGACTAGGGTTTTCACATTTTTTTGTTGTTGTTGTTGGCTGTTAGTTTTTCAATTTTTTTGTGATTTTGACTCACACATAAAAAGTTACATATAACGCACATATAAGGTACAAAGTAGGATAAGATCCCATGTGCCCAGCACCCCGCACTGGCTGTGTTTGCAGGTGACTGTGGGGAAACACCTGACTGCTCGTGTCCTGTGCCTCATAGTGCTGCCCTTGACTCTCTACACGGCCACTTATGCTGTTCACTTCATGGTGCTGAACAAAAGGTACAGCAGAGCCTTTCCAGCCTCTTGCTTCCCATTTTCCTCTTGCCTCTCAGCCTGCGGGTGGGCTCTGATTTGCTGGGTCTGTGGTTGGGATGTTAGAGGGACCTGGTGGGTTTTATCTGTTTGTTTCTTCTATGTTCCATCTTTTGGGTATCCAGAGGGCTCAGAAAAGCCAGAAGGAAGAGGAGAACTTCCTAATAGCCAAACTGCCCCTTATCCCTCAGCAGAGCCCCTGTGCTTAACAGGGATGGGCCAGAATAAGGCGTGCAGTTGGAGGAGGGCGATAATCTACAGCTACTGGCTGTAGCTCCCATTTACCAAGTAGCTACCCTGTGTCAGCATCTTGTACATATTCTCTTGCTTCATCATGATCCTTTATGAGTTCTTTTTTTTTTTTTTTTTTTTTTTAAATCCCCAATGTATGAATGAGGAATTAAGGCTAAACAAAGTTAGCTACTGCTGAAAGTCACCTAGCCAGTAAGTGGCTTATTTGAGATCTGGACCCCTGTTACTCCAACTCCACCACTATGTCTGTCCCATAATACCATGCTGCCACTGTGGTTGTCTTTTTTTTAGATTAGTTGCACAGGGCTCTTCCAGGGTTCCCAGGAAATTAGAACTCCTCTCCACGAACTCGCCTCTTTTCTGCTCCTTTTCCCACAGCGGTCCTGGTGATGGCTTCTTCAGTTCTGCCTTCCAGGCCCGGCTGTCAGGCAACAACCTTCACAATGCTTCCATCCCTGAACGTGAGTATCTCGGCCTTTATGAAGGTAGAAGGGCAGAAGCCTTTCTGGGTAGGTGAATTAGAAAAGACGACTATGATAGCCTGAGTTAGTGTAGCCTGTAGATGGCAGACTGGGAGCCACATCCAGTTAGATCTGGGGTGGGCACTCAAGAGTGACTTGGGACACAGGAAGGGCAGCCTCGAGCAGCAAGCTCTTCGACTGTACAGAGCGACTTCTCCCTTGTGGCTGTGGAAGCATCCAAGTCAGCTCTGTGGGAAGGCAAGCGGAGAGAATCTGGTGAAAGCACAGGCGCTGGTGCTGGTGGTCACTTTCCACCATCGCATTCGGTGACGCACATCCAGCCACTTATTCGCAGGTCGTAGTTCAGCACGTTAGCCACGCTGGCGGCTGTAGAGGGCCTGCCCTCCAGAGTGGAGAATCCAGTAACTGTGTGTGTTAAGTACATAAGGGATCGAAGGGTACAAGAGATCACTTCTGCTAGGGGGTTGGAGGGCATCAGAGCTACATAGAATGAGATGCCGTGGAGTTTGGCCCTGGAAGAATGGGTAGATTTGAACGGACAGAGAGGGAGGAGAGGGCATACAGCGCAGAGGGGACAGCATGATCAAGGCCATGAACAGGGCACAATGTAAGGCACAGATTATCCATAGAAAAGTAGTAGAAGATAAGGCTGGAAGGATAGATTGGGCCCAGATTATAAGGGTTTGAAACGTTTGGGTGAGGTATCTGACTCATTAAATAGACAGTGGAGACACAGCAGAGGCCTTTGAGCATGAAGGAGGACAGGAAGGCTGTGCTGTAGGGAGGCAACACTAATACGAAGCATAGGACGGCTAGGGAGGGGGCGGGATTGGAGGCGGGGTCCCCTCTGGAAAGCTGTTCTGGGGTCTGGAGCTGGGTATTGTGGTAGCAACCATAGGAGTGGGGCACGTGGGCATGGACAAGGGAGATTGGACATGGAAAGAGAAAAGGAAAGATGTCACTGAGGACTTGAGCCCAGGTAATTGTTTCTTGGAGACACAATGACATCTTCTAGTCTTTCCAGTGCCTTGCACAGTACCTAGGACACAGGGGCCCCGCCAAGACTGTACAGAATGAGAAATAGGGGAAGCAGGTTAAAAAGTTCGTTTAGAAAGACAGATACTGGGCTCCACTGTAGAGAGGCTGATTTGAGATGCGTGGGGAAATCCATGCAACAGGGGTAATGGGCTTGTGGCTGATGCTTTCAGAGGAGGAATCAGCCAGCTAACAGGAAGAGTGATACCGTGGCAGTGGCTGTGATCCGTTAGAAACCTGTAGAAAGAGAATGAGATCTGGGCTGGCCGAAGCCAGGTCACTGGGAGTGCAGGAGGGAGGGAGTTAGGAAAGGATGCTGCAGAGGGCAGTCCTAGAGGGAGCGTGGGTTGAGAAGGGGGGAACAGAGCATTTCCAGAAGCAAAGATGGTCAGCAGTGTGCGGGGCTACATATGTTGGCCTGGGTGAGAGTGTAGAAGAATGGCGCTGTGGGTGTTGGCAAATGCCTGCCTGCTTGTTGTTTCAAACCTAGCTCACTGTGATCTCTTCCATCAAGCCAGCCTCTTCTTACTCTTTGCATGAGAATTCATCCTACTCTGCTCTGGGCTCCCACCGTGTCACACACCATCACTCCTTTGCTGGAGCACTTGCCCACTGTCCTGTGCTCATCGGTGTGTGCCGTCTTCTTCTCTAAGTCTGGGCTCTCCCAGGGCCATAGCCAGGACCCCTCCAGCTTTGGATCCACTCTGTATTTGATATGATCTGCTGACCAAAGGAACGAACGAAGGAGGACCGGAGTAGTCTATCACTGATGGAGCGAGACGCGTCTCAGTGGACTGGGGAATGCCAGGGCAGCCAGATTACAGGGGACTGAGAAGAGGGACAGTAGGAGGAAAAGAGGCTTCTCAGTTACCCAGGGCCTGCGGGCAGAAGGGATCTTCTTAGTTTATTCCTTTTTTTTTTTTTTTTAAACTCTGAATTGAAAAAACCAACAAACCCAAACACCATCGAACAGCTACTTTATATGGTATCAGATTGAAAAGACACAAAAGGACTTTGCAAAAGTGAAAATTATCTTAACAGTCTATCATAACTTTATATCTATCTTGAAGAATATGTTAGGTAAGACTTGAAACGCTTCTTCCTTTGTTGTGTTTAATGTATGTATAGACTTTGAAGGATGGGCCTTTTCTAATCTTTTGCTTTTACAAGTAGTGCTTGATAACACCCCTGTTAACATCATTTCTTCTGAAGTTCTGCGGAGGAAAGGGAGGTAAGGACACCAGTGAGACCCTGTAGTGAGCTCCCACTTGCGTTGACACCATGGGACTGAGAAGGCACCTGTGTGTCTCACTTTAGGTAGCGCTAGGCCCAGTGCGGTCTGTGAGAGGGTGAGTGAGTCCTGTGGCTTCAGAGGCCCCTTCCAGTCAGGGGCCACCGCTAGCACCATGCCAGCTCACACCCTGTCTTCCTTCCTCCCAGATCTGGCCTATGGCTCCGTGATCACCGTGAAGAACCTGCGGATGGCCATCGGCTATCTCCACTCCCACAGGCACCTCTACCCCGAGGGCATTGGTGCCCGCCAGCAGCAGGTCAGTGAGCCTTTTGTACTTCCTGTACTGTAGCAACACCAAGCTGTTGGCCAGGACGGAGCCTGCCCTTCTCTTTCTTGCCCCCATCCTTTTCCTGCACCATTTTCCCTGCTTGAAACAGTCTTCCTCCCGCGCCCTAATCCTTTTCCTCTGGCTAGCTCCAGCTTCTTTAGGCTTCAGAGCAAGTGTTGCCTCCGATTACCATGAGCCACCTCTACTGCTTACTGGGGTAAATGCCTCTCACATGAGGGGTTTGCCTGGCATGCTTTGTAAGCCTCTGCGCTAACCCTATTCACATTGAACTGTGAATTCAGTTCCTCTTGACTCTTGCTAGCTCTTGGAAGGCTCACGGTGCCTGGCTTGACATGGATGATGGTCAGGTGTTGTGGTTGTAAACACAGACTTGGAAACCAGACTACATTATCTGGGTTTGAATCCTTTTTACACCAGAGTTAGACTTTAAACAAGTTACTTGGCCTTTTTCTGCTTCATTATCTTCATTTTTAATTAGGGAAAATAAAGAGTGCCTTTCTCCATCATAGGGTCATTGTGCAGATTAAAAGTATGAAGTACATGTGACATGCACCCTGGGGTCTTAGCCATGAGTATTACCTGAGCGAGTGGGCCACACTGTGTCCGTGTCCCTGTCTATGAGTGTCGGGTGTGGCTGTGGCAGATGGTGCCTAAGAGGGAGAGGCAGGATGTTGGAGAGGTTGGGGAGCCAAGTTGTGCAGAGGCCTTCTGTGTTACAGTAGATTTGACTTTGTTCTGTGGACACTGGTGAGGCGCGGAGATTTGTGAAGGCGTGATAAGATGTGATTAGATTTTTAGGTGATGGATTGAAAGGAGGGGCAGATTGAAGGCAAGAAATAAGTTGGGAGGCAATAATCATGACAGAGGATGGTGAATAGAGGCAAAGACCATGAACAGAGGTGGGAATTGATTCAGGAAACACTTCACAGCTCAGTGTCAGGGCCCCATCACTGGCAGCTGTCAGGGATAAGCTGTATCTAGGTCTGTAGGCTGGAGATGAAGGTGTCTGTGGTAATGGTGTTTCACCATAGTCAGAAATGGAGGAGGAGGAATAGCTCTGGAAATGAGAGAGTTTGTTTTGTGTATTTGAGGTTTGGGGCTTGTCTCAGGAAGAAGATCTGTGTGCATAGCATATGGGTATCTGTGACACAGTGGGATGGGTGGCATTGCCCAGGAAGGGTGTGCAGAGGCAGGAGAGGCAGTGAAGGAGCCCTGGGTGGGGGGCAGCAACACTTAGGCAGTGGTGGAGATGCTCTGAGGGGCGCTGGTAGACGAGGCTGAGAAGGAGGGTGTGAACAGGGGTTGGGAGGAGAGCCCAGGGCAGACAGCATCCCAGGAGGACTGGTGGTCAGCAGTTCAGGTGCTGCAAAGGCCTCAGAGAAGGCTAAGAAAGAGGCCACATTGAATGATAGTAAAGGGGGCCTCGTTGCTAACTGGGACTGCTTCTGAGGAGTGGTGAGGCCCCAGGTCTCAGGAGTAGGGAGCAGGGGAGAGGGGAGGCGCGCAGACTGCAGGAGAGGCTTTTGTGCTAAGAGGCTTGGAGTGATGCTTCTCTTCTGGCAAAATGACTGGTATTTTTACTTGGCAAAAAAGTTTTACTTCCTAAAAATCTTTATTATTATTTCCTTATTTACTAGTTCACCAGGAAGTTGACGCAGAGTGTTGGGTTTTAGTATCAAGCTTCCCATTCTTGATTCTCCTGTTGTCTCTAGCACTTTCGAACCCACTGGAGAGTTTTTAAAACATTCCAGTGCCTGGGTACCAAATAGAAGCTCTGACTCCACTGATCCAGGTGGGGGCCCATGCATTGTGCCTTTCTGTTTTGCTGTGAAATTCTCCAGAAACGGCTAGTGGATGGCCAGAGCAGAAAACCACAGCTAGCCCTTCCATGGGGAGCTGCAGCTGTCATGGAGAAGCTCAAGTTACAGATGTGGAGGCCAGCATTGTTTACACTGTGCAAAGGGAGAGAAGGACCTTGTTAAACTAGTCCTGGTGTTACATACTCACAGTCATGTGTGGAGGTGTGAAGTCATGATAGTGATGTAGAGAGAGCATGTGGGGCCATGGCATGGAAGAGTCTGGTTCTGTCCCAGCTGAATCACACTGAGCCTTTCTTAGCCAGTTTCGTCATCTGCCAAATGGGGAGTTGGACTAAACCACTTCTAGTGGCCCACACTGCCCTGGAGTTTAGTGTCTTGTCAACAACCCTAGGAGTCCATTTTAAAATATTTTTAAAGTATAACATTTATAAAATAAAAAAACAAAAAAAACCAAAACCGAAAGCTACATTAATTCCAGAAGATCAGTGTTTACCCACATAGTTTGGCGTACAACATTCTGTTATTATAGGATATGAGTGTTTCTAGGAGACTTTCTGTTGTAAAAAAATCCATTGTAAAAACAAATGTTTCTATGGGAAAAAGAGGCCATGGACTATACTCGTAATAAAGAAGTAATTTTTCTTATATAATTTTAATAGTAAGTTTTGTTTAAAAAAATACACAGAGTACATACGCACAAGCAACATAAAATCTTAAGATCCTTTAAGCAAATCTAGGCCGGTGGACTCTCTGTACCTTTGTTTGGGAGTATGAATTTAATTTCTTGATGGCTGCCAAAATGTTTTAGTTTCTCTCTTTTTTTTTTTTTTTTTAAGAATTTATTTGACAGAGAGAGATCACAAGTAGGCAGAGAGAGAGAGGAGGAAGCAGGCTTCCTGCTGAGCAGAGAGCCTCATTCGGGCCTTGATCCTAAGACCCTGAGATCATGATCTGAGCAGAAGGCAGAGGCTTAACCCACTGAGCCACCCAAGCACCCCACCCCTTTTTTTTAAGTTGGCTCCACACTGGGGGAGCTGGGCTCCAGTGTGGGGCTTGAACTCATGACCCTGAGATAGAGACCTGAGCTGAGATCAGGAGTCTGATGCTTAACCAGCTGAGCCATCCACGTGTCTTGTACATTCGAAATACCATCATTCCTGACTTTTTTCTGAGAAAGGAAAAGCCACTGAAACAAAGCAGCCATAATACATACATAATTTTTTCCCTAACTGCTGATTCCAAATTCCTTTGCAAGTAAATCAGTAATGTTTTATCCAATTGGAGTCATAAAACTCACTTTGCATATATTTCGATTGTTTCTGGATATTTGTGTTCTTGTTTATGTAATTGGCATAATTGTTATGTGTATAATTTCTATCCTGGGAGCTTTGGAGTTAGCTGCTTGGTTCGATAGGCCGTGGTGACTTTGAGCAAATTACCCATCCTTAGTTTCCTTGTAAGGTGGGGCTAGCTATGGTGCCTAGCAGAGATAGAAGACTTGCCCAGTGCTTAGAGCAGTACCTAGTGAGAAATGGCAGCCCCTTTCAGCATCAGCATTTTATAAACCTTTTCCTATGCTGGTAAAAAATGCTCAGAAACATTTTTTGTGGCTGTGTAATGTTCTGTCCTGCAGACGTATCATCATGTTAGCTACTCCCCTATCACTGGATGTTTATTCTGTTTCTGAATTTTTGCTATTAGATTCATCATAGCATGATGTGAATGTTCACATGCACACACACACATTTAATTTTTTAAAAATCGGTGTCTATGAAATGGCTACAGGCTAAACCCTCCGGCTTCTAGGACAAGATATATATGGAGCTATTTAGTTTCATTTGGTCACATTCTAGAAAATATAGCATGAATTTTTCATTTAGAAAATTTGAGGCATGTTCTTAATTACTTCTTAAAATGCACTAAATCAAGGTACCAGCGTGGCTCAGTCAGTTAAGCGTCTGATTCCTGATTTCAGCTCAGGTCATGATCTCAGGGTCCTGAGATTGAGCCCACATCCAGCTCCATGACTGGCTGTGAAGCCAAGGTAGCATTCTCTCTCTTCCTCTCCCTGTGCCCCACCCCCAGCTCATGCTCTCTATCTCTATCTAAAATAAATAAATACAAAATTTAAAAAATACACTAAATCCTGTTTGTGTGCTGGAGACTATGTTACACAATGTATCATGGTTCCTCCTCTAGGAGGCTAAAACTTTAAAGATAAGATGCAGAAATATACAGAGAGACCGATCAAAAAGGCACTTGAAGGAGAAACCTCTAAATGCAGATGGAAGGAGAGAATCTCAGTAGGGCTACTTTGGAACCCTCCTGGGCAGCATGGCCCCTCAGGTTGGTAGCTGGGGATTCTGAAAGAGGCTTAAGCAATGCTGGTTTGCTCTTGATTGTCCTGTGGCTACGCCGATGTTGATGGTATTCTCTCTCCCACCTGCCCCCAACCCAGGTCACCACATATTTGCACAAGGACTACAACAACCTGTGGATTATCAAGAAACACAACACAAATGCAGGTAATGTAGGAACTGATGTTTCTTGCATTACTGCTTACTCTGAGCCATTTTTAACATTTCTCATGCCTTCAAATGGTACGGAGATGGGCATTCCAGAGCTTTCCTTGGCAGTACCTTTACTGATCTCATTTATCCTTTCAACAGCTACTTATTGAGCATCTACTATCTTCCAAGCACTGTTGTCAACATAGGAGGTAAGAAGTGAGCAAGATCTCACTCTTAAGAGCTGTCATGCTGAAGCCAGAGAACCCGGCCAAGGCTCAGACTTAGTCTAGACTGGTTACCTAGACGTGCTGCTGGGGGCTAGTTGAGTAGACCCAGCTGAGGGCACATGGTGGCCACTCTCTTTTGTAATGAGAGCACACTAAGCCTTGCAGACCTCAGCATATGGTGCAGCTCAAGTTGTCTTGATTGGATAGAGTACTGCTGCCCTCTGGTCATCCCTGGACTGGACCAGTCAGTTGTAGATCTCAGAGCCTGTGGCTGGGCTTGTCTAGCCTGGTGCTTGGGTCCTCACTCCATACCTGCTGGCCTGCCCCCTGGGTGGCCGGGGCAAAGCTGCTCTGAAGCACATTTAATGGGCTCTTGGGGCTTTATGACATGGGCTATATCCAGATCTTTCTTTGGTCAGGGAGCTAGCTGCCTGCCAGCTATGCTTTCTGTATCTATAGCTGAGAAGAAAACAAAGGGCATCTTCTGCTCACGTCTGAGCCTCTGCTGATTGTGTCACAGGCTTTCTCTGTGACTCCTCAGTAAACCCCGCCTGGCTCTCCACCTTTCTGGAGTCAGCGGCTCCTGAGCTTTGGTGTGGCAGTAGGTGGCTGTTCACCTAAATTCACCCTTTTTGTTCCTTTCCTCACCTCATATTGCTGCAGTCTTGTGACAATATTGATCGTTTTCATCCAGGACAAACGTAAGCGGCCTATCGCAAGGAGGGGTTATGAGGCAAGACTGCTTTACGTCTAAAGTTATGTGGGCATCGACCAAATCTTGGAACATCTCTGATCTGTTATTTGATGTGGCTTCTAGCTTAAGGTGGTTGCATTTCCACCAGGGAACTAAGGTGTGTGAAGGCAGAGAGCTGCAAGCACTTAGGGAAGTGGGAACCATACAAATTAAGGTCTTTTTTTATGTATTTCTAGGAATTTATCCATTTCTTCTAGATTGTTCAATATGTTGGCATATAGCTTTTCATAATATTGTCTTATGATTGATTGTATTTCTATAGTGTTGGTTGTTCCTTCTCCTTTCTCATTTGTGATTTTATTTATTTAGGTCTTTGTGTTCTTGATGGCTAAAAATGCCCCTCCCGCCACGTCCTTGTAAAATGAAACTTGCCTCCCATTGACTTATTTGATTTGTCGCCTTTGCTGATTAATCTTTTTCGGAGACCTTAGGGTCCATGTAGGAATGGGCATCCCTACACTTAAGTTTTCTTTTCTTTTTTTTTAAGATTTTATTTATTTATTTGACAGAGAGAGATTACAAGTAGATGGAGAGGCAGGCAGAGAGAGAGGGAGGAGGAAGCAGGCTCCCTGCTGAGCAGAGAGCCCGATGCGGGACTCTATCCCAGGACCCTGAGATCATGACCTGAGCCGAAGGCAGAGGCTTAACCCACTGAGCCACCCAGGCGCCCTACACTTGAGTTTTCTAATTCTCTTAAAAACTAGTGATTTGTTCTGGCACATTTCTCTTTCCTGACCTTGAGTGTTAGTGTCTCACTGTTTGGGAAGAAGTTTGCAAGGATCTTTTTTGTGTTGCTGGTTACTACAACTACTCCTTTTCCATTGTCATTGTCTTGCTAGACCTGATCTGACTTGGTTTCTAGATGATGTGGTCCCTTTCTTTTGTCACCTCATCATTTTCTTTACCTCACGCTTAGCAAGTTTATTGTCAGAGACAAGATAATAACAGACAAAATTTTCAGGGCTTAACATTGGACTCTGAGGAGAGCGAGGCATATGGTCATTTACATGGAAGACTATGATTTTACTACTAAAAGGAAAATCTTATTATTTGACTTCCCAGCTTAAAAACCCTCCTATGGAGGCTTCGGGGCCTGTCAGACAAAGACCACATTTCCTAGCCTGGCTTGTACTGCGTGGCCTTACTTGTTCACATCATCGATTCCCACAGTCTTTCCCATTCCTCTCCCCGACACACCCTTCCCACTTATAGGAAACCGTTCGCTATTGGTGAGATGTGTTTTGCTCTTTCATATATCTGGCCCCACTTGTTGACCTGACAATATTCTCCCCTCCTTAAAGAGCTTTTCAAGCATATCTCTGAGCTTTTCAAGCATATCTTCCTTGAGACAGGGAGTGGCCCTTTCTCTTTGTCCTCCCAGCACTCTGCACCTCTAGGGTCTATGATATTATACTGTAACTCTTTACTTGCAGGCCTTCATTTCATACTAGCCTAATGAGTGAATGACTTCAGATATCAATGCTGGTTTCTTCTTGGCAGATCCCCTAGACCCTTCCTTCCCAGTGGAGTTTGTAAGACATGGAGACATCATTCGGCTAGAACACAAAGAGTAAGTAAATTGGCTCTCTGGGATGAGTGAGTGGTATGGGCACCAAAGGTAAGGAGTTCTTCTAAGCTGGAAGGAAACAGAAGTCCGATTTGGATGAGGCTCTAGTAAATGGAACAAGGCTGCTGTGCTAGAATGGGAAAGCCATTTTATGAAAACCCAGACTTCTTTTATGAAGTCTGGTGAAATAAGCAGGCCAATTTTGTCTGCCTGATTTGGCTTTGGGAGCTTTGAACTTTGAAGATACCGTTCAGTTTCCCTTTTTCCAGGGGAGGGAAAAAAGTATCTGAGTTACCCAATGCTTCTTCTCAAGTGGCTACCTTTAGGAAGATGTAGAAGTCTGTTTCTGAGAATATGGCAAGCTGGTTTATTTAAGCAATATTCTCACTGAAAATGACTAAAAATGCTGGAATAACATGAAAGCGTCCTAAAGCATCAAAGAGCTGACAAGGCAATAGGGAGTTACCAGGACAAAATCTAAGTGGAAGTGGGGTGTGGAGATTCCAGAAAAATGAGTGGGATGCTGCAGCCATCTCTGCCTTGATCCTGCAATCTTGAGTTTCGATCTTTGGTTTTGACTGCCCCTTGAGAGAGAGAGTTGTAAATTCAAAGCTGTAGGCTCACCCAAAGTGGTAAATGTATTAAATGATCCTTCCCCCAAACTTGAAACCACAAAGGGCTAGAGCAGGGGGAGCAGGGGTTGAGGAGGGGCTATTTCTGGTTCCTGAAAAGTTGTATCTACCAATTGATCCTCATATGGATTTGTGGCCCAAATTAATTTCATCTGGATGGTCTGAAAATCTTTAGGCCATGAATTACAATGAATATAATCCTAGACTGGTAATATTTCCTAGGTGCCTGGCTAAAAGCAGATGTAAATCCTCTTTTGGGAAAGAGATTGCCCTCCATTACCATAAATAGTTTTTCAGTGATGATGAATAGTACATAGTAAAAAATAACTAAGCACACAAGGAAATAGGGCACCATGTGCAGGAGCGAATAGGAATGATAGATAGCAGAAGCAGCTCTGCAAAATATTGTATAGTACGATCATTCAGTATGGAGTATTTTAAAAATCAGGGATTATATATAGAGAAAAGCTATGCTCTGTGTGTGTGTGTGTGTATGTGTACATATATATATGTATATATATATATACACACACTGTATATATATAGAGAGAGAGAAAACCTTTTTCCTACTATGATTGTGAATACTTTTTAGTTTTTTTTGTTTGTTTTGTTTTGTTTTTGTTTTTTTATTTGACAGAGATCACAAGTAGGCAGAGAGGCAGGCAGAGAGAGAGGAGGAAGCAGGCTTCCCGCTGAGCAGAGAGCCCAACGCGGGGCTCCATCCCAGGACCCTGGGATCATGACCTGAGCTGAAGGCAGAGGCTTTAACCCACTGAGCCCCCCAGGCACCCTTTACTTTTACTTTTTTTTTTAAAGATTTACTTTAAATCTTTACTTTTTTTTTTTTTTAAAGATTTTATTTATTTATTTGACAGAGAGAGATCACAAGTGGTCAGAGAGGCAGGCAGAGAGAGGGAGGAAGCAGGCTCCCTGCTGAGCGGAAAGCCCAATGCGGGGCTTGATCCCAGGACCCTGGGATCACGACCTGAGCTGAAGGCAGAGGCTTTAACGCACTGAGCCCCCACCCTTTACTTTTTAGTTTTTATTATTTATTACTTACTTAGTTTCATTTTGTTTTATTAACAGAAAGTTATCATTTATTGTTGAGTTTTATTTTTGGAAATTTGGAAATTTCCAGAATTTTTATAGTAAACACTTAATTCTTATTGTGGATAAAAGTAAGAAGTATTATAAAACGAACAAAGTAAATAAAGCCAAATTAATTCCTCCCTTCCCCTTCTGACCCCCACTTTGTAAAACTGGTGATAAGGGCAGAAAGAGTAAATGGGAGGGAGGAGGCTTACCTGGCTTAGGCACGAGTAGATTACAAATCTTAGTTTCTTCTCCCCAAAGCTGCCTCAT
This sequence comes from Mustela nigripes, assembly GCF_022355385.1. Lineage (NCBI taxonomy): Eukaryota > Metazoa > Chordata > Mammalia > Carnivora > Mustelidae > Mustela > Mustela nigripes. The sequence goes on from NC_081569.1 coordinate 128,325,880, forward strand.
GAGTCAGGCAAGCTAAGTGCTTCAGAGCCATCAAATGTGGTAAGTCATCCCCCTACTGCAGAAGTTAACCCCTTTCTTGGCACAGGGTCCAGGGCTCCTACCGTCTGTCCCTCATGGTTTGGGCAATTCTCTGATTCTCTGGCTGTTTCTTGTGAGTAAATAGGCAAGATATTCCTGATTTGTTGGATTTCATAGCTCAGATTCTAATTTTTCTTGCAGTAAAAGATGACTCTGAATATCCCTAGTAAAAGAGGAGACATTACATGTCTCTTTTCCCCAGGATAATGCCGTTTCTCTCTCTTTACTTCTAGGACTTCTCGGAACCTGCATAGTCACTATCATGAGGCCCCCCTGACCCGGAAGCACTATCAGGTCACTGGCTATGGCATAGTAAGTGAGCAACTGGAGTGTGATCAGGCTGTAAAAAATTGTGGGGGCTAGTTTATGGCCATGAGACAGAACACATCCTCCCTGGAATTCTGGAATGTTCCTGAGGATGACGGGCTACACAGGGACTCTATTAACGTTTGGAACTTTTTGGCAAGGCTTGCTGTGGGAAAAGCAGCCTGTGAGTCTGTTTGTCTCCATCTCTTCCCTCCCATAATAACCATGCCATTTTTCTGTTCTGACACTTAATAAATGTCACATATGAATACTGTTTGGGTCCCTTTTTAAATCACAGTGGACATAAAAGCCATGGACCCACAAGATGATCCTAGGTAAATATATAAACATATATTTATATATTTATTCTTTGCCAGGTCCTCATTGACTTTACTTTTAAGGATTACTTCCCTGTTCTGCAGGAGATGTTAACCACAGTGCTTTTGAATTTTTTACTAGCGTGGGGTGATGCAGTTAATAGAAAAAGAAGCTCAATGAGTACTTGGGGAGTGATTTGGAAACAAAACCACTGGAGAGGGCAGCTAGACTTAGGACTATCTTACGTTCCCTTGCAGGGGCTTTAGTGCATCAGTCAAGATTCTGTGTTCCTTAAGGTGGCCTTCCCAACCCCCCTCCCGCTTGCTGACCCCATGCTACTGGGGCCACTAATTATCATTTTCTTGAGGGCATCTCCTGAGGAGAATTAGACACAAATGTCTTAATTTCCAGAATATCATCTCCAGGCCAAACCTTTCTGGCCTAGATGAGTGAGTGTCCAGATGGCCAAGTAATGGGTACAAATGGCCCAAATCTATTTCTGTTGGCTCAAGGTGCTGTCATGAGTTTGCTTTAAGAGCAAAGACATATGTTTAGAATTTAAATGTAGTCCTGTGAAGCACTGGAGTGTGGGCCGCAGGAGTCACACTACTTTTCTTAGTTGTGGTGGCGAGCACTGAGGGAATGTCCGTCACTTGGGGTGTTTCTCTGGCCCTCTCATTCCCCTTCCTGCCTCATCCACTGAGGCCTATTTTGTCTTTGACCGTTGTAACATGGTGGCATCGGAAGGGGGGCCATCTCTCTTTCCTGACATGTCTTCTCTAAAGTCATCTTAACTTTCTTTGTATTTTTCCCTTGATTGACATGGCAGAATGGGACAGGGGACTCAAATGATTTCTGGCGGATTGAGGTTGTAAACAGAAAATTTGGAAACCGGATCAAAGTGCTTAGAAGTCGCATTCGCCTCATCCATCTGGTCACAGGTTGTGTCCTGGGCTCCTCGGGAAAGGTCTTGCCCAAGTGGTGAGTCTGGGGTTTTGATGTCCCAACTGAGGCTCATCTTTCCCCTTTCACACTATAAGGAGTATACCAGAAACTTCTATTTCCCAGTTGTCAATGTTCACCTCACGTTTTCTTGTATTTTAGTGGTAGATGGAGGGAGAAAAGGCATCACATGTGTTACAGAGCACAGAACTCCAGAGTTCCTTTGGTGTTTTATGTGTTCTGAGAGTTGAACAGAATAGTTGTTCATCTGTCTAGGACATTCTATGTGCTCTGGGCCTTTCTAACGTGGGAATACTCTGGACTCCTCCTAGGACAGTCATGGAATATAAAAGAGTGAAGTTGAAAAAAGTATGGCCACTGGGTTGAAAAGAGCAGGTTCTATAAATGTAAGAGATTTGACAGTGCGACTCTCTGGTGAGTGTCACGTCTTCTGAGAGACCTCTGTGACTGCTTTTCACAGGGGCTGGGAACAGTTGGAGGTTACCTGCACCCCATACCTAAAGGAAACCCTCAATTCTATCTGGAATGTGGAGGACCATATCAATCCCAAATGTGAGTGAGATTACTTCTTGGAAACATAAGTAACTCTTATCTTAGAAAAATCAATGTTCATAGATTCTGCTGCCACTGTATCTCATTGTTGTCATTTCCTGTCTTTTTTGAACCTAATCTTTTCATATGAGGTGTCTGGACAGGTAGCTCCTTTTTCTTCCCATCCATGTCAACTTCCCATCCTCCTCAAACTCCCCCTAAATTGACCCGTGACCTCACTGTGGGCCAGAGCTAGTTTTCTTGTTCCATTTTCCCTGCTTCTTGTTGGATCTGATGCTTTTCCTTGCTGCCTGCAATGCGGGTCTACTTATCTTGTCTCCTTCTGGGCTTTTCTGTCCCCTGCACCTGGGTTCCTCCCACCCTCAAGGCTTGGAGCAGGCTGGTGCTTTCCGGTGATGCCCCTGTGGAGAGCCCCAGCCAGCCAACACTTTCACAGAAAGCAGTGGCCATAGCCCTTGAGCCCCCATATCTGTACTCCCAGCTCCAATGTGGTGTTTCTACAGGAATGTAATCTTCAACTCAGTCTTAGGATCCATCGTTTGTCCTCCTCCACCATCCCTCTTAAGCTTCTGCTTGATTTCCCCTCTCTGTGCTTCCTATTTCATTCTCCTTAGTACCTAATTTAGCCAACCAGCTAATTACTTTACTAATGAAACAACTCTTTAGTGAGTATAGTGGGAAGCCTGGGGGCCCCTGGGATACACTGGTGAATGAGGTGGACTTGGTCCCTGTCCTCCCAGACCGGCCCAGCATTCGAGCCTGTACCATAATGGAGGGTGATAGTGCTGAGAGCAATGGCAGCACTGGGGATGGGCCTTGTCACATTTGTGTTTCTCCAAGTGCCTCACGAGGGCTTTGCATAAGCTGAAGGGATGATCAGGAATTGGGCCAAGCTTTCTTCTGTCTCCTCAACACTCTAACGTACTCATTAGCCAGTGCATCAGGAAAGCTATACTCGGGCTCCAGAAGCAGTGTTGGAACACAGACAGCTGTGAGAAGTGCTTGTAACCGAGGTTTTCTTCTCTGTCCTTTCTTTGTCTAGTGCCAAACATCAGCCTGGATGTGCTGCAGCCCACTTTTCCTGAGATCTTGCTGGAGTCCCACATGGTGATGATCCGGGTACTGTGGGCCCCTCGCATTTGAAGGCTTCTCTGTGAGCTCCGACCATCCACAAATTTGCATCACAGATCAGGAGCCATGGTGTAGATGCACTGTCTCCTGGTGGGGGACTTTGAAAGGGTCTTCGCTTCTGCTTTACTTGGTCCTTGAAGGCATTTCCCTTATCGCAGAATGATGACAGTGATGGTGATGACGGTGATGGCGACAGACTCCAGTGCACACTTACGTAGCTCTAAGCACAGTGCCGCACCAACTTATTCAGCAGTTATCACAGTCGTATGGGCTGGTTGTCCCCACTTTAAAGATGAGGGAATTGAGACACAGATTGGTTAAAGAACTTGTCCAGGGTCACAGAACTAAACGGAAGAGGTGGACCAGGCTTCAGAGCCAGGCCAGCAGCTTTCAGAGTCCACGCTGGTTACCGCCACCCCTGCTGATTCTAAGTGATCCTCCAATCTCTTCAACGGCAGAGCCCACGAAAACCAGAGTGCTCTTGGTTGAAGATCTTGAGACATTGATAGCTCCTTCCATCATAGGAAATTAGAATGAATTAGCATGAATACTGATCTGAGCATGTTGTTGATCTACAGCATAAAGTGCCCACCACGAGCCCACTCGTGTTCCCAGACACGGGGAACTGTTAGGGGGCATGGTTGAGTCTACCGCAGATTTCGTAACACTCGTTGTTACTCCCCATCACGAGTGTGAGACAGCCGTCCTAGCCTGAAAGGTGTAAGAACAATTGAGAGAGGAGATGCTTAAGTTGAGAAAGTTCTACGCAGTAGCTCACTTCACCCCTGGGCAGCAGAGAAAGCCTGCTGCAGTGCTGATGTGTGGGGGATGCCTTTGCTCTGGTTTGTGGAAAGCCAGCATCCCGCAGCAACGGTGTGTAGGAATCGCTGTATCTTGAGCCAGGTACGTGATGATCGCTGCACCCACGGGGGCGCAGAGACGTGTAGTGCTCGTTGTTTGTCCCCTGCTGAGCCGCTGTCAAATGGACTTTCCTGGAAGTGATTATGTAAGCAGTCCTCAGTAAATACAGTTGACTTACTTCACCAGATTCGATCAGAGAATTCAAATTTTGTCATTTCTGCACATTGGGAGGTGATGACTTGACATTAAGTGATCTCTGGGTCACTTCTTCTCTGACTCCCTGCTTGTAACTGTCACTGTGGCCTGATGACATAGCTCTTTTGAATACGTACGTGCCTGTCAGCTAAAACATCATTCTGTGTCTGGGTAGAATTTTAAGATGAAGTCTAAATAGTCTCGTTTCTTCTTTCATTGTCTAAGAGGTAGAGCCAAAGAATAAAGGGGGACCAGGGAACTTTCTTATTCAGCCAATATAGAGTCAGGGTGGGGAGGGTGATCAAAATAGTCCAAATGAGAGAAACCGCACAGGAGAGGGCTTCTCTGCCTGCTAAGTGGAGGGTCTGAGTTCCGTGCAGAGAAGGCTGCCTTTCCTGCTGAGGTCAGCTGGGATGAGCCCACTCTAGATTTTAAGCATAGGGAAGGATGTATAAATGCTTAGGCCTGTAAAGGTTGTAGGTTTTTCCTTCCCTCCATTTCTTGGATTAGTAAAGGAACTGGATTTCCGAGGCTAACACAGTGAATAGATTTTCTGTGGCTGGTTAGAGCTCTGGCTGGAGTCCTGGAGTCTGGGACCCAACTGCAATGGTTCGAAGGAATGGATTTCCCTTAGCAGCTCCTCTGGGGCCCGGGATGATTCATTCTTCATTCTGAGTCCTTCCGTGGAGAAACCCTGACCTAACTCATAACACCTCACTCCTGCTCTCAGGAAGTGGCTTCTCCGTCTGTTCTGATAATGAGGCTGGCACCAGGCCTGGTGCTTACTGTCCAGGGTCCTGATCTTTTCCTTCTTGTTTTGGAAAAACCCTGATTGTGGTATGTAGAGACAGGCTGTTGGACAGTCTTGGCTGCTGGATTAAAGGTGCTGGATCTGGGTCCTCCAGGCTAAAGTGTTCACTCTGAATGGGGGTAGTATCACTCCCAGAGTAAAATGTATTCTCGGACGGCAAAAAACCCTTAACTTTCTAGTGTATGAAGCACAGGTAGTCATCCAGTATGTAAACACATTTAGAGTATAGCTGTGGTATTAAAGTGTCATGGGAGGCATTTAGGAAAAAAATGTCTAAAAAGCCCCAGGAGGGGCAAGAATGAAAAAAAAAAGTTGACAAACACTAGACTAAAGTAACTTTTTCCAAGTTCAGGAACTCATCGGACTGTCTGGTTTTGTATTTGAAATTGGCCTCCAGAGGAAACAAGTAAGCCAGCCTGATTTTGTATTTCGCACTAGCCTTCTAGACACCTTCTACTTGGTCCGGAAGATGGATATATGTTTTGTGCTCACAGGAAACAAGTCCTTTTTTCTCTCAAGTAGAGTGGGTCTGAATGGACTGTGTTTGGTGGCAGTGGAAGCTTGTGTGTTGGCAGAAGTAAGGCAGTCATAAGCAGGTGAACAGTGACTGAGAACACCAGATTCTTCCCCTGCAAGGGAGGGAGACAGGGGAGGTTTCTCTTGACAGTTGGTTATCTATCAGAGATGCCCATTCCCCACATTTCTGTCAGCTCTCTAGATCTCTCTGCCTTGACTAACTTCTTCTCTGCCCTTTTCCTGCAGGGGAACAATGGCCTCAAACCCAAGGACAATGAGTTCACATCCAAACCCTGGCACTGGCCTATCAACTATCAGGTAGGGCTCAAGGCTAGAGCTGCTCCCAGGAAATGGAGCCAAAATAGAGACCATTGAGACTTGGTGAGGGTGGGGTGGACGACTGGGCAAGGCCTTACCTGGCATGAGGTGGCCGAAGACGGGGCTCTGTTTTCTGTCCTGATTCTGAGCTGGCCTTCCCAAAGAGCTCACATAGAATCGGCACTCCCGGAGCCTCCTGCCCAGGCTCCCTTCCTGTGGAAGGTAGCTGGTCCTCCTTCCCGCCGGAGCACGTGTGGCAGGGTGCACCGGGTCCGGGATCAGCAGGGTGTCTTCCGCTCCGCAGGGCCTGCGCTTCTCAGGGATCAACGACACAGACTTCCGCGTGTATCTGCTCGGCAACCCGGTGAGTGCCCCGCGCGCTCCCTGCGTGGGCCCTCAGCCTGGGTCCGCGGCAGGCTGCGGCTCTCCTCTCACCCGCCCGTTCTCCTTCCCGTGCAGGTGGTCTGGTGGCTCAATCTGTTGAGCATTGTCCTCTACATCCTCTTGGGGAGCATCATTGCTGTCGCCGTGCAGAGAGGGGCACACCTGCCTGCGGAGGTGGAAGGTCGGTCCCTGGGGTCTTCCTCCCCGGACCTAGCACCTGGCCGGAGCCTGCTCTGCCGAAGGGCCATTCTGCCTTCACCACCCCACCGCTTCCCTTGTCCTTTGCTTTTTAGAGCTCAGTCACCAAATACCCAGTACTGTGTTACACTCCATCCTCTCAGCAGCCCTGTAGAATAGAACATTCTTAACCCCATTTTATGGCTTAGGACGCAAAGGCACAAAGAGAAGGGACTTATCCCAGGACATATACTAGTAAGTGTAGAGCTAAGGTTCAGGCCCAAGTGGTCTGACTTTAGAGCCCTCACTTCGGAACTCTATGCTCTGTATAGAGCTGCCCACCTTTTCTTCTCTGTTGCTCTCTGTTCTGTGGCCCTGTCCTCTAGTGGGGTAGGGACCACAGCCCCTGAGACTTTCCCACAGGCTCTTTTTACCCTATGCAGCTCCCGTGTGAACAGCCATGGCCCTAGACCCCCTCTGTCCCATCCATAATCATCTCTGACTTCACCGCTGCCCTGTCCGCCCCTGCAAAGATCCTTGCAGCAGCAGAGATGTGGGAGATGGCAGTGGGCTGGGGGCGGCTGTCTGTGGGCCATGCAGCATCTTGGCTTCTTTGGAGGCTGGGCTGTCTCCTGCTGCTGTTTGGTGCATCTGTGTGGGTGCTGAGGCCTCTCCAAGCAGGCGGTGAGCAAGGCTCTCGAGGGCCAGCTGCTCCTCTGGTCCAGCTGCTGTGGGCTCGCTTAGCAGCTTGCTTAGTGCTCCAAATGAGGGAGGCAGGCCTGGTAAGGGCTTGTGGCCTAATCCAGTCCCCTTGCAAGGAAGGGGCAGAGCTGGACGAGAGCAGGGGTCTCTGCCTTCTCCCTGGCTGCTGACCAAGCTGTGCTGCTTGGGGTCCAGGGCTGTCCCAGGTCCTGCTGCAAGGAGGTGGTCAGCTCCTGCTCGGCTGGATGCTCCATTACTTCCCGTTCTTCCTGATGGGCCGGATCCTCTACTTCCACCACTACTTCCCAGCCATGCTCTTCTCCAGCATGTTGACAGGTCAGCACCGCCTACCTGGCCTTGGGGGAGGAGGGCCGGGGAGCAGCACCGAGGGGGAGTCTCCCTGCTTCCTGACCTAGATGGCTGCTCTCTGCTGCTTCCCGGGAAGCCATCCTCTGACAGCGTGGGGCTAGGCCTGGCTCTCTTCTTTCTCCCAGGGATCCTGTGGGATACTATCCTGCAGCTCTGTGCCTGGAGTCTGGCCTCCCCTTTCCTGGCCAGGGGCATGTATGCGGCAGGACTCCTGAGCCTGCTTCTGGGAACTGCCTACAGGTGAGTAGCCCCTGCCCCTTGTATTGCTGCCCCCCTGTTCCCTGCCCACAACTCTGATACCTTTGGTGCACTTTAGAGTCCTCCGAGATGCTCTTAAAGCAGGGTGGTGCCAGGGCCCCATCTCTGGAGACTCTGATTCAAGTGAGCCAGATTTCAGGGCTCCCCAGGTGACCCCAATGTGGAGCCAGATAGGAGAAAGTTGGGGCTGTGTGTTCTTTCTTTTTGTTAGGGGGCCCAGCTTTTGTACCATCCCAGCTGCCTTTCTTTAGTCGCCTCAGCTTCCCGCCCGACAGCCCTGGCGGGGGTGGGTGAGGCAGAGGGTGAGGGAAGGGTGTGGGGCGTACCTCAGAATAACTGCCAGGAGGGTGTTGCTTGGCCTCACTGCCCCAGCTCTGGGCCAGTCTCAGATCCCCTGTGAAAGTCACTGGCCTTAAGGGGCCTGGGAGGCAGCATTAAAGTGTGAACAGGAAATGGTGGGCCTGTGATCTGAGGGCACATGCTCATTTTAACAAGTACTCTGAGCCAAACAGCCATGGCCAGACCCGACCAGACCCCGGGACTGGTCTCTCCCCTGGGCCTCCTGGGAGGAGCCCTTTCCTTCTTTGTCATTAAGCCAGCATCTACTAAGCCCTCGGACTACGGTGTGCCTACATGTTGAACTCAGACATGGTGATGAGGAGTAGGTTCTGTAGGTGGAGACGAGCTGATAAGCTCCAGCAGGGGCTGCTGAATTTCAAAGATCGGTGGGGCCCTTGCCTCTCCCGGGACACTGGGTACCAATGGCCTCCCTCTGGATTCTGTCTCACAGCTTCTACCTCTTCCACCCTCTGGCTTACGGGATGGTCGGTCCCCTAGCCCAGGACCCCCGAAGTCCCATGGCAGGACTAAGATGGCTTGAATCATGGGACTTCTGAGGCTACTGCTACACCAGCCTGAGTCCAGGAACTTTCTGGGGACAGCCAGCTGTGCAGCCAGTCCCTGGACCTTCCCAGCTGTGGGCAAAGCTGCCCGAGGAGCCTGAGGAATTCTGCTGCCTGCCAGGATCCAGCTCTGGGAGCATACCTGGAATTTAACCCCACACTAGGGAGAGCCGCAGCGCTGTCTGCAGAGATCCCGCTGCTGGGATCCCGTAGCTGGGAATGGCTCAGCAACACAGGCCATCTCTCAGGCCCGTTTCCCCAAGTGTGCAACATAAGGAAGGATGAGTGTGTGAGAGCGTGGGGGTGAGTGTGTCGGAGTGGGAGGGTTCATTTGTCCATATACCTGTGGAATACAGACCGTGACTGTGGACAGCTGAGTGTCATAAACTGTAAGAAATAGTCCAGGGCTATAGTAGTATTTTCTGGTATTTCTTTCACACTGGATTTAGTTTGAAAAAAAGAGCCACCCCAAATTCTCTGACCTCCAAGAAGGCTGAGCTCACTGGGCCCACTTGGGGATATCACCAAGGACAGACAGATGGGGCTGTCAAAGCCGTGCTGCCTTCTCCCCACAAACAAACAGAACTGAGCGCCCCTGAGCTGGAGGGCAGGCCTCCCAGCTGCTTCCTGGGGGAACTGCCGGCAACTCCCTGGGGCAGCAGGTGCCTGCACTTCCTGCCTGCAGTGTGCACAGAGGACCGGGCTCTGGATGACTGGTGGGAGGAACGGCGTCCTATCCTTGGCTGCTCTGTGTTCCCAGGCCCTGTGTGCCGGAGGTGGTTCCTGCTGTCCGTCCTTCTCCCTCCGCATCCAGCCTGGCTACAGGGTGGTGCAGATGCGTTCTCCCCATGGTGGGGAGAACCTCTGGGGCCCCTGAGCAGCCGAGGCTGGTGGGCAGCAAGGCAGGGATCTGTGGTGCCACGCTGGGGTCCCAGTGGGCTGCCGCAGCCCATCGGGGTTGCTGCTCCTGTCACTCATGAGATGTTCCCCACGTCTCTGTCTTCCCTGCTGCCCTGGATATGTTTCATTTCCCTCTCTCTGTCACCGTTTCACCGATCTCTTTCTCCCAAAGACCCAGAGCACCTAGAAATGCAGCAAAGCTTCTACTTTCTACCACTTAAAGGCCCAAGCAAGAAGCTCAGAGCTGTTCCTTTCACTTCCTCCCCAAATGGAAGAAATTAAGAAAGCCCTTGGGTCAGAACTGCACCAGGCCCAGGCCCATGCTTCAGCCACCTCCCTCCCGCCGGTGCGTGACAGAGTATTTTGTCTCAGAGGACTGTGATGCTTCCCGGTTTAATGATGAGGCTCTGCCACACTTCATCCTCCCTCCTCTGTACCCCCACCGATTCTGACAGGGTCAGAGCTCTTTAGAGCATCTTCCGGAGGCGGTTGCCACGGAGACTGGAAATTGGGCCCAGGGACAGGCTGTGCTACCTACTGGGCATGGGGAGGGACGCTTCTGGCCATCCTGAGCCGTTCCGACTGGCCATCATTAATGTTAATAGAGGAAATGCAGCAATGTCAAAAACAAGGCAGGTTTGTTAATTAGATCTGGGGTGCGATGACCTCCCTCTCCCAGGGCTGCAGCCCTTTTGACTTCCCCTGGCAGGAAGTGCTGCCTGTGTGCTGAGTCTGGGCTGTGGGCTTAATTGTGTTTCTGGAAGGGGGAGGAGAGCAGGGATGAAGAACCTCTGCTCACCCCTTCCGCCGCATCGCACCACTGTCTCTCCTGCCCTGGGTGGAGCTGGTGTCTCCTGAGCTGGGCGGGGCAGCCATCTGGGTGGGCTCTCCTGGAGGGAGAAAGTGGGAGTCTGTCCTTGCCCCTCAGCCAAGAACTGTGGCCCCACGACAACTGGGAGGGGACCGAGGTCCCCTTGTACCTTCTTGTTTCCTACTAGGAGCTGGTTGGAAGGGAGGAACTCCGAGGAACCAGAGAGGCAGCCACTCTGAGTGAGGGCGGGGAAGGAGAAAGCTTCCTGCCCATGGCTCCCTCCTAGTTTGGCCACACTGGGGACAAGGGGCTCCTCTGTCTCCTCTCCTGCTTTCCAGGGATGAGAGAATTGTTGGCTTACTCCCTCCTCTTCCTCTTAGCCCAGCCTGGCAGACATTCTCTGTGGACAAGGCCGTCTGGGCTGGTGCAGCTTCCGTGCTCAGGTTCGGTTGGTGGTAGACACTGGGGACAGGCGATCAAGGTGGGGCTCCGAATGTGGGCTCTGGGGCCCAGGAATTCATGGAAATGTGACGTGCCCTACAGACTAGCTGGTGGAGGAAGAAGATGTTTGTTAGCGCAAACTCCAGCCAGCTTTTTGAGCCACAATTTTATATATTTTTTAAAAAGTTTCCACAGATAATCAGAGGCCATTTACTTTTGTAATAAATAGCTCTTATTTTGAATGCCATGGTGTTCTTGTCCTTAATTGAATCTGACTTTCCTTCGGGTTCCCAGAGAGAAGACAGGAATGTTTTGAGTGCAGGAACCATTCCACCGTGTCTGTGTCCGAGGCCCTGGCTGGGCAGGTGAGCCTCGTTACCCCAGGGGACATTTGGGCCCTTCCGCCTACAAGGTTGCTTGAGTAATGTTGGTTGTTCTTTTAATTTATTTTAACTTACTCCAAAATAAGTAGGAAGCTGGACCTTACTTTTTCTCTTATAACTGGCCATGTAGTAGGGCAAGGAGCACGAGAGAGTAACAGTTGTCCACTCCTGAGGCAGCTGTATGGCCCAGCATTGTAGCAGCTTCCACTGTGCTCACCAGAGACCCCATCCCACCAGGGGTCTTCTGTTGTGAGGAGTGACGCTAAGGGTCCAAAAGATGTGAGATGTGTTGGCAGTAGACAGGGGGAGGAGAGGAGTAGCCTCTCTGGGAAGTGGGGGCGGCCTGACTCCCCCGCCCTCTGGGGACCAGAGTGGCTGGAGGGGGTGGGGAGGGGCTCATGCAGATCTTCAGAGCATGGAAAACACCAAGTCTGGGCGGGTTAGAAAAGGACCAAACATGTCTCGGCTGGCACAGCTTACTTTCCCAAGCCCGATGGCTCTGTGTCACCGGATCCTCATGAAGGCACAGCGAGGTCAGTGCTGGTTGATTAATCTCTCAGTGCTGAGAGGTTATTATTTGCCTGAACATCTGCCTGAATTCCACACTCAGTCAACAGCGGGGCCAGAACTGAGCACCAAGTCGGCCTTTTCTGTTGCTCCAGCTTCATCCTGGGGCTAGAAGCCCCTTCCCAGAACAACCTGGAAAGCCTAGATCCCTTGGGGAGAAGGCCTGGACGCAGCTCAGTGTCCAGATTTAGCATGTTCCTTTGTACATGCTGCTTAGTGCATCCACAGCTGACCCGGGGGCCGGTGTTCGCTGCTGGACCCAGCCCAGTCGTCTCTCAGGAAAAAGAGCCCTGAGAGGTGGCACTTGCCAGTTTCCGTGGTGTAAATACTCCCACCATGGCCCATTTCAGGCTACCATCCTGATGTCACTGTGTGAGATTTTGGAAAGCTAGCTGTGTACAGCTGGCTCTCTGAGGCCACCAAAGAGCCAGCTCCGGACACCACTGACCCAGACCCAGGGCCCTTGGCTGGTTCTCAACTGTGGACACAGCTCTTGCTCATAGTCCACCAGAATGGAGGAGGCAGTGGAACACAGGGGCATGGAGAATGGGCTGGAATCAGACTTGAGGGCAAATCCCGGCCCCGCCGTGTACATCCGTGGGATCTGGGACACGTGACCACACCCCCGGGCTTCTGTTTCCTCCATGTAACCAGAGGACAACAAATGGTACCTCCTCGATAGTGGTCTGGTGAGGATGAAGAGTGAATGATGTAAAGACCCTTGCAAAGAGTTGGGACCAGATGGCCCAGTGGACGCTGGCTCTGTTCCTGTCGCCAGCTCCACATCAGCAAGCATTGGCTCTAGAACAGCACTCCCCTTGCCTCCACTAGAACCTGCTACCAGGTCATGGGCAGATGCCAGGCAACCATAGGAGCTCTTGTGACTTCTTCAGCCCTCCGACACGGACTCAGACCCTCTGTCTCCTGGTTGGAACACCCTCCCTCCCCCCGGCCCTACTCAGGCCCAGCCAGGTTCTCAGGTCCTTTTTCCAGGGAAGCAGAGATGACAGCGCCCTGAGCCCCCTCCTCCTGCCTTGAGACAGAGTGAGTGCTGCCTCCACCACTTACCAGCTAAAGCCATTAGTTGCCATTACCTTATCAGACCCAGACCCTGTCCAAAGGGGAAAGGAGGCAAGAAGGTCCCCAGTGTAGACTCTTGCCAGGAAGTGCACACTGAGTGGGGTGGGAGGCCTTAGATAAGCCAGGTGACTTGCACAAGGCACAGGGCATCTGGGCACTGAAAGGTGGAAGTCACCAGAGACCTATGTGGCCTTACCCCCAAGACCTGCTGACCTGGCTGCAGGTCATGGATACTGAATGAGAAATCCAGCCCCCTAGTAATCTAGCTTTCCTCTCGCTTTTGCCTCCAGTCCCTCTGTGCTCTTACTCGGGGATCTTGGACTCTTTTGGACAAAAGCCAGGTTGCCTTACCCTTGCTCTCCTGCTCAGCGCAGAGACCCCAGAGGTGTGTGGGGAGATGGGGAAGAAAGGAATAAGGTATATTCCAAATTCCTGGGCATGGAGCCTCAGCCTGTTCATGACCCCTGGCCCGAATACCATCTTGTATCCATGAGCCAAAGGAGGTGGGCTGAAAGGCTCCTTGAGTCCCCACTACCCGACCCCCTTACTGAGGACACTGAAAGAGAGAAGCAAGGAGGCTGAGAGGAGCTCAGAGACTGGAAATAATGAGGGATAAATGGGGGTTTGGCTCTCCAAAGCCTGGGTGACTAGCCCTGGGCCGGTGGAACTTTCATGCTTGAAAGAAAAAGGCTTTGGGGCACCCGCGTGGCTTAGTCAGTTAAGCCTCCAACTTGGTTTTGGGCTCAGGTCATGATCTCAGGGTCCTGGTGTGGGGCTCCTTGCTCAGTGGGGAGCCTGTCTCTCTCCTGCTGCCCCTCCCCCACCCCCTTAAAAAAAAAAGAAAGAATCAAGCTTGGGCTTAACAGGTGGTCAGCTTCATACCCTGAATGACAAGCATGAGATTCTACTATCTGAACTTCAACTGAAAGAACAAAATAATACTTCTCTTAAAATTTTTAAAAGTCTATTGAAAATCGTGGAATAGTAGAATGCTGGAACTTAGCTCCCTGGATATCCAGGTACTGCAGTGGTCCCAGCTAGACCTGGCCCTGGCCAAGCAGAGCTGTGGCCAGACTGGAGCTCTCTCTAGAACCTGCAGGCCTGGGGTGCCTGAGTGGCTCAATGGGTTAAGCCTCTGCCTTCAGCTCAGGTCATGATCTCAGGGTCCTGGGATGGAGCCCTGCATCGGCCTCTATGCTCAGCATGGAGCCTGCTCCCCACCCCACCCCACCCCACCCCCACCCCCGCCTGCTTCTCTGCCTACTTGTGATCTCTGTCAAATAAATAAATAATCTTTAAAAAAAAAAAAAAAAAAAAAAAGAACCCCAGGCCTGACTGGAAATGGGGGCGGTCCTGGCCCTGGCCCTAAGATGTGAGAGCCCTGGGGTGCAGGGACAGGGGTTGGGGGTTGAGGTGGGGGATGCTTCGGTCCGACCCAGAGTCGGGCAGAGGGCCTCTCCAGCCTCAACCTGGTCACACAGGCAGGTGCTCGGCATCCCCGGCCCCACGTGGGGCAGAAGGAAGGAGAACCTGTGCCAAGGGGGTGGCGAACTCTAATGCCTCCAGGTAGCACCTGAGGAAAGCTTGCGGAGAGGTGGCACGCACAGAGACCTACCTAACGCGGTCAAGTTCAGCTAGTGCCCTAACCAGCAAGTGGTGGAATCATCACCAGTTTCCGGATGAAAAACTGAGGCCCAGAGAGGCTCGACGATTTCTGTGAAGCTCTGAAGCCCAGGCGTTTCCCGGGCCACCAGGTCGTCCCTGGCCACAGCCGGTTGCCCAGAGATGAGCGCCTTGACGGACGGAGAGGGGCGGGGGCCGCGGTTGCTTTAAAGCGCCCGGGCCGGGCGGCGCGGGGCGGGGCGCTGTCGGAACCGCGGGGCGCAGGGCGCAGCGGCCAGAGCGGGGTCCCCGGAAGCGCCAGCCGGGCGGGCACGGCGGGGCGCCGCCACCTGGAGCGGGGAGGGAGCGGTGGTAGGTCCCCGCCCGGCGGGGGGTGGGGGGGCGCCGTACGGGGGTGCAGAGTGGCCCGCGTCGCCGCGGAGATGGCGCGGCACGTGCGGTGACGGTGCCCGCGCCCCGAGGGTCCCAGCCTCGCGTCCCGCGTCCCCGGGCGACCATGGAGCGCCCGGAGCCCGAGCTGATCCGGCAGAGCTGGCGGGCGGTGAGCCGCAGCCCGCTGGAGCACGGCACCGTACTGTTCGCCAGGTGAGGGCTCCGCGAACGCCCCGGGGGTGCGGGTGGCGGGGTGCCTTGCCAGAAATGGATTCCCGGCGGCTGAACCGGAAGGGTCCGGAAGGGGAGGGAAGGTTGGCCCGCTGCCTTGGCGCCGGGGCCCTTCCAGATGTGCGCCAGAGGAGCGAGCGCAGCGACGGGTGGCGCAGCCCCTTCTGTGCTCCACACCTCCCCACCTCCCACCTCCAGCGGCGGACGCGCTTGCAGCGACTCTCCGGGGACGGGCGGGGGTCCTCCCCGGCGGATCTCCTTCCACTCCGGCCAGCAGGCGCTGCTCCCCGTGCTGCGCCCCTTCCCTGGCTCGGCTCCTTAGTGCTCAGTCCTTGGGTGGTGCCTGAAGTGTATCCTCCCTCCACGAGGGCTCATGCGGGGAGCCTGTGCTGGGGCTCCTGAAGGGAGGGCACGGTCCAGGCCCTAGGGGTGCACACTGCCAGCAGCCAGCAGAAGGGCAAACCTTTCCCAGGGAAGGACCGGGCTAGGACGGGAGAACCACCAGGGCAGGGATGATAAGACCCCCATGGCTCACCGCACAGGAGAGGGGTGCACAGACCCCAAGGGGAAGGGAGGTCAGTCTCCAGCCTTACCCGGAGAGTCTCAGCCATCTGCAGAGGCAATGGTCTGTCACCATGGTTTCTCAGGAGTTTGGATCCCAAAGCCAGCCCAGAACTCCTGAGGAGGGTTTTGCAAAACCTCCTCCCCAAGGGGGAATGCATTCGCAGGGCTGCGCAAAAGCCCAATAAACCCTCTCAGAAGGGACTGAGAGCTTCTGCTTGTGCCACGGTTTTCTCCGTGGGTTTAGGGACCCTCTGTGGTTCTGCTACTTCCAAGCTGTGTGATCACAGGAAGCTTACTTAAACTCTCTGGGCTTCTGTTTCCTCCTCTGTAAGACTGGGATAACAGTTATACCTACTGCTTAGGATTGTGAGGGATCCGCAAGTTAACCACATGTAACGTACTCAATGTCCAGTAAGTGTAAGGAGTTCTTAATAGTTTGTCATCACTGGCCCAAGCCCCTACAGACATGATGAGACTAGAAGGTTCTGACCAAGAGTGGAAGGGGGAGAGAGAGACGGAGACAGAGAAGGGAAGAGACAGAGAAGGGCTTTCCTATTTGAGGACTCCTTCCTCTCCCAGCCCTCTGAACTGTTTATAGAGGGGCTGCTGTATGCCGGGTCCTATGAGAGGCCTAGGGACTCATTGTTCTTTTCAGGGTGCCCCACGCGCCGGTGGGAGAGGTGGGAAAGGGGTGCCCGCAGAGCTGGCAACGGGGTCCGTGCCAGGTTGGAGGGTGTGTTCTGGCTTCCAGCTGAATCCCTGCCTCCCGACCCCCAGCCCGGCACCGCTGGGCCCCCAGGGCTCCTGGGACTGACGCCTGGCCTCCTCCCACAGGCTGTTTGACCTGGAGCCTGATCTGCTGCCACTCTTCCAGTATAACTGCCGCCAGTTCTCCAGCCCGGAGGACTGCCTGTCATCCCCCGAGTTCCTGGACCACATCAGGAAGGTGAGGCGGAGGTGGAGCAGCCTGGAGACCCGGGAGAAGGTCCTCCCAGGACAGAATGGGAGACTCGGGCTACGGGAGGTTACTTCTGGCTTGGCCAACTTGTCCCTGCTCCCCCCTTGCCCTCAGCGTTGGCACTGATCCACTAGGGGTTCCCTTAGAGGCTCATGACTCTCACAGTGCCTCAGTTTCTCCTCAGCCGGGGCAGACAGCACCGTCCCCACTGCCATGTAGCGGGCCCTGAGACCCTCAGAGGAGAGGAGCTGCCTTCACAGTATAACACTAGTAGTTTGGCCACATGTTGAGTGCCTACTCCATGTAGGCACAGATTGCCTTGCATTTCTTTTCTTTTCCTTCCTTCCTTCCTTCCTTCCTTTCTTCCTTCCTTCCTTTCCTCCTTCCCTTTCTTTCTTGTTAAGATTTTATCTTATTTTTTAAAGTTATCTGTACACCCAGCCTGCTGCTTGAACTTACAACCCCGAGATCAAGAGTCACATGCTCCACCAGTGAAGCCAGCCAGATGCCCCGTGGCCTTGCATTTCCAGATCCTGGCATACAAGGTCCTGGTGGACCTGTCCTACTCTAGGTTGGGACCCCCCAGGTTCTGGACTATGGTTGTGAGCAGGTGGGATTGCTCTGGCCTCTCCAGTTCACTGCTGCCTTGGCCTTGGCAGGTGATGCTCGTGATTGACACTGCAGTGACCAATGTAGAGGATCTGTCCTCGCTGGAGGACTACCTTGCCGGCCTGGGCAAGAAGCACCGTGCAGTGGGTGTGAAGCTCAGCTCCTTCTCGGTGGGTAGAGGCACTTCCTGACCCGAGGCCACCATGCTCCCAGTCCTCCCTGTCCATCTGTTCTTTCTCCCCATTTCCACACCCTCAGATGACTAGGGCTGGTGGGCTGCAACTGGTACTTCCGTGCTGTGTGACCCCTGGCACTGCCTTGACCTCTCTGAGCCTCCAATTTCTCTTTCCTGGTGTGGCTTTTCTTAGAACCATGGAAAGTTCAAGAGCCCCTGGGATTAGCCAGTCTGCTTGGTTTCCTATCGCTGTGTATAAAACCATCCCAAGCAAAGGATTGCTCCTTTCTCTGGGTTCAGTGGGGGCAGTGCTTTTGTTCCACATGGCGGGCCTGGAGGCTCTCACGTACTGCAGTCAGCTGGGCTGCTGCATCCATGATGGCCTGTCATCCTTCAGGATCTCTTTCCCTGCGGAGTCTCGTTACTCGGTGGCCTCTCTGAGCGTCCTTGCAGAGTGGCGGCTGGATTCCCAGAGGGCGGAGCCCCAGCGTGCCCGTCCTCTTCCAGCCCCTGCTTGCATCCCTCCTGGTGACGGCTCAGGGTGGAGCGACCC
Source organism: Mustela nigripes (assembly GCF_022355385.1). Lineage (NCBI taxonomy): Eukaryota > Metazoa > Chordata > Mammalia > Carnivora > Mustelidae > Mustela > Mustela nigripes. The sequence continues at coordinate 128,343,988 of NC_081569.1, forward strand.
CGCTCAGCGGGCGTGAATCCTCGAGGTGTGGTTCACTGGAGGCTGCCGACGTGACAGTCTACCCCAGAGTCCCCTTCCCTCGCCAGATGGTCAGCACCCAGAGGAAGGGACAGAGTTAGTCTTGTCCTGTCTTGAGCACTGCCACAGTGCCTGGTCTTTAGTGGATCTTCTGGATCTTCAGTAAATATTTCAGTATGTCAGTAAATATTTGTGGACTAAGTAAACCGTATTTTGTTCTAACAATAACAAATGAGAGCCATTATTATTCTTGAAGGCCTACTGTGTACAGATGCTGTGCGAAGAGCTTTCTGTAGATGATCACATTTGCTTGTCCCAGCAATCCAATGAGCTGGAATTTTTACTTTCCCTGTTTAACTGAAGAAGCAACTGAGGCTCAGAGAGGTCACAAAATTTGCTCAAGGCCACACAGCTCATAAACAGTAGAATAAGCAAGGGAACCCTGGTCTGTCTAGTTGCAGAGTCTGGGCTCTTAATACCATGAGTGAGGCCTTGCAGAAGAGGAAATGGAGGCCTGGGGGCAATGACTTTGCTTTCTCTAGGCTGGGGGCTCCCAGGCAAGGCCTTGGCCCCAGTCATAGGGTGGTTTAAAGGCTGGGAATGGAGCAAAATACTTCAGTCACTACAAAGCCTCAGATTTAGGGGGAAAGGTGGGTCCCCTGTGGTACCCAAGGATTGGGGCAGAATCCTGCTTGGGAAGCATGGACCCCGTGCAGGAGACAAGAAGGGTCCGGGCCTCAGTTATCTCACCTGTGGAATGAAGCAATGCCTCCCCGCCTTCGGGAATGACAAGGTGCCTCTTGCCTCTGCAGACGGTGGGGGAGTCCCTGCTCTACATGTTGGAGAAGTGCCTGGGCCCCGCGTTCACACCAGCCATGCGGGCCGCCTGGAGCCAGCTCTACGGGGCCGTGGTGCAGGCCATGAGTCGAGGCTGGGACGGCGAATAAGAGGCGCGGCCCCTGGAGGGCTCCACCTGGCGGCTGCCCTCTGTCTGTGTCTGCCTGTTCCTCTGTGTCTGTGGTAGCCCAGGCTCCCTTAGCCCTCCCTGCATCTTGGTCCTTGTCCCCTTGGCTGTCCTGGGAGGTGACAGAGCAGGACTGGGTCTCTGTCCCCCTCACCTCCAACTGTAGATGGGGGTGGCTTTTCCTTCCACAAGGGGATTTCCCTGCACCCCTGGTGGCCTCTTCGTTGCCTGCCGTCTTTCCCTCTGGCATCCCCTTCTCCACTAGGAGAAGAGCAGTGTTCGGTCACGGACATGGCGTGCGGCTGGGAAGGCGGAGAGCTCTGATAGCTCGGGTGCTTGTCAGCCGCCCTCGTCTGGCGGGCCTAGGCCAAGCAGGGGAGTGGGGGGCAGAGCCTTCCATGCTTTTCTCTCCCAGGGGCCTTTGCCTTTCACAAGTAAAGAGGAGGGACTTTGTTAGCCTTTGTGGTAGAATCCCAAGGAGTGGGAGCAGGTAGCCAAGGGAACCACTGAGGACAGGAGAGCTGACCTCATCTGGGTCCCAGATGCCCCCTGCCAGGGTAGTATTTCTTTTGCTGTATCCTGTTCCCCCATTCAGGCTACTGCTGGGAGCTCCTTTAGTACCACGCTGCAGGAAGAGCTAGCCAGCCGGGGGAGGGGGGTGGATGGGAAGGGGGGAGTGCGAGGAAGGAGGGGTGATTTCATTTCAAAGAGCCAAAGAGACCTGAGTTCCAGGTGGCTCTTCCCCACCCCCTCCAGCAGGGCTGGGTCTTATCCCCGCCACGCCACGCACCCCCCCCTGCCTCCTTTCTGCTACTGCTCACGTGCACTGTGGGGCCACAGCTCCCCATGTTTAATACCTGCTGCGTGCCTAGGCTGCTGGACCAGAGAGAGGGTGGCCGGAGAGGCCCTCCGCCCTCACCCCAAGCTGTCTGCACTCTTACCTTCTGCTCTGTGTGCTGGTTGTGTAAGCTCATGAGGAATAAACCTGCTCTGTGTGCCTCTCTGACCTGCCGGGACTGGTCCTTTCTTGGTTGTTGATTTGTGGCCAGAGGAAGCTGCAGGGCGGGGGACCTAAGGACAAGGTAGGAGGATGGGGTGGGGAGGGCCGAGGCCAGGGTGGGTATAAGAGAAAGGAGAGGCATGGGGAAGGCCAGAAGCCGGTGGCAGAGATGGAGCTGGGAGTCTGTGATGGAAACTGGCTAGCCGGGCACTAAGCTCAATTCTTCTTCTGGGGCATGACGCCAGACAACATTTCCCAGCCTCCTTTGCAATTAGGTGGGGGCATGTGACGGAATTCTGACCAATGGAATGTGTGCACATGTGCACCCCCTCAAACCCCTGCATGCTCAGAGGAGTTCTGTGATCCCTCTGCCCAGCCTGATGAACGGCTTACAGTGACCTTGAGGGCCACGTGTGGAAGATGGCAGAGCCACAAGGTGGAAGGAGTCTGGGTTCCTGAAGTGCTGCTTGGAGGAGTGTACCCACTAATCAGAAGTACCTGGTAGGACCCAGGAGCTTCTCCATCCTGTGCAACGAAGACTCACCCATTTTGAATTTTATAGGAAAGAGACATAAACTTCTATTGTGTTTGTGCCATTATACATTTGGGGTTGTTTTGTTCCAACACACACCCACACTAATCCACTGAAGCAGATCGCTGGTCAGGAGTCTGGGAGCCCACCTCCTGGTGGACAAGGTCAGGCCAGGGAGAGGAGTGGGCCAGGTGCTGGGGAGCAGCAGAGGACCCCAAAGGTTCACAGGGTCTCCGAGGAAGTCTTGTAGACCTTCCCTGGTTGGGCAGGTGCCAATTCCAGAGTGGGCTTTTTAAAGGAGATTAAATGGGTTTACCTTTCCAGAGTTAAAGAGCGAGTACGAGCAAGTGTGTGTGTGTGTGTGTGTGTGTGTGTGTGTGTGGTCAGGAGGATCAGGCAGATGGAGGTAGAGACCCAGCCAGGACCTGGAGACGGGCAGCAGCATTTAGAGTGGGTCTCACGTGAACAGGCTGTGAATGGCTGGAGGGCCGCCCCTGGGCCCGCTGGTGTTGACCTAAGACTTTTCTCAGCCCAGACCAATTGTTGCTGGTGCCGCCAGGGCCTCGCTAGCTCCCAGCTGGAGCCTGGTTTTGGGTAAGCTCAGGTGACCGGGCCTGGCAGCCTGTGTAACGATGGACATGGGGCCTGGGACATGTTAGGAATGCTTTTCCCTGCTGTGGCACCACAACAATTTTCTCTGGGGAGAGAGGGCCTCCTCCACTGTGAGCCCTAGTAACATCGGACACTCGGGGGGCCACGCTGGGCCTGAAGCTCCTGAATATTTCCCTGGGGTGGCCTGGTTCCAAAAAAGCCCAATGGCCTTCTGTGCCCTGAAGCTTGGGCCATCCTAAGCTCGGGCTGTGTGTGTGTGCCTGTTTGTGTGCGAGTGTGTGTGTGCCTGTGGCGGGGTCTGCTTGCTTCTTCCTCCATTCCATCTCGGCTCTGATTTCTCTCCTGTGTACCTCTGCCTTCTGCCGGCCCCCATCTGCCATCTTCTGCAAGGGGCCACTCCTCCCTCAGCCCTTCCCTCGCCAGCTACCACCCTGCTTCTCTACTTCCTCTGGTAGCAGAACTCTTCCGAAGGGTCTTCCCTCGCCATTCTCCACATTCCATTGAGAGAGTGGGGACCGACTTCAACTAGGCTTTCATGCCCGCCCCCTTCTGTTCCACCAGGCTCCCCCAGGACCTCCGTCCTGCCCAGGTCAGAGCCTGAGTCCCTGTTCTCACCTTGCTCCTCTGATCAGCAGCTCTTGGAATAATTGATCACTCCTTCCTTGTAAACTTTTTCTTCTAGAAAAATGTCACATACACAAAACCCCGAGCCTAGTGAATCTCTGTGTGCCCTTCATCCAGCATGGATGTGAGCAACTCTAGACCCCCCCCCCCCCACCTTTATTCTGCAGAGAGGTTTTTAGGTTTTTTTTCAAGATTTTATTTATTTGACAGAGAGAGAGAAATCACAAGTAGGCAGAGAGGCAGGCATAGAGAGAGAGAGGGAAGCAGGCTCTCTGCTGAGCAGAGACCCCAATGTGGGGCTCGATCCCAGGACCCCAAGATCATGACCCAAGCCGAAGGCAGAGGCTTTAACCCACTGAGCCACCAGGCGCCCCTATTCTGCTGGAGAGTTTTAAAAGTGAATCTCAGACTTCGTGCTCTTTCTTCTGTAAAGTCTTCCACGGGAACATGTGGCTGATGATACCTTTTCCACCTTAATCTGCGCCATCAAAATACCTGCCAAGATGAGCAGTATCTCTTAGCATCACCTAATACCCGGGCTGGTTCCAGATTCCCCTGATTCCAGATTCCCCTGATATCTTTTGCAGGTGGTTTGGTCAGTCAAGGACCAAACATGGCCTCTGGTTGGGCCTCTTAAACTTCTCATCTCAGCCAGCCCCTGTCCCTTCTCCCTATGCCTTTGATCTGTGGGAGAAACCCGCTCACTTGTCCAGTGGCATCTCAGCGTTCTGAGTTGGCTGGTGCTTTCTTGGGGGTGTCTTTGAACTTACTCCTCTGTGCCCTGTAGTCACGGACATGTGTGGTCAGGACTGGGTGCTCCCTGCTTCCTTTCTGAGTCCTTTTCTTCCCCTTGGATTCCAGATGCCAGGGTCTCCCAGTTTTCCTCCTTCATCAAGGCCCATTCTGCTCCCTGAAGACCCCCCCCCCTCATCTGCCCTGGACCCCCCTGGCCTCCAGCTCGGGTCCCAGACGGTTCCATGCTTTAAACTCCCTGGACGGATGCTGACGACTCCGGTCACATCTCCAGCCTAACGCCCCCCACTCCAGACCCGTATCCAGCCCCTGCCCAATGTCCCTACTACGCATTTCAAGCATGACACCACCAAAGTAGAGCCTGGTATGTTCCCTGACTGTCAGGCTCCTTCCAGCATCCTGTGTCTTGGTAAACCCGTTTATCCAGCCATTCAGGCAAAAGAACTGGGAGGCCCTCCACACTTCCTTGCTTTCTCTCAGAGCCCACATCTAATCTGTCCACAAGTCCTCAGACCTGATCCGAGCTTCTCCCTCTTCCCCCTTATTCCTTGCCCCAGTCTTGTCGGAGCTACCACCATGTCTCTCTGGAGGCCTCCTGCAGAGCCCCAGTGGGGTTTTGTCCTCCACGTTGTCTCCACCAAGAGGCTGCAGTGATCACCTCGGAGCCTAAGGTGACCACATCTCTTACCCACTTGGAATCCTCCAGTAGCCTCCACGTCGCTGGAGTAAAGCCCAGGGTCCTGCTACCCTCCCAGACGGCCTCCCCCTGCTGCGTATTTATTTCCTCCGGATCCGCCCCCCACCCCCTCCATGCAGCCCCCACGCCCCGACGTCTCACCTCCAGAGCCTCCCCATGTGCAGCCACTCCCCACCCTTCCTCAAAGCACTTGACCCTGCTGACATCCATCATGTACATGGCTTATTGCATTTATAATCTTGCAACCCAAATGGGAAGGTTGCTGTGCAAGCCACGTGGGGCTCTGTGTTCAGAGGGGAGAGGAGCAGCGAGTCTTTAGGACTTGATGAGGACATGGTGGCCTCAAGTGGTCCTTGAGGCCCTGTGTGTGTCCCTCCGGCTCAAACAATGGTTCTTGTTACAAAGTAAGATGATGATAATGGAAGTCGTGCGGGTGCTAGGGATTAATCGCTTCGAAGACAGGAGACAAATGCTCGGGCCTGTGGATGGCCTACCCACACTGGACATCTGAGCTCCCTGGAGGCCTTCCCAGACGGTGGCTTTGTCTTTAGAGACGCTGCCGGCCCGCACGCTGCAAGGAAGACACAGCGGGAGGGCCGGGACCAGCTTCCCCTCTCTCTTGTCCACAAGAGCCTTGCCCTCTCTACCCTCCTGGACACTAGAGGCAGCTGGGGGTGCCTGGGCCCCACCCCAGAAACTTTAGGTTGTTCGGGGATGGGGCGTGGACACTGGGATCGTTTAAACTCTCCCGGGAGATTCCCACTTGCAGCCAGGGTGGAGAATGGCAGCATCTGCGGCTGGAGATCTGCAGGACTGTCAGGGCCCAGGGCCCATCCGATGTTTAGAAAGCAGCCCTGCTGAGAAAACCGTGCACTGCCTTCCTGTAAGCCAGCTCCCCCGGCTCCCCTGGGGCCTGCTCCAGAGCTGACTCAGGAACCCGGCTGTGGCCAGCTCGAAATGTCCTCGGGACAGACCTGAGCTCCCCCCAGCACTACAGAATTAGGTGGTGGGGAGCCAGCCCTGGAGGAAGCCGCCCCAAAGTTTGGCCTCTAGGCAGACGGTCCCAGAGCCCAGTGGCCTCCTGTAGCCCACAGCCCGGTTTGCAGTCAGGGGCTCCAGTGCCCCGGTGGGCACAGCCCTGTCTGGTGGCAGTCCTGGACCTCCCTACCACCAGGCCTCCCTCCTGGCCTCCCTCTCGGCCTGTGCCACCGTCCCATTCCCAGCCCCGCTCTGTCAGTCTTCTAGGTCTCCAGTCCTGCTGGCCTGCTGATACAGACCGACCAACCCCTACCCTCCCTTTAGGACTTGACATGGCTGGAGCGATAGCCAACCCTTTGCAGCTTGTCTATCTGTCTGTCTTACCCTGAGCAAAGTCCCCTGAAATGTCCACTGAACCAAGGAATGGCCCAGAGCTGTGATCTGGGGGACCCTGGAGGCTGTCGAGGAGAGCCTGAGAGACAGCTGTTACGACAAGGCTTTGAAAACCCCAGGAAAAGGTTCCTGGTCCTACAGCTGCCATCAGCCCACCCCGAGACCGTCCTGTTGTCCCAGGGAAAGGTGAGGAAGGCCGCCTCCCCCCTGAAGCCCCGTTCCCTCTGTCCCCCCAACTGAGTCTGTTCCACTCAGTCACACGGCAGAGTAGCTGTCGTTCTACCCCTGTTCTCGGGACCAGCCTAGGGTCACGGAGCTGGCTGCAGGAAGGCCAGAACTTTGGTCTCCTAGACCAGGACAGGCGCCAACTTCCCCCCACCTCACGCCAGCAGGGAATCTCCCCCCAACTTCAGGTACAACAGCAGATCTAACTAGCCTTTGCCAGACAGCGTCTCTTACCCCATTCTGGCCTGACAGCCCCACGTGCCTCCCTAAGGCCCAGCCTCTCTCCATTACCCCCTGTCCTTGTGCTGCTGCGTGGCCGGTGCAGACCACTTTTTCTGGGGGTCTCCCCTTGAGATCTTCATTTTTCAAGTCCAGCAGCTAGTCTAGCCAGTGGCCCACCCTGGGGGGCCAGCACTCACCCTGGGGCTTGTGCTGCCTAGCTGCTCGGCGGCTTCACGGGTAGCCCTCGGACTAGGAAGTCCTCTGCTCCTGCCCAGGGGGCTCTGAGCGCACCCGCAGCAGAATGAGTGGGGTAGATTCCCCCCATCTCTCTGCAGACCAGGCAGCGCTTGTCGGGCCTTCCTCTGTAAGCACAGGGGCCTGGGAAGGCCTTGGGGACCGAAGGCATGAAGCAAGGGAGGACGCCCCAGCCTGGCAACCTCAGGGAGGCTCATCCCTTAGTAGCTCTGGCTCCTTCCAGATGCAGAGGCACAGGCCAGCAGAGGTTGGGAGGACTTGTTTATTCAAGGCACAGTCATAGCATTAGTAACAAGAAGGTTCGGCATTCTGGCACATTCCTTTAGTGATGGTGGCCAAGGGAAGCCCACACCCCACACATGGGGCCCCGGAGGATGCAATGCTGCTGATAGGCACTTTGCTTCCAGAAGCATCTCAGGAAGAGACAGGCAGGCATGAAGCTTACTCTTGGCCCAGTGGGGCACTTCTTAGAGGCTCTAGGCAATCCTGGGTTCCCTCAGAGGCAGCCCCCTCCAGAAAGAATCAAGTCTGAGAGGTGGTGCTTCTCTGGAAGGTTGGGGAAGGACAGCTGGGAAGAGGGCTGGGGGTGGGGTCAGACGGTGGTGGGTGGAGGCCAGTGGGCTGAGAGGGCAGGCCGGAGGGGAGGCGCCTGGAGGGGGCGGAGCCTGGAGGGGGCCTGGGTGTGGTGCAAAAGGAGCCAAAGCATGGCCACCGGCCTTCGGCCTTGGCAGTGACCTCAGAGACTGAGCAGCGGCGGGGAGGGGGCCTGCCAGTTGCCCTGGGTCTCCAGAAAGAGTTGAGAAGTGAAAGGATTCTGGAAGTTTCCCAACATTTCTACCATCTTTTCTCAGAACCAACCGCACTTGGCTCAGATGCGGAGGGGCAGTTCCCCACTGTGTTGCCGTGTCATCGGCTGGGCTGGGACCCTTTCCATACGCAGCATCCAGAGGCTGCCAGGTGGGCAGGGGTCAGAGAGAGGAGGGACAGTGGCAGAAGCGGCAGGAATAGTCCAGTAGGGACTGTGGGGATGGGGGGCAGGTGCCAGCAAGGAGTGCCCAGGGAAGGAGAGCCTGTAGGCGAGCCACACGCACACCAAATATATCTTCTGGGGGGTGGGGAGGGCCTGGAGCCGGCCACCCCCTCATGAAATGGGCAGATCTCCTGGTTGGGGCCGGAACTACTGCTCTGGAAGGGACCCTGCCCTTCGTTGGCTGGTGAAATGCTAGGAGAAGGGGGCCCTGAGGGGCCTCGGTTCATGACTGGACTGGCTGGGTATAATTTCCTCCTTATTCCTAGCAGGGCAGGAGTGGGAGAGACTGTGACTTCCCAGCTGACTCAAGCTTTCTGGAAAGATCCCTTACGCCAAGGTCTGGGCCAAGCCCTGGGAGTGTGGCAGCGTTTGCCTCTCGGGAGCTATTTCTCGAAGTGAAGCCTGGAGTGTCTGCAGCTGAGGTGTGGGCACGGGCGGAGCGGGGGTGAACCCCAGGTGGTCTGGGTTCAGGGGCACCCATGTGCCTGGGACCTGGTGGGTTGGGCTCAGGTGAGGTGAGCCTGGCTTTCGGCAGAGTGGCTGCAGGGACCCACACCCTTGCGGGAGGGAGCTCAGAAGAGCCCTAGAGCACGCAGACCCCTTTCGACTTGGCTCCTTCTGGTCCCCTGAGGCCTCAGCCAGCCCTTGTCTTCGTCCTCCCCTGCTGTGCTGCGGGGTGGTCCTGATGGGGGCCTGTCCTCAGAGGCAGAGGTCTGCGTGCCACTGGCTCTGGCAAAGGGGCTGGGTGTCCCCAGCATGGTTCCTACTCAGGAGTCGGTCCCTCCAGGTCTTGCGTGGTGGCGGCCCTGGGAAGGCAGCTTTACTCCCCCAGAAAAGGCTTCTCCGTGGAGGACACAGCCCCCACCCCCAGCCCGTTCCTGGCAGTGTGTCTGTAGTGCCTGGGTCAGGACCATTCTGGAGGCCGCTCCAGTGGTCGTCGGTCCAGGATGCAGGTGGCCCCGAGAGAGGAAAGGTCCCGCTCGGGAGGCCAGGGAACGGCCTGTGCCTGCAGCCTGAAGCACGGGATTCTTAGCCTGAGCGGCTGCCCACCATGGCTACGCTGGGGGTCAAGGTACTCGGGTGGGTGTGAGGCAGGAGCAACTTTCAGTGGCCACATCCTTGACCTTGAGGGTCCTCTCATTAAGGCCTGGGGGTTGGGGAGCTGTATCTGGTTTCCTATCACCCAGCGTCCGGGGAGAAGACCCCGCTCCATGAACTCTGCCTCTGGCCCTCCCGCCTTGTAGTAACCAGCCAAGGTTGCCTTCATCAAAATGCACACAGGTCCCGTTTAATGAGCCCCGAGGGACAATGTCGCAGCTGCCCTCGCAAGAATAGGAAGGAGGAAGGTCTGTACCCTGCTGCTCCCGGGGATGGCCGCCGAGGGGCGGAGGACCAGGAAGGGTCTCAGCTGGCCCTAGCTCTGGGTGATCCCCGTGACGGGGCTGTTCTGGATGAAGGCCCGAGCACACCTGTGCGTCCTCAGGCCGCAGGGGAGGGATCAGAGCAGGGCTGGGGTCGAGGTGGGAGCTGCCCTGGGAGTTCCTCAGCAGGGCAGCTGGTTAAAGGTTGGCAGAGGCCCTGGAGAGTCTTCCGCGGGCGTCTTTCTGCCTCCTCCTTTACGCACACTTCCACTCTGACCCCGGGAGGGCCTCTCAGCCTGCAGTCTCTGTGCTCAGGGCTTTAGCCACCTTTCCCGAGATGCGGTGCCCACCTGTAGCCTTCATCCCACCCCCGGCTCCCTCTGCACTGCCCAGCACCTCCCATTCGAGCTGCTCAGCAGGTCCGGGCCTCCGTGAGGCCAACAGCCGGGGCAAAGGTGTCTCCGTTGAAGCCTCCACAAAGTCTGCAGGAGGTAGTGGGGAGGGCCGGGTGGCCCTCCTGCCTCCCCCTGCTGGGCCCTTCCCTGGCCGCCGCTCCCGTGGAGTTGCCAGGTGGAAGCCTCCGGTCCTGGTCAGTGATACTGGCTCTGGCCCTCCAGTTCCAGCCCTTCCTGGAACTGGGCGGAGCCCAGCTCCTGTGCAAAGCCCCTCACACCATTCTCCTCTTCGTCCTCCTCCTGCTGTCTGTTCATGGTGCCATAGGTGTGCCGAGCTGGGGAGGAGGCAGGGGACAGGTTCATCTCCGGCTCCTGCAGCACAGTGGCCACGTACATCTGCTTGGGACAGAGGGGAGACAGGGGTGAGGCCGCACCTGGGGCCGGGCCCTGGGCACACCCTCACACTCATGCCCTGCCCCCCAAGCCTCTGCCCCTCTTGAGGCATGAATCCTTCCTTCGCCCGCAGCAGCCCGAGGTCTGGCCGTTCGGCCTGCCGAGTGCTCTCGATCATTCAAAGGGTAACTCCGACTCCAAGGGTGAGTCAGTGCAGGCCTCCTAGCCCCTAGCGCCCTGCTCCTTCAACAAGGTTCTGATCATTCTGGCTTCCAGGTCAGGCTGAAGCTGGGGGCAGATGATGCAAGCCTCCCCGATCTGGGGTCTGGAGAGACCCTCATCCCTGAGCTAGTGCTTTTCTTAGTACAGCCTAACAAGTGCAGCCACACCTCCCCTGGGGTGTGTCATTGGCTGGCCGAGGTCTTGGCCATGGGACCTGTCAAATCCAGGAATGGTCCCGGAATGCCTGGAAGAGCAGCGGAATAGAAAAACAGGAAGTACTAGGGACAGAGTTCTTTGTTCTCCTTCCAACGGCTTTTACACCAACTCCTTATTTTGAAAACGGGATTATGGGATAGAATTAACTCTTTCCTGTAGGAATTCATGTCAGTGAGACCAGAGCAGAGTCCTGGTTGATGAGGGAACACTTTTCTTCCAGAAGAATCTAGATATTTGCAGCATTCCAAAGTTACGCCCCATATAAACCTTCTGGTTGTAAACCTAAGGGACAAAATGGTAACTGAACAACAGAGGGGCCGCTGTCATCCCGCTCATCTGGGAGTCACCAGCATCCTTTGTGGGGAAAAAAGGGGAGAGTCTGTGTCTCCTGGTGTAGGCACAGCACTGCCTGCCATGTGTTTTAGCCCCTAGGGCTAAATCAGAATCTTGCCAGACTTTGGACTGAACTTCTAGTTTTCAGGGAATACACAGGGTAGTGGAACCTGCTGCCAGACATCACGAAGAAATAGCCAGAAAAACCCAGAAGGTGGGGACTTCTGCAGGACCACTGGCTGGGTCTCTCTGACAGGCAATAAACACACGCAGGGACCAGATGCATCCAGCACAGAGCCCAGACTGGATCTTGGTCTGGATATGCTTGGTGAAAGATATTTCTGGAACACTTAGGGTGACTCGAGTATGGGCTGCGTATTTGAAGACATAGAAACTTATGTGTGTGGAAAGATAGAGATTGTTAACTAAAAATGCAGATTATGAAATGGTATGAACAGTATCATTTCATTTTAGCAAAAATTATATATATATACCCGAGAGAACTGACAGTAAGTTATCAATAGTCATCTCTGGGTGGTGGAATTATGAACTTTTTATTTTCTTGGTTTTGCTTCTCTGTTTTTTTCCCCATAATTATCTGCAGTGTTCAGATAGGACTGTGGTTGTCATGAAAGATTAAGAAAATCAATTCCAGTGATTTTCTTTTTTTTTTTTTTTAAAGCTCAAGCTTCAGAATTCAACTTCAAACTTTGTACTGCCACTGCCTTTCTCAGTAATGCTCTGGGGTCTCAATTAGTTGACCGGGTTGAACCTCAGTTTCCCCATGTGTAAAAGAAGGACAAAGACCCCCTACTGTGTGGGCCTACCCTATCCTAAGGATTCGGAACTGGGAATGGCCAAGTCAGGTTCCTAAGAACGGGTCCAGACGGGTCATCTTGCCAGGGCCCCTGGGGAGAGATGCTACCTCAAGAGAGGCCCCTGCTCTGATGGGGACTTTCCAAATGGGTGTCCCTTCTCCCCATCACCTCCCGCGGGAAATCTGCCCGTCTGGAGGGTTCTCCCCCCTCCCCCGGGAGGTGAGGCTGAGCCACTGCTCTGTGCGCCGGGCTGGGCATGTCCACCACTGCTGGGTCTGTGCATTTTCCCCAGCTCTGCGGCGACCCAAGAGCCCCGACTCCACCCACCCATCTGGGCCCTGCTGCCCACTCCGCATTTCCAGCACACCGAAAACTGTCTTCTGGTGCCCACACGCTCCAGATTCTCTCTTCCGGGCCTTGGCACAGGCTGATCCTCTTCCTTGAATGCTCTTCCCCCACATCCTAGTCCGCCTAGCAACCCCTCCTCCCACATCCCACATCCCTAGAGTCGGATTAGATGTTCCCTCCTCCGGGAAGCCTTCCCTGAGGGCTCAGGCTGGCTGGGGCCCCTTCTTCCGTGCTCCTGCAAGGCGCCCTGGCGTCGGGGTACCCGGCTCAGAGCAGACATCGGTGGCGCCGCATCCACACTGGAGGCAGGGCTGTGGGCGAGCGCTCGGGCCGCTCCAGGCTGAGCCACGGCGAGGGAGCCAACAGGCCAGCCTGCCAGGCCCCCTCGTTCTGACTTGGCCTTGTTTCTTCACACGCTGAGGGGCTCGCTCATGCGGCGCTGCCGCTGCCTTACCCTTCAGTGCAGGCCTCCGATTGCTCCTGCCGCTCTGGGCGCGCCGCTCGGCCTGGCATCTGTGCCCTTGGAGGCAGCCTTCGGTCCTGAGGCCGAGCCCCAGCACGTCCCTGTGTCTATATGACTGATCTCGCTGTGGCTGGGCCTGCCCTGACCTTTCTCTTCCTCTTTGAGTTCCTTTTAGAGTATGTCTGGCCTCTTCTGTCTTCCCATTCCTTCAGCCACGGCCACGGCAGCAATTTGACCTGGGCCAAGTCCTGCTGGGTCAGGGGAAGGAGCCCAGGGGCCCTCACCTCCTCCCCAGTCCCCGGGGTGGGCACTAAATGCCGGCGCCCCCCCACACTGCGGCTGGAGTAGCCCACTCTTGCAGGTACCCGCCCCGACCTGTCCCCCAGGGGGAAGGCAGTGACTCACAAGGGAGGTGGGCGTAGAGGAGGTGCTGCTCGGCTCCATGTCGAACACAGTCTCCATCTCCTCCTCGGGCTGCAGCAGTGGGGGAGAGATGTGGAGGGTCACGGAATGGGGGTGTCCACCCTCTGCTCCCTCCCTCCCCAGATCTGCACCTGGGCCTCTGGCTCCCCTGGCGCTCAACGCCGTCTTCTGTTTTCCCAGACCTGCAGAGAGAGGCCCGGGATGCTGGTGGCCCTTTGGAATGTTCCATCCCCAAGAACCACACTGGGGAAAGTAAGGAGAGGTGGGGTTGGGATTCAAATATGAGCCTGCTTGGACTCTCGGAAAGGCCTTGACTTCAACTGTCTCTTCTTTCCTCCCCAGGGTTCCCTTCTCTCTGGGACCAGTCCGACGTCACGCTCTAGAGCCCCTGCTGTCTCCCTTCTCTGGAGTGGACCCATGGGCCACCAAACCACATGGCATTGTTGGATGGGGAAGACAGAGCTGAAGGCATGGTCCAGTCTCGTTCATTATGGCTCTCGAGCCAGGGATGAAGGCAGGGCTGGACAGAGAGGGCCGTGGGGGTCTAAGCCCAGGGCCACCGGACGCAATGCCACTCAAAGTAAAAGGATCCTCTTCCAAGAGGATCCCTCCTTTGACTCAGCAGGATACCAGAACTTTAAATTAACTTCCTTTTCTTTATGTACCTTCATTTTAAAAAGACACAATTTATTATTATAGACAGAAAACCCGCATTCGTTGACATAAGCAGAAATAATAGATAAATGTGAACCAAGAGAAAAATGGGTAACCGTGAAAAAAAAAAAAAAAAATTTAGTCCCCAGAAATCATTCCAGCACGGCCACAGAGTCATGCCACGTTGGGAAATGCCCACGGAGGGCACACAGCATTGTCGGCATGGATCTCAGCAGGCAGGGACTATCTCCCTTCTCTGACTATGGGGTCGGGCTCCAGGGGCTAAGAGCCAAAGGAATCATGGGGCCCCGAGAGCTAGGCCTCAAGGTCAATAGCCTGGGCTTCCTGAAGGTGTGATAACTACCCACCTCCCTCCCCAGGGCATCGTTCTTCTCCACAGCCATCCTTCCCCCGCCCCCGTCCACCCCATCTTCTCTGCCTCAAGCATCCACCGGTGCTTACAGCTCAGCTCGGTGGCTGGACAGGCTTGCACCGAAGGAGAGAAGCGCTAGCGGCCCGCTGTTTGGAGGAGGTGCTGGGTGGGGAGGGGAGGGGAGGAGGAGACGACAGCTGTCTTTTAAATGTCCCCACTGCACAAGGGGGACGGTGTCTGGGCCAGTGCAAGGGAACCTTTCATATCTGGTGCCTGGGGTACAGAGGTCAGGAGGTAGCCTAGAGCCGTGGCTCGGTGTGAGGGGGCAGGGGGCAGCGAGAACACATGGAGGAAAGGAAGGGTAACTCACCTCATAGTCAGATACCCCCTGGAGCTTCCCCAGAAGGGTGCTTAGGAAAGCGATGACCATGGAAAAGATGAGCGTGGACAGGGAGAAGAAGGTGATGGTGTGGAGTGTACCTGCCGGGGAGAAGAACAGGCGTGCGTGGGGTTTGGTGCTTGAGGCCCGGAGCCGTGGGCAGAAGTCTGCCAGCAGAGACACCGGGTCCCATGGGGCCTCCCTCAGCACCTCTGTGGGGGCTCTGAGTCCAAGGCAGAGAGGCCCCTGCCCCAGTCCTGCTCCTAACACCTGCAGTCGCTGCACCTGACAGTGACCTCGTCCCTTGTGCTATGAGACCAGCTTGGAATTCGGCCTCTTATGGATTCTGTGACAGAATTTAATTGCCTTAAGTATCCAGTCCACTCAAATGCCCAGGAAATACATCCTTCTCAACCTGTCAGTTTACATACGTTGTCCCAGGACACAGTTCTGGGAAGTCACTCCAGGTCACCAATTCATGCTGCTGCCCCCAAACACAGACTCTGAGCCACGCCAGTCCCTGCGAGCTCCTGCACAGCCCTCACCTGTGCTAGTGGCACTGAAGAGCTATCCAGAATTCAAGTCACTTACACGTCGCTCGGGGACATTTGGTGACTTTTTTATGATGCCAGTTTTCTACTGAGGTAAAGATTAAAGGCTAGCCATCAGAGGCTAGCCCGTAAAGACGCTTGCTGCTCGTTGTGTTTCTGTAAGAGCGAAAATGGCCAAGAGCTTCGGGATCCCACCACGGAGAGCTGACAGAAGCAGGTGGAATTCTCTCAAGGCCTGTGCTCACACGGGATGTTGGTAACACTGGAAATCCCGCAGAACGCTATGGTGAGGGGAGAGACTCAGGATACACGACGGGACGCTATGACGTGGAAATGATGGTTTTGAAAATTAAGAATAGACAGGGGCGCCTGGGTGGCTCAGTGGGTTAAAGCCTCTGCCTTTAGCTCAGGTCATGATCTCAGGGTCCTGGGATCGAGCCCCGCATTGGGCTCTCTGCTCATTGGGGAGCTTGCTTCCTCCTCTCTCTCTCTGCCTGCCTCTCTGCCTACTTGTGATCTCTGTCTGTGAAATAAATAAATAAAATATTAAAAAAAAAAAAAGAAACAAAATTAAGAATAGACCAGTAAGCCCCCTCCTGCTCCGGCCTCTCCCCCAGGCTGTGTGCACAGAATGAGGTCTGAGAGCGACAGACGGCAGGCTTGGGGGCGAAGATGGGGCTTTCGGATCTCAATAATAAACGTCTATGGTCTTTTATACTTAGGAGAAAAATGATTTTTAAAAAACTGAGGTTCGCTAGGTGGCGGGGGAAGGCTAGGGGGTTAAGAAACGGGGAGACGGTGACAGATGGAGGGTGCACAGAAGTGGAGGCGAGCGGAGCGGTTTCCAGCTGCCGCCGTGACAGCAGACGAAGAAAATACGAAGAAAATATGGTTTCCCTTCTCCGCTCCACTGAGGAGCTCAAGGTGCAGGGTCCCTGAGGGAAGGCAGGTGTGGGGACAAGGCAGGAGGCGGCGCGGTGGCAGAGAGGTTAGTGTGAGCCTCTTCCCTCAGGGGACTGCTCGTGTGTGGTCCGCGGGGACAGGGACAGCAGCTCTCTGTGGCCAAGAGCAGGATCTGCCACTGGGGCAGACCCCGAATCCTCCTCCAGGTTTTAGGCACTCTGGAAGAACTGGCGTCTCACCAGATCCCGGGGGGGACGTCACCAGAATCGGGCCCCACGGCTAAGATTATATTCCTGTCCACCCTGAGTTAGAAAGAAGGAAAGTGGTGCTTCTCGCTCGGAGGGTCCTCAACCCAAGTGCACACCATCTGGACCGCGCTGGTCCGCGCCCTCCCCTCGGCTGCAGAGGTCTGCAGGGACTGAGGTCCAACCCCTAATTGAGGCCTGGAGGCCCGTCCCCGGGGGCTGCAGACGTGAGCAGGCTTGCTCGTCCCGGGCCTTCTCTGCTTGCCCAGAGCACAGGTGCTGCCGAGGTCCTCCTGCGGAGGCGGGAAGTGGACGGGGGCAGGAAGGCCGGTGGGCCTGGTACCCACCTAACCGCAGGACGGAGAAGAAGAGCATCCAGAACAGCCCCAGGAGCGGTGCGAAAATGGCCTGGTAGACGGCGGTCATGTGGATCTGCTCGTTGAGCTTGGTGGGCGCGTAGGAGTAGTACATGTTGTAGCGGTCGGTGACATGCTTCATGCACAGGTAGAGCAGCCCTGCGGGGTGGGGGGCGGGGGTGCGGGAGGGCACACGTGCTCAGCTGCTGCTTCCAAGGCCGGGCCCCCCCGGGCCACAGAAGCCAGATTCAGGTCTGTCTGGGTAGCGAGGGCCATGGACGGGTCGCGGGAGCCCCGTGGTGCTGACCTCCGGGACCCCCATTTCCCTTGAGCCCCCCGGAGTCTATTCTGTCCGCTGGGTGAAGGGTCACTCCGTCACCAAGCGTCGTGTGTGAGCGGCCGTCCCACCTCCCCTGACCCGCCCCCGCCCCTCCCTGCTCTGCTCACAGTCTGTCCCCGGCCTTCTCGTGCTCTGAGGTTGGGGAGCTCAACCCCTCCTCCTGGCCTGAGGGTGCGCAGCCCCGGGGGTGCCCGAGGGGAGACTCACCGAAAGGGACGATGATAGGGCAGGTGATGCTGTAGGCGATCACCACGCTGAAGACGTTCATCATCCACGCGTACTCGCGCCCGTACTGGAAGTCGATGGCCTGGCTCTGGGGCGGGGAGCGGGAGTCACTGGAGGTGGCCTGGTCCCCTTCGCTCTGCTCCTGCCTGTAGCTCCTTGTCGACCCCAGGGGAGCTACCCGGTGGCTCAGGCCTGGAGGCGGCTCCCTGCCAACCCCAGCCCACCTCGCCTCTCACCTCGGGTCCCTCACCGCCCTGTTAGGCTCCCGTCAGGCCCCCCCCCCCCCACCAAGGGAAAGGCTGTGTGCGGGCATGAGCCCGGCCCCCACCTTTCTGATGTGGACTCTCTCTGGCTCCGACCTGGAGAAGAAGAGGCGGGTGCTATACAGGAAGAGGGACCCCAGGCGCAACAGCTCCATGCCCGTGCCCAGCAGAGCCGCTGTGATCACGTAGTTGACAAAGAAGGCGCCGTTGTCCGGCAGGAACACACACCTGGCCGCGTGGACGGTGGAAGAGGGCATAGAAGCCGTAGGGAGGGGGAGAGGGCCGGGACATTGGGAGAGGGGTGGAGGGTGGGGATGGAGGGGGGAGGGGATGGAGGGGGGAGGGGTGGAGAGGTGGGGATGGGGGTAGAGATGGGGAGAAGGTGGTGATGGAGAGGCGATGGAGGGTAGGGGTAGGGGTAGTGATGGGGAGAGGGGCAGAAGGTGAGTGGAGATGGGGAGAGTAAGCTTGGGATACATGTGCCCCCAGCCCAGTTTAGGTTAATGCACACCCTTCTGAGCAAGGATGGGGCTGGTCTACATCAAGTGTGGGTGTGTTGGGAAACACACTCTGGCTTGATCTAAAGTAGGGGTACAGACCAGGACCCACAGACCCCAGAGAGTCCATGGGGAGAAGCTTGGGCGTCTGTGACCTTGGATGTGAACAAATGAAGAAAACAAGTGTCTTGACATTCACGAGCCTCTAACTGTAATGCACCACCTCTTTCTACTAAGAACATGGGCAGGGTGCCTGGGTGGCTCAGTGGGTTAAGCCTCTGCCTTCAGCTCAGGTCATGATCCCGGGGTCCTGGGATGGAGTCCTGCATCAGGCTCTCTGCTCAGAAGGGAGCCTGCTTCCCCCTTTCTCTCTGCCTGCCTCTCTGCCTACTTGTGATCTGTCAAATCAATAAATAAAATCTTAAAAAAAAAAAAAAGAACATGGCAACAAACCACAGCAATGTCAACTACGGCTGTGACCCAGTCACCAGTTGAAATCAGATATTTTCTGGGGGCGCCTTGGTGGCTTAGTTGGTTAAGTGTCTGCCTTCAGCTCAGGTCATGATTCCAGGGTTTTGGGATCCAGCCCTGCATCGCATCGGGTTCCCTGCCCAGCGGGAGGCCTGCTTCTCTTCTCCTTTCTCCACGGCTCCTGCTCTCTCTTTATCTCTCTCTCTCTCAAATAAATAAAAAAATCTTAAAGATATTTTCATAGCCCAGTACAGTTGGTAGCGGTATCTGATAATACCCTTGTACTTATATACCATCAGTTCAAAATGATGGTACTTATTAAACACGCAGCTAAATTAGACACGCTAACTTTACATGATGGAAATGTTCCTGTCCTCCAGTGTGTACTTGACACAGCTGGCCAGCTTCAGCTAGGAGTCACTCAGTCACCTGAGTGGGTGGCCATGCTGCCTGTCCTCACACTGGTGACCCAGGCATCTCTGTCACCTGTCATGTGTCCCCATCTACATAATTCCGTCAGGTTCTTTGAAAGGAGAAATCTGTGAGCTCCCTGAATACACGTCAGAATGCCTTCAAAACCTATTCTTTCCGGATAGCATCAAAGTTGAGTCATGGACCTATAACTAACTCTTTTCTCCCTCAAACATGAACTGCAGCGAAGTCACTGACCCAACTGAAGATGAACTCATTCCTCTTAAAAAAAAAAAAAAAAAAAAAAAGGGTCCAGCCACCCGGTTGGCTTGGTGGGTGAAGCCTCTGCCTTCGGCTCAGGTCATGGTCTCAGGGTCCTGGGATCAGGCCCCAGGTCAGGCTCTCTGCTTGACAGGGAGCCTGCTTCCTCCTCTCTCCCTCTGCCTGCCTCTCTGCCTACTTGTGATCTCTGTCTGTCAAATAAATAAATAAAATCTTTAAAAAAAAAAAAAGAAAAAGAGTCCAACATAACATAAGTAGAATTAAACTGCAGAGATCTTAGAGAATTCTGGTCCTTGCCCTATAAAGCTAGCTGTGAAAACCTGTATGTCATTTGCACCATTACACCTTTGAAAACTGGAATTTGCGGTATTTGTAAGCTAAAAACAAGACAAAATCAAAATTGGCTGATGTCCAACATGCCACGCGTGTTGCTTTGTCAAAGATCCTGCCTCCCACCCAACGGAATGTTCTGCTGGCTAAGCAGTCTCAGCGATCATGCTTCTGAAATAATAAAATGTAACTTTGGCTCGCAGGTATGTAAAATGCATTGTCCTCTTATTAAATGTGCTAGTAAGGGTTTTATTACAAATGTACTTTTAAAAATATTTTGAGGGGCGCCTGGGTGGCTCAGTGGGTTAAGCCTCTGCCTTCAGCTCAGATCATGATCTCAGGGTCCTCAGATCGAGGCCCGCATGGGGCTCTCTGCTCAGCGGGGAGCCTGCTTCCCTCCCTTTCTCTCTCTGCCTGCTCCTTTGCCTGCTTGTGATCTTTCTCTCTCTGTCAAATGAATAAATAAAACCTTTTTTAAAAAATGCTGATAACAATATTGCGGCATAATTGGTTTTCTTTGTAATGCAGATATTCTGTGCATTTAAAGAAATCCATTCAGAGTAAACCGGCAAAATCTGAATAAGCCCCGTGGGGTGTATAATGTCAGTTTCCTGGTTGTGATTCGGCACCTTAGTTATGCGAGTTACCGGAGAGGGAGCTGGATGAAAGGTACACAGACAGTGTGGGGGCAATTTCCTACAAATTTACTATTACTGACAAAACTTCATTCGGAGAAGAGATCCTTGAGCTTTCCCAGATTGCCAAATGGGTTCCAGGCCCGGGAAAGGTTAAGAGGCTTCTTCATGACAGTCTTTGTGTCATGTCACCTCTACCAGTGTGAGCAAATGAAGAAGACACGTGTCTACCTGGCGTGGGCCCACGGGAGCCCCAGGGGACATGGGGACACTCCTGGGGCACGTGCTCTCATACTCACTGGAACCTGATGGACGCCTGCTCCAGGTAGTAGATGTCAAAGAGCCACCGGAAAAAGACATCCAAACTAGAAGCAAGAACAAGGTAGGCCCTTGAGTTAAGATATCGGTGAGCTGAGTCTTGGGGTTCAGTCTCTCTTGGCCTGGCTTGCTTCCCTCTGTCCTCCCTGACTCAATCCCTAGAGACTCTGGCATTCTAGTGGTCCAGTGGGTCAGCCCATACTGCCTCTCCACCTTCTTCATGCTGGGCCACCCCTGCCCCGAACCCTCTGGCCTCTCATCTCAAAGCTGCCTCTTCTAGCAAACTTTCACCGGCCATTTCCCCTGCTGTGCTCTCTCCCTCTTCTGGATTTCCAGCACACGTGGGCTGCGTTTTTCCCACCTCGGGCTATCAGTGAGCTGATAGGCTCGGCTTGTTGCCCCCGCTGGATGATAAGCTCTTTGAAGGCAGAGTTCATGGCTGACCCCTTAAAGTTCATAGGCTACCTGGCTCATGCTAGGCTCAGTGACTGTCACTTGAGAAACAGATTTGTAGTGAGGTATCTGGTATCTGAGAGAGGAGGTTCCAACTCTAGGGAGAGCCTGTCTGAAGGGGGAGGGATGCTTGGAGGGGAGGTACCTGGTCAGTCCCATAGAGGGCAGAATAATCACCATGAACACCAGAAAGATGTAACACTTGTTCACGATGATCAGATTCTGGCTTGATCTAGAAGGGAACAAAGAAACATGTGATAAGAACCAGAGGCCTAATAACTACAGAATGCATGGAAAGACAGAGACAGCTACCTAGCCTCAAAAATGGGTTGGACAGCGCCTACCAATGCCAACCCCACAGATCGCTGGGAGCTGGGCGGCCACTGGGAGCAGCAGCACCAACCAGTCAGGTCAGCCTTGGGTACGGGACGGACAGGAAGGACACACAGGTGCTGCGCGCTTCCTGTCTTTGTCAGAGGGACATTACCACTGATGCCCAGGATCCCTGCAGTGTCTCAGGAATCCACATAAGCCATGTCCTTGGCCAGAGAAAAGACCAGTAAGTGTTTCTGTTAGGACCAACCTCATGGCTTACTGCCTGGTCGGATGGCAGGAACTTCTGGTGCAGGAAATCACTTTCAAAACCCACACAGCTGGGGCGCCTGGGTGGCTCAGGGGGTTAAAGTCTCTGCCTTCGGCTCAGGTCATGGTCTCAGGGTTCTGAGATCAAGTCCCGCATCGGGCTCTCTGCTCAGGGAGCCTGCTTCCCCCTCTCTCTGTGCCTGCCTCTCTGCCTACTTGTGATCTCTCTCTGTCAAATAAATAAATAAAATCTTAAAAAAAAAACAAAAAACAAAAAACCACACAGCCTTCAGGCAAAAGAGGTTCACCTGTCCCAGGATGTAGTAAATACTTTCCACTCAATTGGCTGCCACCATAGAACGGGGAGAGCTAGCCCATTAGGGCCATTAGGGCTAAAGCTCCCATCGTTTAAAATGTGGGTGCTGGGGGTGCCTGGGTGGCTCAGTCCATTGAGCGTCTGCCTTCAGCTTAGGTCATGATCCCGGGGTCCTGAGAGAGTCCTGCATCTGGAGCCTGCTTCTCCCTCTGCCCCTCTCCCTGCTCACGCTCTCTCTCTCAAATAAATAAAATCTTTAAATAAAATGTGGCTGCTACATGGGCTACATGGGTCTGTAGTCAGGTTGAGTTCCTGGGCTCCTCTGTGGCGTTCTTCTGCTCTCTCCTCCTCACCCTGGGCGTCCTGCCTGCAGTTCCGAGCTGCTCACAGCTCCCTCCCTTCGGTGCGTAGCTGGGGGCTGAGGGAGCAGCCCAAGGGGCACATGCCTGAGACAGCGGCCCCATCTCAGCGTTCCTGAAGCCAGAGACCCAGAGACAACTCAGTCCCCTCTTTAAAACACACACACACACACACACACACACACACACACACACACACACACACGTATATATGTATGTATATGTATACATCTTGGTCTTTTGGGATAGTTTTGGGCATCGAAGCCATCCCACGTCAGTTCAATTCCTTAGGCCGGATGGGAGACCCTGACACCAGGCTGGTGGGAGAGTGGGCAGGGGAAGGGGCTGGGGCTGGGGCAGAGCGCGGGCGGGGAGAGGAGGCCCCCATCTCACCTGGTCCAGTGGGCCTCTAGGAAGGCAGAAAAGTAGACAATCAGAGGCAATATCACTGTAAATGCCCAGAGCATCAGGGAGGGGAAGAACTGGGTTATGACTGGGCTCTGTGGGGAGTGGAGAAGGGCAGAGAGACATCAGTGTGAGCGGCGACCCTTCCCCTTCCAGGCCACCCCTGCTTCTCCTACACCTCCCGCCTCTTCCCCCTGAGCTTAGTCCCACAGCAGGTTTGGTTTCCCTGAGGCTGTGCAGTGGACGTGGCCTTCTTCATCAACCTTGCTGGCCAGGGGTCTGCTTGGCTGGGGTGGGCAGAGGCTGGCACCCCAAGGCCAAGCAGTGCCCTCATGGGGCATGGGGTCTTCTCCGCTGAGGTCCCTGCAGGGGCAGCCTGGGCCTTCCCTGGGGACTTTGCCCTCAGGCCAGAGCCAGCTGCTGTCACTGACATCTCACAGCTCCGGGAGAAGACAGTCCCTTCACCGTGATGTGCTGTGAAAGGTGGCGGAGAGGTAGGGAGCTGCGGTGCCCTCTGGGGCCTGCTGTGAAGCTGACAAGGGGGGTCAGAAGCAAGCAGCAGAGGTGGTGTGGCTTGACTGTGTGTGTGCGTGCGTGTGTGTGCGCGCGTGTGCGTGCGTGTGTGTGTCGGAGCTAGGGATGGGGATAATATGGAAGAGGCGGCCTTCCAGGCACGTTAGAACAGCCTATAGGATTTGGAAATGGGCCAGTCCAGCTCCTCTGCAGCCCCCTGTCGGGGAGAAGCCGCCTCTAACTTCAGGGCTGGCTCCCCTAGGCCCAGCGATCCCAGCCCGGAGGGGTTGTGTCTGGAAGTGAGGGAGGCGGATGTCCCGCTTCTCTCGGACAGCTGTGTTGGGGCTGACCTCACTCTTCCCCACCCCCGACCCTCTCCCTCAAACAAGGGACCCCCAGCTCTAGAGACCGTGGGGAGAACAGAGCTGTCACACTGGCCACACCCTCTGCTGCACCCTTTGTACCCCCAGCTGGCCTCAGGGGACCCAATCTAAAGCCCTCCAAGCCTCCTCTGGCCTAGACTACCCATCCCCCCACCTCTCCCCAGAGCCTGCCTGCGACCCCCGCCCCCACTCTCCTTCCTCTCCAGCTCCAGCCCCTCAGATGGGCAATGACCTGCACATTCACCCCTTTAGAACAAAGTCAAGTCCAGCCACCATGGGCTCCGCCGCCACCCCCGCCATGTTGGTGGTGCATGGGAGCCGTGTTCCGGGGGGGCCCCATCCCGTCCTCGCCTGAGTCCTTCTCTCATCTCCCTGGGGCCCCCACGCCTGGCCCAAGCAGAGGCGGCACCTGCAGCTTCTCAATGGGGCGGGTGACGTTGTACATGTCGATGGTGTTGATGATGATGGCAGGCGTGGTGAGGAAGAAGAAGAGGAAGAAGAGGAAGGTGTTGATTGCGATAAAGCGGGCCCACCAATGGAAGCGGCGGACGGACAGGTGTTTCCTGGGGGGAGGGATGGAGGAGGGAGACGTGCTTAGGACCTCGGGTCCCGGCCCTTCAAAGGGGCCCATGTGGGGGGTCCTGCATGTCAGTGGGAGACCCAGGCTGCCCTGGTCTAACTCAGCCCCTGGGGACCACCAGACCTGCATGCACACTGGGCCCTGGGTCTTCCCCCTCATTCACACCCTTTGTCAAGGCCCTGGTGGTGGGCTGGGTTTGGGAGTCGGCCGAGGCTGCGGTGCTCAGGAAGGACCAGCCCCATAGGAGAACAGACCCCATTCCTTTCCCACCCTGTTCTCTTCTTCAGTCTCAGAGGAGCTAGAAGGAGAGGGGAGGGGCAGCAGGGGCTTACCAAATGATGTCTTTAGGGTGCGGGGCCAGGGCGACCCTCCAGCGGTAGGATTTGACAATGGTGCTCACAGAGGACTGCTGGGGGGGCACGCCACAATGGATGTACTTGTAATCTTCTCGGATGCTGTGGAGACGGGGGGAGGAGACAGAGGTCTGGGGCTGAGGACGACAGGCTTAGGAGGGGTCTCATGCCGGGGTCCTACAGATGGCCCCATTTCCTGGGGATTCTCGAAGCCTCGAGTATGCCTCCCAGGGCTTTAGAGGTGGGCAGCTCCCAGAGCCTAGTCCCTGGAGGAAAGGGGCAGCAGTGGTAGGGACTTCCCTGGGTTGGGGGGGGGGGGGGGGAAGGAGGGGTACAACATGGTTCTCAGATAAAGTCTTTTCCTCTTGACAGCAGGGACAGCTCAAATACATGCACTTTCTTCGAGGCTGATGTGGGAAGAACTAATTTCAGCCTCATCTCAGTATTAATAGCTACCAACTGAGTTCTTTTTGTGTGCGACACTGTGCTAATGGGCTATGAAGATAATTCCAATCGAAAAGACTACTAAATTTAGGTGCCTGAAGATACAACCAAAGAGGGGCAGGTGCCGGCACTGGAGTCTTTGGTGTTCTAATTCATATTTCTGTGATTAAAATTCATATTTCAGTAATTAAACCTCAGACCCTTCCTACTGGGTGACAGAGTCTCAGAACAGAAACAGTAGTGGAGCACTGGGTGGCTCAGTCAGTTAAGTGTCTGCCTTTGGTTCAGGGTCATGATCCCAGGGTCCTGGGATCAAGCCCCACATTGGGTTCCCTGCTCAGCAGGGAGCCTGCTTCTCCTTCTGCCTCTTCTCATGCTTTCCCTCTCTTTCTCAAGTAAATAAATAAAATCTTTTAAAAAAGAAAAGAAACAGTATTGTCTTACATCGGTATATTGTTTTATACAACATATATACTAAAAGGAACACATATTCCTTCTTAATCCTCTGCAGGGTAGACAGGGAAGATATAAGTAAACAAACTGGACAGACAAGAAATTGGAGAGTGTAAGTGATTTGCAAAATTGCACACAATTGTATTTGACTAAATTCTAGGCTATTCCACTGTTCCTTTGTACAGTGTGGGTGGGTGAGGACAAAGTGTTGTGTATGGTCAGGCTCCCTCAGAGAGAGGAGGGCGTCCACAATCCTCAAAGGACTGAGGCCTGGGCTCTCATCTATTTGACTCCACCCTAAGGATCCTTCCAGAACATTCCCAAGTGCTCTGAATCGACTCCTTATCAAGGTAGAGCTGCCAGAGGCTGAGGCAGAAGAGGAAGGAGGCTATAAGGCTATGAATTAGGGAAGACCTGCAGCAGGAGAGCAGACAGCTTCTCGATCATGTCACTTTTGGTGAGGAAAGGGGTGATGTATAATGGGGGAAAATGGATTCATTCTTCTCAAGGCCTGGAAGAAGAACCAAGATGTCTACTCTGACCACCGCTGTGCTAAAGCAAGGACATATGGGGTTGGGGAGCTCGGGGACTGGGTATCTATGGAGACAAGTGGGGTCTGGCAGCTGTGCGGAAATGGACGCAGACATGCTCCAGAAAGCAAGATGGCGGCTCCCTGTGAGGAGACCTGAGGGGTTGAGGGACGGTCAAAATTTGGCCACCTGGAGGGAGGTTCTCTCTCCTTCCCCCCTTGGCTGGAACGGGGGTGAAAGAGGATGGTTTTAGAGAAGCAGAAGCCCATTCTCAGGGCTGGGCTGAGTGCAGCAAGCTGCTGGCCCCGGGACTCACTGCTTCGTCATCCTGGCGTCCTGGAAGGTGACAAAGATCAGGTCCAGACGCTTCAGCCGAACGCGGTTGAGCTCAGCGTTGAACTCATCAGTCAGCTGCTCCTCCAGCTCACTATAATACTGCTCTGCATCTACCTGGGGCGAGATTTGGCCCTCAGAGCTGGAGAAGCCAGAGCTCTAGGAAGGCCTCGCCTAGACATAAGGCCTTTCTCCATCCAGGTGATGGGTCCGAGGCCTTGGCTCCATTCCCAACTCCCTTCAAAGCCTGGCAAAGAGCTCAGGATCCCAGTGGGCTCCCAGATCCCACTCTGAGAACGAGAAAAGGCTATGACTCTGAAATCAGCTCCCTGATCAAAGAGCAGGGCCCAGGGGTGCTTTTGAACTTGGGCTGGACTCCCAGAGGAGTGGCAGAATGTGTCTGCAGCATTTTCAGGAAATGGGGATGATTCTCTTTTCTGGACTGGCTAGAGTGCAGTCCTGCCCTGTGGCCTCCCTCTAGCCGTAGCAGTTGGGTGATAAGATGGAGCCCGATGCCTTCCAATGCTCCTGTCCTAGCCCTTTGAAAGCCCAAGGCATTGCAGCCTACAGCAGCCTGTCATGTTCTCTCTGGTCCTCCCATCCAAGACCGGAAGTGGGCAAGAGCAAGCCGCCGTGGATCATGCCAGAGGGGGATCCAAGAAAGGCTTCAGCTCCTCTGTATTCTCCACAGGGAGGCAGGGCTTGGTGGAAAGGGAGGAGGAGCCAGGAGCCACAGCCCAGAGCAGATCTGAATGGGGCCCGGGGATACAGAGGCCTGGATGGAGCTGGAGGCCCTGTGCCCCAGCCCCTCCTCTGCCGTGTCCCTTGATTCCCAGGGCTGGGTACCTCTTTGAAGCAGGTCCAGCACTTGCAGAAGCACAGGCGGGAGCAGGGGTGGGTCTTGATCATCACCTTCCCACTCTTCTTGGCCTTGGCTGTGTAGTAAAGCCGGCCCCGCATCGCGTGGCGCCTGTCGGCCAACAGGCAGCGGGAGGAAGCATCTTGTGGTTGGGGGGCTGGCAGAACCACACCCTCCCCTTGCATCCCCCCACCCAGATCCAGGGAGACCCCCCCTGAAGACTCACCTCTGATCATCCAACTCGATCAGCATCCTGACGTCATAGCAGAAGTGGACTCTGGTCACCACGCACCCAGGATAAGCCTCGCTGTGGCCACAGACACAGACGCTGAGCCAGCCTGTGGTGCTGGGGACTGGCCATCCTACCCGGACTCCCACCCCAAACTACAGCCCACACAGCCAGGTGGCTCAGCTGCCTGTGGTCCCTGGCTCTCCGGTGGGAGACTCGATTCCTTGCTCCTCAGGTCAAATCTCAGAGCTGATTCCTGGTGATCTGAGAATGGCTACACCCTTCCCAGATGATTCAGAATAGGGCCAGGGGATGGAACTGGACATTCCTGCCCATGGGAGATAATGAGCTCCTGGAGCTAGGAACTTGGGTCACAAAAGATGCCGCAACATGACCTGTTCTAGGTAACTGTGGTCTAGGAGCTCGCCAGGCCCTGTGGTTGGAGCAATGAGGGAAAGGAAGAAACTAATAACCACCCCCCCCATACCCACCAAACACACTCATGCCATGCAGGAAAGCCCCTGCCTTGAGAAACCCTGCTCTGGCCTCAGGGCCTCCTCCATTCTGGAAAGCTAATCCTGAGCCAAGTCCAGGATGGGCTACCACCTGCGGTGTCTCTCACTCTACTTCCTACCCACATGATGATCTGGGCTAGGTTACCCGGAAGGAGGCAATCTGTGCTTCGACCCACTCGACCGACTTACTGAAAATGCTTAATGATGATTTCCGGGTCTTGGATGTCCGTGGGGACATAGGTGATCATTAGCGTCCTTGTGACCTAAGTGGGGAGGGCAAATGGAGAAAGAAGACCGTGTTTATGTGGGACTCCCGGATGTCTGGATCTTTGTGGGCTCAGAACTGTCTGGAGAAGTCCTGCTACTCAACCAGGCTGCCCCTTGGTGGAGAAGCTCCGTAACAGCTTCCCTGGCCCGCTTCCCCGATGGCAGCAGGCCTTGTGCTGGGGCAGCTGCGGGCAGGCATGCCGCGTCTCTGGGGCCCTGCTGCAGGCCGCTGGCCACAGATAGCTGATGTCAAGGGAGAAAGATCCAGAAGGGGCAGACAGCGCTAGCCAGGGAGGAGGACCAGAGCTCCGGGACCGAAGGGGGCTGCTCATGCTCTTGTGTGGCCTGTCCCCACCCTCATTCCAGCGCGCCACCTCTCCACTGTGTAGCAGGGCCATCCCTAGCGTGAGACGGGCAGGGGAGTTAGGACGGGAGTAGGCTCTGGGGCAGGGATGGGGAAGCCCCTCAAACTTCACATCTTATTCTGTGCGTGGGAAATGTCTTCCTGAGCCATCCCCTCAGCCATGGCTCTCTCCTCAGGACGAGGATGTCACCCTCAGCCATGCCCTCTCTCGAGCTCCAAGGGATGGGAGTCTCAGCAGAAGCTTCTGGGGACAAGAAGGAAGGCCGCAGCAGCTGAGTCCAGATTGGTCAAGGGTGCCCAAGCCTCTGTGCCTGCAGGTCAGTGTATGTGGGGTAACCTTTCAGGGGGGTGTGGATTGCATCCTGGGTGGGGGAAAGTGACTCGGTCCTTCAGGACGGCTGGCAGAGAGGGAGCTGGTCATACTCTCCTGGAGCTCTGAATGGCTGAGCGCGGAGCCAAAGGTGTTTCCCTTCCCCACCAGAGCCAAGACAGTCCACACGCCTCCTCCTTTGCTGGTGCTGGGCTGGGGCTGGGGCTGGGGCTGGGGCTGCGTTGGGTCTGGGTTTGGGTCTGGGCTAGGGCTGGGGCTGGGGCTGGGCTGGTGCTGGGCTGGTGCTGACTTGGGGCTGGAGTTGGGCTAGGTTTGGGCTGGGTCTTGGACTGGGTCTGGGTCTGGGGATGGTGTTAGGCTGAGGTTGGGGCTGGGGTTGGGGCTGAGTCTGGGCTGGAGCTGGGCTGGGTCTTGGGCTGGGCTGGAGCTGGCCTGGGGCCGGACTGGGGCTAGGCCTGGGGCTGGTGCTGGGGCAGGAGCTGGGCTGGGCTGGGGCTGGGGCTGGGCCGGGGCTCTGTGCGTGCTGGTGCCAGTGTGGGTGCGTGTGTGGGCTTGGGCAGGCAGCACTGCCAGGCCCAGTGCTGCCCTTCAGCTTCATCTCTATGCCCTAAGGGCAGCTGCACCCTTTAAACACTGGGACTGCCTGTGCCAGCCAGCTAGGCGTGAAGAGTTAAAGTCCGGAATGCAGCTTCAACCAGCAGTGGACCGGGAGTCGGTGGGAACATGCCCAACTGCTCCCCTTGGCTGAGAAAACTCTGGAGTTCCTGTTCTCTCCCAGGGGAGTGGGGGTAGCTCCTCAACTGCTCGCTCTTACTACATCTCCTTTTCCATCCTATTTCCTCACTCTCTACTGGTTTTTCCTAGGATCGCCTTCAAAATAAATGAATGCTGTGCAAACCCTCATCTTAGGGCCTGGGAGCTAGGGTGACCCAAAGCAGGACAGTGGGGCATGCCTGGGCCAGGCCCTGGGGTCTCTGACCTCAGGGACTGTGGAAGGGCAAGGAACTTGGGCACTCCCCAGGAGGGGGCATGGAGCACTTAGGGTTAATCTTTTAGTCTGTGGATGGTGGGGAGCCAGGGGTCTTCAGAGAGGCGCTGGGCAGCAGGGCACAGGGTAGGAGGGGCCTGGGAGTGGCGGTATACCGAGCGGTTTGGAAGCCTTCCAGTGGTTCACCAACCAGGACAGCTGTGCTAGGGGCTGGGTAACGATTTCCAGGGCCAAGGGGAGGAGGGAGAGATGCCCCCCACCCCCGGCCCCCTGTGCAGACTATATGGAACAGGGGTATGCCTCTGAAGGTCGGGAGTGGGACGGTCCAGCAGGCGAGGGCTCTGGCTGGGAGGGAGCAGGTCTGGAGGTCTTTTCACTTACTCACCTTGTAGCTCCTCTTGGGCACAAACCCTAAGCAGTGGTGAGCCATGAAGACGAGGTTGAGGAGGAAGTAGAGGAAGGAGAAGCAGCTATGCAACCACAGGACCTTACTCCTGCCAGGAACAAGACACAGGAGGGGTGAGACCACCCTCTCCCACCCAGGCGGTCTCCCCTGGGCCACCCTCAGACTCTCGGGTTCCTTAGAAGGGGGAGCGGCCATGGTAAGAAGGGGGAGGCCCACGCCAGCTACCGCAGGCTAACATTGACCGAGGGCTTACTACATGCCAGACCCGGGGGGGACGAGATGCTTTCTGTACATTTTCTCACCAGATTCTCACACCATGTGAGGTGCTACTGTGACTATCTCTGTTTTATCCATGGGGAAATGAGGCAGAGGTCGCTCCCAGCCGTGGCAGCACTGGGAGGTGAGCAGCGGATGCTCGGGGACTTCTCACTGCCACATAGGGCTGCCAGTGGCTTCAGCTCACGCCCCCACAGCTGCCTGACAGCCCAACAGAGGGGACATCTGTCCTTGGTGGTGAGGGATAGGGCGTCCTACTCGGGCCTGAGGGAGGAGGGCCCAGTGGATTCGCTCTGCCTCTCCTGGGACAAGAAGACGGGTGGCACCAGGACTTTGGGCTTGTATGATGCTGTCCCCAGGCATGTGGCCAAGAGGACTGCTCAGAAATAGGGCCCACCTTATTTGGTGCGGTTTGAGAAGAGAAAATCTGCCTTGTTTCACAATCTCTCCTCGCCACTTGTCCTGGTGACAAGTGCCTGACGTTTCACCAAATATTCCCCATCTAGCTAGGGGTCTCAGTCCTCCGTGTCCTCAGAGGTGGTGAGTTTCTACGGTTTCTAAGGAAACATTCCAGCTATCTGTCAATATGGCTTTATGGATGTTGAAGGGTCTTTACTGCCCTACTAAAACATCTTGTCGGGAAGGCATAGGCACCTTACGCAGGTGGCTGGCCTGGGAGATGCTGGTGAGGAAGAGGCCAGAGCCCCATTCTGCTCTGGAGTTGGATGGATTTGGAGTTGGATGGATTGGAGGGGGCAAGGGGCAGAGGGGCTGGGGTGGGGCCGAGGACGTATGGACCCCCACGCACACCTGCTGGACCTGCCCCTTTAGCTTTGTCAGGAAGTCGGTCACGCATGGCCAAGACCCCCCATGTGGCCTCTTTCCTCAGGGTGGACTGGCAGGGCCACATCTGGCTCGGCAAACATTGGTTGAACCACCAGTTGGGTTGGCTGCTGTGGAAATCCACAAAGCACATCCAACACTTGTCCTCCCCTGCCTCCTCCTAGACTAGGAGTGAAGCTCAGGGTGGGTGTGCATGGCCCCAGAGCCAGGGTCAGCTGACATAATATAGGAGGGGCATAAAACCAGGTCACGTGGGTCCTCAGTCCCCACCCTCCCATATGGGAATTGGGTCTACCCTTTATTCATTATATGAGGATGGCATACATAATTTTGTGGGCAGGAAATAATATCTTAAGCCTCTGCTTGCTACAGGGCCCTTGATGCTTTGGGGTTGCACGTAGGAAACAAACAGAGCCATCTTTGCAGATCTTCAGGAGTGGCCAGTTAGGGTAGTTCTACTTATTTCAGATCTGGGGACACCGAGGCACCAAGAGGATGCAGTGTCTTCCACCACCACCACCACCCCTACAGTACCTGGGTCCCAAGGAGACCAGGCCTTTCTTAGTAGCAAAGCAGTCCCCATGTTTTCGACCCACACGCTAGACCTTCTCTCCCCACCAGTGCCCCAGCCAGCAAACCAGGAGGGAAGAGGATCAGGTACCTACTCTATGGAGACATTGACAATGGTGGTCCGACCAAAGTGGCTGTTCCAATCTGGAAGAGAAGAAAGTGGCTGACCTCAAGGCGGGTTCCTCAACGGAGTGAGTTGAGGGGCCGCTTGAATTCAAGGCTCCTGAACGAATGCCTGGGGTCTGGAGACACTCGTCCATGTCCTGCCCTTCATTCTTGTTCCCGAGAACTTGCCCCCAACTCCCAACAAGACCAGCAGACTCCTCTTCCCCCTGGGACTCCTGGATGGGGCTCTATGGCCATGATGTGAGACTACATCTTCGTGTGGCATCCCCAGTGTCCAAGTGGAGTGTGGCAGACACCAGTAACTGCTTATTAAAGGAGTCCAGGGCCCCATCATGAGTGGAGGGATGAAACCAGCAAGGCTATCACCAATGGCAACCATCACAAGAATGTCACGTTGCCTCATTGTGACAGAGTAAATCCTCCCAGCAAAGTTTATTAGCTTGTCGGTTTAGACATCTCTGGGTGTTAGGAAACACGTCCAGAAATCCTGCATTAATGTAACAAATACAAAATATACAAAATAGCATCGCCAACATACTGGCTGCTAGGAAGAGAGTTGAGAAAGGCAGAGGTTGCTGACTCCGGTAGCCGCATTTGGGAGCATAGACGTTGCGGGCTACCTTGAAGTACCTGAAGCCTTGCTTTGGCTAGAGAAATAGCCCTGGGAGGAACCAGGGCGCCACTGGCTGCCACCTGGGCATCTGGGGGCTAAACGACACCACCTCGTTACGCAGCCTGCAGCTCTGTCCCTCCTCATATGTTAAGTGAAATACTGGCTGTTAGTCCCTGAGCACCCACTACGTGCCAGGCACCGGACACACGCTGTCTCCCAATTCCCCTGACAGCTGAGGACCCGACGCCTGGGGAGACTGATCTGCTGAATAGAAAATGAAATGATTTGCTAGTTTGGGCAAAGGTATTTTCTGGGAAGCTGATGTGGGTCAAAGCCGGGGAACCAAGTCTATCTTTGAAGCCCAAGCCCAGTCTGTCCAAAGGACCTGCCCATTTATATAACACGAATAGCGAGACTTCCTAGGAGACCAATTTGGCGCTTCCAGTGCCATGTTTGTCACCCCAGGGGCAGGGGAGAGATCAAGGTCGGGGATCTCTGCCGTAGGTCACATGCCATCCAAAGGCCTAGCCGGTACCTCGCCAGGTGTGGCGTGGGGCTGCCACTAAGCCTTCAGTTCCAGGCTAAATTCCCACCACACACCTGCTGTCCAGGGTCCTGAGCCAACCTTAGGACGACGGACGTCTCATCTCCAGTCTCCATGTGGGAGAACTGAAGTTTGGGGTGCCTCAGGTCCCATAACGAATTTTGAGACGCGGGATTTGGTTTTGGATTTCTAGACTACGGAGACCCAAGCTCTGTTCTGCCTTCGGGCTGTCCTCCTGTTCCCGTGGCCCTGGGCTCGCTGAGCTCCACCTACCCAGAACGGTGCCGGTGTAGTTGATGGGCAGGATGATACCCAAGGACGGGATGCAGAGGATGAGCATGAAGATGATGAGGTGGTACTGGAACATGATGTAGATGCGGGCGTCATCTCCACACTTGCTGATCAGATCCTCGTTCCTGGAAGACACACAGACAAGGACATTTCTCAGGCACTGGGACGGCCACGACGTACACTGGAGGGAGGTAGAGGTGGAGGAGATTAGCACCCTACTCCTAAGTTTTTATTTGTATTTATCTATTTTTTTTTTTAGAAAGATCAGCCTTTATCTCAAAACCTCTGTCATGTCTGAAATGTATTTCCCAGACATATCCAAGGCAGAAGCTGTTACATACACACACGCACACATGGGAGTCCAGAAGCACTTTTGAAATCGAGCAGTCATTTCCTCTCTTCTCGCTTCTTCATACAGGCTGAGCTTGACATGGGCACCAGACAAACCAGTAGTGATATGGAATTGCATCCGATTTTTTTTAAAGTGGTTTCTTTTAATTTGTAAATTAAAAATGAATTCTTATGGGAGCCGTCATGAGCTATCACTCCACAGTGCCAGATGAGTCAAGGTTAGAAAGTCAGACACTACCAAGTGTCAGCAAGGGTGTAGGGGCCCTGGGAGCTCTCTGCCACGCATGGGGACACACTCTGGCCCCACGGCTTCAGCAAACGGTATGGTCAAGGAAATTGAACATATGTACAGCCTGTGATCCAGCAACTCCACTCCCAGGGAAAACACACGGACACGTGGATCAAGAGACATGTAGAGGAATCTCAGACACATCATTTCCAACAGCCCCAGACAACCTGCGTGTCTACTAAGGGTGGAAATGGACACAGGAATTGTGAGATATCGGGGGCCCGGGCTAGCTCAGTCAGGGGAACGTGCAACTCCAGATCTCGGAGGGTGTGAGTTGAGGGGCATGGAGCCTCCTTAAAATAAAAAAAGAATTGTGAGATGAGGAAGTGTATGTTCCTATGTGAGATACATAGATCACATTCTATATAGAGTGAAATACTATATGAAGATAAAAATGAATGACCACGGGGTACCTGGGGGTTCAGTGGGTTAAGCCTCTGCCTTTGGCTCAGGTCATGATCTCAGGGTCCTGAGATCGAGCCCCACATCAGGCTCTCTGCTCAGCAGGGAGCCTGCTCCCCCTTCTTTCTCTGCCTGCTGCTCTGCCTACTTGTAATCTCTCCCTCTCTTTGTCAAATAAATAAATTAAATCTTTAAAAAAAAAAAAATGAATGACCATAGCGGGACTTTACAAACACAATGTTAGGTGAAAGACCCAACACTGAATGTTTCATACACGGAGTTAAAAACAGGCACCCCTGAACAGGGAGTGAGAAATCAGGATACTGGTTGTCTTTAGAGAGAGGGAGGTAGAGGGAGGTGATAGGGGGGTTGGGAGGGAGCCGGAGGGGGGCTCCTGGAGGGCCAGCAACATTCTAATCCTTGATCTGCTTTGCAGTCCTATCCAGGAAGCATTTTGGTCTATTGCCTCTGCTTTGCCGCCGTCCTGCCAATTCAACTCTGTGACTATGGTATAAACAGCATTGCATGTGTTGCCGTGTTGCTTAGCTTTTAACCCGAAGCCTTTTCTGACTGTTTCACGGTCTGTCTACAGGGTTCACGGCCGCACGGTGGTAATGGTGACTGTGGCCTCCGCTTACGAAGCCCTGGTTCATACCCAGTAGCAAGGTGGCCTCCCCACTCCGCCAGTGGATGTCCCAGTTTACTCACCCCTGCTCTCTGGTCGGGCTTGGAGGGCATATGCAACTTCTAGCATCCAGTCTGGGATTCAGAGTTATTTTTAAACAATACTATAAAGAGCATATCTTCCAAGGCATTTCAATAATCCCCATTTAGGGAATTATTTAGAGTTCTTGAATTTTTTTTTTTTTTTAAACTGCAAGCCGTTAAAATACTTCCTGCGTGGACTTGAGAATTTAATTCCGAGAATGGGGTGGGTGGGAACTGATGAGAAGGCGGGGTGCTGGGAGGGGGAATGAAGGGAGGTCCTTGCTGCTGGCTTGGGTGCCAAGCCCTGGTCACTGGCAGGAGCGTGCCTCAGACTGGATGGGGCTGAGAGAGCCTCCAGGCTCAGGAGGGAGCCGAGGGGAGCTGCTGGGACCAAGGACACAGGGACTTCCTTCCTGCTCCCCCCACTGCACTGGGCACTGGGCCCATTGCTCCATCTCTCTGGGCGGGGAGTCAGGTTATCCTCAGCAGCCTACCTTACAGCTCCAGGGACAGCCTGTGGATCTGAGTCCGTCTGCATTCCTCTACCCCATTCCTTCCCCTTCTGAACCCCAGCGGTCCAGCCACCACCCTCCTTCTCACACCTAATTCTCCTCGTGGCCCTGGTCGTCTCCCTTCTGCTGCCTCTTTCTGGAGACCCACTGTACCCACTGTCCTCTCTCATCTTCAAGTTCGCAGCCATCTTTTTCCACACCCTGGAGCTACCACCGGGTTCAAGGGCACATTGGCTACTCTGAACTACAAGAAACTCCTCAAGCCTCCATTCCCTGACCCGCTTCCCTCCTCCTGCCCCCCTCTCCCTCTGCCTCTACTTACCCTTGGAATCGCCCTCCTAAAGGAGACCCAAATCACGATGTCCACGCCCTCTCTTTCTCTCCTTCCACTCAGCCGGGAGCTCGGAGCTCGCAAGCTGCCCCCCACAGCCTCGTGGGTTTAGTGAGTCCAGCCCTAGAGGTGGCCGCCCCTTCCTCCTGCTCCCACGACATTCTCTTTTCGATCTTGCTTCCTGCTTTGGGTAATCAATCTGCTCTCACAACTTCAACTAGGACCACGTGCACCCATCTCCCAGGCCACGCCCTTCCACTCTGACCCTTCCCCAAAGCTTTAAGGAACCCTGTCTTCCAATAGCTTGCTGGTCAACATACTGGTTTGCCCTGGCCATATCCGTCATTCCCCAACACCTTAGTATCTCATCAGCTCCCAACCAGTGGCATCGCTTTCTTCCCCAGAAGCCAGACCTGGATCACTCCTTCCCTTAACCAGTTGGACGCCAGGCGGAGACCACGGCCCATGGACTATGAGCCCCATGATCTCTCTCCCTTTGCCTCCTCCCTCGGTCAGCACCCCCTCTCACACAGACACCGGAAAAGCTTCCTTAGATGGTCACCCTGCCTCTGGACTTTGTCCACAGCCAGCAACCTCCACCTGACTCATACTCCTGCCTACAGATTTTCACCCTGAGTAGTCTGCTCAAAAATAGGAATGGGCCCTCTACTGCTCTAGATCAAAGCCCAGGATTCTCAGCATTGCAGTCAAGGTCCTACTGATGCTTCCAGCCCAATCTTTTAGCCTCTCTCTTGCCATGTATCCTTGGTTCTAGCCCTACCAGAATGACCATTTCTGGATGCTTCTGCCCATTTCTGCCCCAAACTTGCACTCATGCAGCCATCTCTTTGTGATGGGCCCTCCACTGGGCCTACTGTGGAAATTCTTCCCATCTTTCCAGGCCTAGCTCAAAACTTGCTTCTCCTGAACCCCCCAGTTCAAATTAATTTCTTGCTCCCCCAAATGTCCCTTGCCCAGCAGTTATAACCTCCCCATTATGAATTATATGTAGTGAGTCTTATTAACCTTTGTCTCTCCAACTATGCTGCCTGGGCTCTGTGTCCGGGGACACTGGCGTCCCTGTCCCTGCTCAACAAATGTGTGAGGCTGTCTTCTAGACATCCCAAAGGGTACAGGAGGCAGAGTGCAACGGCCAGCCTCCCTCCCTTCCCGGATGATGGGTTCCTAATGGAGGTGGCTTTGGGTGAAGTCGGGGATCCGCACCCAGCACACGCACTCGATGCACACTGACGTCCCCTGACCTGCAGGTCCAGGCACGCTCACCCCAACAGCTGCATGCAGATTTGCACCAATGGAGTGATGTGCCTCTTTAATTTCATATTTGCACACACACCACAGAGACACCTATCACATGAAGTCTTGTATTTGCCACGCTTCTTTCCTGCAATACGGACATGTTTCTCCCCACCCTGTATACACCCACTGACGTGTCAGCAGATGGCAGAGGAAATCCTGAAAGTCAGCCTCAAGCTACCCAGGACTGGGGATGCAGTCAGCGCCAACAGGCCCAGGCACTCCAGGAGCCCCTCCCTCTCACCCCTGCAAAGGGCTAGCTAATGTGCCATCCTGCCCAACATTCATGACTTTGCTAAACCCAGGAGCCTAAAGCCAGCCTGGACAGCGTCCCGAGGCCACCAGCCCCAAAAGGTCATAGGCCTTGGTGGTCATTTAAAAACAAAATTTGGGGCGCCTGGGTGGCTCAGTGGGTTAAGCCGCTGCTTTTGGCTCAGGTCATGATCTCAGGGTCCTGGGATCGAGTCCTGCATCGGGCTCTCTGCTCAAGGGGAGCCTGCTTCCCTTCCTCTCTCTCTGCCTGTCTCTCTGCCTACTTGTGATCTCTCTCTCTCTCTGTCAAATAAATAAATAAATAAATAAATCTTTAAAAAAAAAACAAAAAACAAAAAAATTTTTTTAAGTAAATGTTTGTTTAAAAGATAAAAGGTACAATTCCCTAAAAACTGTTGACAGGGATTGCATCTCTGGAGGAGGGCTGGAGGTGGACTTTCATGCTTCTCTGAATGAAAACATATTTCATGTGAGCTTGTGCATGTCTTAGGAGTTACCAAAGCAAAACCAGAAAAGGTGCCAAGAGCTAAATCATTTTCCCTCCACTCCCCCTGCGTGTGGCTAAGGTCCCCGGACCACACACAAACTAGCTCTATCATTTCCTGTGGACCCTGATGAATGATGTAGGTAGACTGGGTAGGGGGTAAAGGGCAGGGGCAAGGCCACGGGGACTCCCCATCAGTGGGGTGGGAGCTTAAACATCAGAGACCCATGGTCCTAAGCCCAGCTCAGGGTTCCCAGGGTCTAGGCAGGTGCCCCCTTCAGCAGGTCTGGAGAAAGACAGGCACCCTGAGGTGGCTCATGGGGGTCAAGGGGGCTCTTGGGAGGGTGTATGAATGCTCCCAGCCAGGCCCTTGACTGGTGGGCGTGGAGGCCCGTGCAGGAAGAAGGAAGCCCTAGGAGCCTTTGCCAATAAAACAAATCAGCAGGCCCAGTCCGGCCCCTTGTTGCAGGTGGCCTGGGAGGGGCAGCAAGGCTGCACCTGAAGGCAGGCACCCCAGGCAAAAAAGGGCCCCAGAGGAGGGGTTTGAAAGACCGGCAAGGCAGGGCGTATGGGGGATATTTAGGGAGTGCCTGGGAATGTGCAGGGCTATGAGGTGGACACAGAGCTGTGTGCACAGGCACGATTGTGCGTGCATGTGTGTACACACACGTACACACAGGGGGCACAGAGCTCTAACGCTCAGCGGAAGCAGGATGGAATCGGGAGCAGGAAGTCAGAATCCGGACACAAGGGGGAGTCAGGAGAAAATGGGGGACCTGGGGTCTCTCTCCTTGCCAAGTGGGGTCTGGCCCTAAAGAGATCCGGGAGGCAAGTGGGCAAGGGGCTGTCCCTCGGTCATCAGTGCCAAGGCAAGAGGAAGGGTGCCCTTCTGCCCGGTGTTTTCTTTTCCATCTCAGTATGATGGAAGGTGCTCACAGAAATAAAGCAAGTAGCAACGCAGGAAGAATTTCTTCCTCCTGGGGTGGATTCACACATGTGAGGGAGTGGTTCTTTCCTGAGGGCTGCGGGCTGTGTCCAGTTCCCATTCCCACAAGCCCCCGGCACCCCAGAGGGCGTCCTCTGCCTCCACAGGGCTGAGGCAGTGTCAGGGGGAGTGGGGGGCCACCTGGGTGGCTCAGTTGGGTAAGTATCTGCCTTCAGCTCAGGTCATGATCCCGGGGTCCTGGGAACAAGTGCCGCATTGGGCTCCCTGCTGAGTGGGGAGTCTGCTTCTCCCTCTCGCTCTGCCTGCTGCTCCCCCTGCCCCTGCTCGTGCTTGTGCTCACTCTCTGGCAAATAAATAAAAAAAATCTTAAAAAAAAAAAAAAAAAAAAGAAAGTTCAGGCACTTACTTCATGGTAACGGTGTTGAAGAACCAGGAATAGAAGCCCTGGGGAGAAAGGAGAGAACGTGTGAGAAAATCCAGCCCCGGGCCTGCCCTGCAGCTGTGGGAAGCCAGGCGGAGTGAGGCAGCGCCCACAGGGCCCTCCTTCCAGGCAAGAGATGGCAGCGAGAAAGAGCCAGGTTCTGGAAGGAAGTGGGCTCCCTCTGGAATCCGCGGTGACTGTCCAGGGAGGGGTCTCCCCGGAAGCGAGCTGTGAGTTGACATTCCTGCCATGTGGTTTCCTGTTACAGGAAAAGGGGGTTTCGTGGGCCTTGAGCCAGAGGGACAGAAGGGACCCTTTGTGGGGTGGATGTTGGCTGCTTTCTGTCTATCCCTCGTTGCTTCCTTCTGGGGAATGCCTCCCGCCCCAGGCCTGTGGTCTGGGGGGCTGTCCGTGAGGTAGGGGTCTGCCACCCGTGGTCAGAGACAAATGGGAGCGTGACCCAAGTGGGGCCAACCAAAACTCTCTCCGGGGAGTTGATGGACCAGGATGTGGGGAGGGGGGGTCTCTCTCAACCTGAGCCCCTACACCTTGCCGAGCACCATGAACCCTGCAGTGGCTTGGTGCCAACTTCAACGCCACAGGCAGGAGTTTGTCTGAGGAAAAAGCCCACTCAGAGGAGAGAGGACCAGAGCGGGGGATCCTGGTGGTATCTCTGGGCTTCCTGGATTTCCCTGTCCCCAAGGCAGCCACTTCTCTGGACTCTCCCCTGGGTCTCTTCTCTTCTGTCTGAGAGTCCTGCAGATTATGTCTTTCTCTCAAGGTCTTGCTGTCCGGTTTCTGGGTGGTAGGGGAAGGCAGCCTCAGCCATGGAGGCGGTAGAAGACCTAGAGAGGAAGTGTGCTTGGGAAGAGTGTGCACGAGGATAGGCTGGGCCCATGGCCCTAAAAGCTGCCAGATCCAGGAGTTGATTAAGTTACCCTGGTGCATGCTTCCTTCTGGGACCCTGCAGGGTTTAGCAAGATCGGGGGAAGCTGCGATTCTTGATTGACCCCACTGACCACAAACACATCAGTGAAAAGGCAGGCCCGGCTGGCTTACATTCCCCGGCACCAGACTGACTGGGGAAGGGGTGTTGCTCAAAAGGAAGCAATGTGGCTTGGGAGGGGGGTGGTCAGGCAAGCAAGAAACAGAAGCAAATTCCTTGTTTCCTTCAGGATAAGGCCCACCCAGACCCCTTCCCTGGATTGGGGTTACCTGACGGATGTCCACCTCGGGGGGACCATTTCCCAGTTCTGTCCTAGGGAACTAAGATAAGGACACTCTCTCGAAAAGGGTTGGGGGAGTGGCTCAGTCAGACTCTTGACTTTGGCTTGGATCATGTTGTCAGGGTCGTCGGATCAAGCCCTGTATGGGATTCCGTGCTGGGTGTGGAGCCTGCTTGGGGTTCTCTCCCTCTGCCCCTCCCCCTCAAATAAATAATAAATAAAATCAGGACAGATGCCCACGTGTGAGCCAGAGCAATGAAGGGGAATAGAATGCTGGTGGCATTGACTGGGAAAGTCCCCAGGGAAGGACTGAATCGCTAAATAAGAAAGAGTTGGGCTGAGAGTCTGACCACCCTTCTGTGCCCTGGGGGGTCTTTCTCCACCACCCACCTTTGGGCGAACAGGGTGTGATTTATTTAGGGAGCAAGTAGGTCTGTGGATGGTCCCTCATGGTCGTGAACGGTGGAGGACCCACCTTCCTGGGACTCCCTTCCGCCCCCTCTCTATGGAGGGTGTCAAGAGCAATACCACACGAGGCAGGGCCCCGTCCTGGAATTCACACGGGACTGGACTGTCCATCAAGGGGCAGAGTTCATGAGTAAAAGCGTGGCCCCTGCAAAAGTCACAGTGAGCCTGTGGGGACCATCTCTCTCTGCGCTCACGGACAACAGACACCCACGCACACACGCTCCCCCCGTGGGTCCATCACAGCTATGAAAGGCCTAAACTGTCCAGAAATCTCAGCAGCTGAACAGCGGGCCCGAGCAGGGATGCCTCCTCCCCTCTTGCCTCGCCCCTGCAGGAGCCCGCTCAGCTGACAAGGCCGAGTGACTGTGGCTGGTTCATCGCACCTCTCTTAGTGGGCCACCCTCCTCACTCCCGCCACACGGGGTAATGACCCCTCTGTTGATGCCGGACTGAGGCCCCGGCATCGTGACTGGGGCGCTCCTGGGGCCCCCTCCCTGCCCCCCACTCCCCCCGCCTGCCTCATTTCTAGCTAGCTCTGCAAGGTGATTGCCTGCTGTTGCCATCATGATTTCTCAGCTATTTTTTTTTTTTTTAAATAAGTGACCTTTTTTGGCCATTGGACACAAAAACCCCAACCAAAGTCATGTTTCTGAAAATAAACCTGAGAACGACCATGAAAGGTAAGGTGTGACTGACTGTCCGTATTCTACGGAGAAACTCTGCGACACGAACTGGTCTGCGGCTCCCCACATGGCTTGGGGCAGACCGTGCCAGGTCTCTCGGAGGGATGAGAGCGGAAGTAAAATGGTTCTACTCACTCACCACCTTCAACAAAACCTGTCAGATGCTACTTCCACGGCAGGCTGGAGGGGTGCGGGGAGCAGGGCGGGCAGGACCCAGTCAGCGCCCACTCTCGCTGCGGGATCAGACACACGGGACAGGTCGGGTAGATGAGAGACTGTTACCGACTGGGGTAAGAGCCTTGAAGAAGACAAATGCATTTTCCATGCATCGAGAACAAAAGATGTGGACACACGGGGGTGGATGGGGCTCCCGGGACAGCGGTGCCGGGGCTGAAATCTGAGCAAAGCGTCCACGTGTTGGCCCCGAGTGGGGGCCACTGGAAGGTGGGGGACAGGGAAGAGCCGGCAAAAGGCCCAGTGGAGGGAAGGAGGTGGCGATTTTGAGGATCTAAACGGTGGCCGATGTGGCCGGGGATGGGGGAGTTGGGAGGAGAAGGAGAGGCCGGACAGGGGGAAGAAGACAAACGTACAC
Organism: Mustela nigripes; assembly: GCF_022355385.1. NCBI lineage: Eukaryota > Metazoa > Chordata > Mammalia > Carnivora > Mustelidae > Mustela > Mustela nigripes. The sequence goes on from NC_081569.1 coordinate 128,386,422, forward strand.
GCCACGGCAAAGCAGCTGCGCTTGATTCCAAGAACATTAGGGAGCCAGTGAAGGGGAATGCGTGTCCCCGCTCCTGGGAGCGCCCCGGAGGTAGGTGGAAAGCGAGGGGCACAGGACACAACAGTGGATGTGGAAACTGGTGAGAGGCTGTGCTGGTCATTCAACAAGAGACCGATGGGGAGCCTGGACTTGTGGGGGAGAGGCAGAGAGGAACAAGACCGGGAAGGTGACAGCAACACAGCTCGGTCATGGACTGGCTGTGCCTGGGGCTTGGGCCACAGCTAGGGGGGGTCCCCTGGGTGGGTGTTGGGTAGAGTCTGAGACCAGGGATCGAGGAACGGGGGGTGGAGGGACATCATGACATGTTTTGGACATCCTGAATCCCAAAGGCCTTTACAATATCCATGGGGAGCTACTCTGAAGGCCATTGGATAAATGTGCCTGGAGCCCAGAGGGAGGTTTAGTTGGAGACGGAAATTTAGGAAGGATCTGTGGGGAGGGGGCAGTTGAGGTCATAAGTATGGGGGACACCGCCCAGGAGCGCGAGTGGGGAGGCCTGGGACCCGCTGAGGGAAACATGGGCGCTGGAGGAGGAGCCAGCAGAAGACAGAGAAGAACAACGGAGTGGTAGAAGGGAGCCCCAGAGACGGTGTCACAGAAGCAAGTGGAAGGGCCTATTCAGGAAGAGAAGATGGTCTGTAGGGCCAGATGTTTCGGGGCGATCACCTGGATGAGAACTCAGGGAAGTCCACGGGGTTTCCCAGCGTGAGACAACTGGTGAGCTGTCTGGGCAGGATGGAGGGCAGAAGCCACGCTGCAGGGCTCGAGGAGGGGTGAGTGGAGAGCACAGGTGCAGGGAGCTCTTCCGGCTGCGCCGTGATGGGGCAGAGGGAGACAGGCAGCTGTGGGCAGTGGCGGGGCCCACGACCGTCCTCGACCCTCTCTGCAACACTCCAGCTCTGTTCCATGACTGCGGCCAGCCTTCCTGGCCCCTCCTGGAATTCATGCACTGACCACCGTCCTGTGTGCCTTTGTCTGGGGGTCCCTCAGCCAGAGAGAAAGTCCCATGAAGCTGGACTTGGTCCGTTTTGTTCACTGCCCAGTCCCCAGACCAGGGGTGGCCCACAGCAGGTGCACCAGGACAGTGGGCTGAGCGAATGAACAAGCGTGGGTGGACGACTGGCGTCCGACAGGGAAGAGAAGACCGGGCTGCCCGTGGGAGGCTGAGGGGATCCCTGCCCGATGCGAGACGCCGCTATGGGAAGTGGGACCCGAGTCCCTTGGCTTGGAGTGGGGGCTTGGGCAGGACCCGGGCCATGACAAGGGCTGAGGATTTGAGAAGAGCAGGAAAATTCGTTTTAAAAATCCTTTTAAAATGATAGAATTAACTCTTACTTGGAGGTAGGAACGGTGAATAGCTCCATCTTTCTGATGGGGAGATGGAGGCTTGGCAAAAGGCTGAGGAATTTGTCCAAGGTCACATTGCCAGGTCTGGTGTCGCAGGCTACAAAGCCCCTGAGTGTGAGCTCGCTCCTTGCTGCACACGACTGGGCTGCTGCCCAGAATGAGGAACCTTCTGGGCCCAGGCCCCTCCCCCGCCAGCACTCACCTTGTCCTTGTGTTCCATCTCCAGGGAAATATCTGACGGAGATGTCTTCTCACTCTGCTCCCCATAGATCAGTGAGGTCAGACTGTGGCCAGGAAGAGCAGTGGGCGGGCGGGGGGGGGGGGAGAAAAGGAGAGAAAGCCTCAGGGCCTGCTGTCCCTCTGGTCCCGAAGCCAAGAGCTTCAATACGCTCCTGTCCAGGACCAGACATGCCTTAGCTCATGTGCTGAGCACAGAGCTCTGGGGACAGACCCCATTAAGCACCCCTGTTGCCAGGTGCCCAATGTAGCTTGGGAACCATGGGATCCAGAAAGTCTTAGATCAGAGAAAAAAGAGGCCTCGTGCCCAGAGATGACTGCCTGTCCCCCAACCCGCCACCCCCGACCAAGTTCTCTTCCTGCAAGAGGGCCAGTGCAGGGCAGGAGCTGGTGCCGAGAGGGTACCTGCTAGGTCCTGGCTGTGGCAGCACATCCCCCAAGGAGGCGAGCAGCTCGCTCATCCTGACCCCCAGCCCCCCCTCACCTGTCATTGTGGATCAGCAGAGCCAGGCGCCCGTAGTCCCACGCGGCTTTCCGGAGGAAGGAGTAAACCAAAATGATGACCTATGGGCCAGGGAAGGGGATGTGGGGCTACGTCTTCTGCTTGGCTGTCTCCTGCATTCCCGTGGAGTAGGCCCTATTCCTCAGGCTCCCGGGGGCTCCCTGGGCCCTCCCCCTCAACATCCAGCCCAGTTAGGGTGGAGGCTATGCCTTCTTCAACTCTGGATGCCTCCCCAGCACAGAGTGGATTCTCAGAGTTTGCTAATGACAGCTTTGGTGTCATGTCTGGAACCATCTGACAAGCACATTCCTTGAAGGGGCATCTGCCCTCAGTGAAGCGTCTGCCTTCAGCTCAGGTCATGATCCCAGGGTCTTGGGATCGAGCCCCGCATGGGGTTCCCTGCTCAGTGGGGAGTCTGCTTCTCTCTTTCCCTCTATGCCTACCCCTGCTTGTGTGCACTCTCTCTTTCTCTCAAATAAATAAAATCTTAAAGAGAGAGAAAGAGAGAAAACATTCCTTGAAGAAATCAGCAAGGGGAGAGAGAAGGGAGGCCCAAGGGCACTGACCAGGTGGGTCTCTGGACAGCAGTGTGGGGAGGGGAGTCTTAGGAACTCTGCCTCTGCCCGCAGTCCCCTCTTCCCGGACTGCCCTGAATGGGACTGCCATTTAGGGAGTCCCCACTGCTGTGGCTGGCATGCCCTTGGAGTACTGAGGCCCCTGCTGTGTCACTTGTGCCCGCCCCCGCCTCCTCCCGCTCCCCCAAGGCCTCACCACCCACCACGGAGCCCAGGACTTACCACCCACAAGAAGATGTTGAGGAACAGCACAGTGGGGATGCCCCCGAAAGGCTGTCCCTGCAAGACGGTGCTCCGGGAAGGGAAGCATTCATTCGATGTCATGTTCTGAGGCTTTTCCATTGTGTTCAGGTTGCCCGGTGGGACAGTCATCCTGAGAGCTCCCTGGTGACAAAGGGACTCTCGGGTCAGACAAGAGACCCTCTCTCTCTGTAAGCACAGAAGCCTGCCAGGGAGATAGGGCGGGGCACACTGCGTGCCCATGGCCAGACCGGAACAGGCCAGGGCAGGAGACAAGACAGCAGCTGCCCCAAACCCAGAGCCATGGTGGCAGAAGAGCCCAGATCCCTTTACTGAAAGAGTTGTCAAATGCACCTCCAAATGGATCTTCTTATTCCTACTTTTGTGAAGCTTTCCTTGCATAACATTTCCTGCATGAACAAACTTCACAAAGGTGGGTAGGACCCCAGAGTGGGAGTATTCCGTTTGGAGACGAGAAGTGCATTCACGGGACGCCTGTGCAGACAGGGTCTAACATTCTATGATTCTCTGATCCAGTTCCCAGCAAAAGGACGTTCCTAGGACTAAATGAGGGTAAGTGGCAGGGCACCCGGCACAGAGTGGTGACTTGGTAAATGTCACTGTCTTAATGTTGAACTTGAACCAGGGAGATTGGCACCCGCCCAGGGGCTTGAGCCAATCTGGTGAGGGCTCAGGGTCATGGGCATGAATATTTACAAGACTTGGAGAAGAGTGGGAAGCATCGAAGAAAACGGGAAGTGACTAGGAGCTGCTTGAAGTTATCTCCAAAGTTGTTCTGGTTTTTAAAGATCATTTGTTTTGGCTCCAGACCGTGTCTCACCCTAGGAGGTCTTCACTCCCGTTCAAGAAAAGTAGGCTCATTCCTTCATTCCTTCATTCAACAAATATGTAATGAGCAGCTGCCTTGTGCCAGACCAATGCTGGTGGTGCATCAGCAAACGTATGAAAGGGATCACTCTGACCCTTGGTTTGAGAATACAGGAGGGTGGGTCAAGCAGAGAAATAGAAACAGACAGGTCAGTTAGGAGGAAATCGGAGCAATCCAGGCAAGAGGTAACCACAGCCAGGATTGGGACGGAAACAGAGGAGGTGGTGAGAAGTGCTCAGATTTTGGAAGTATTTTGAAGGTGAAGCCAAGACTTGCTGATAGAATGGATAGTGGCAGGTAGGGTGTAAAAGAGAGGAGTCCAGGATGACTCTGAGGTCTCCAGGTCCAGCAACCAGAAGAGGGGAGATGCTGTTATTGGGTGTGGCAGCCGGAAGTGCAGGGTGGGAGTTGGTCAGGAGCTGGGTGGGTGTTGGATATACTAAGTGGACATGCCAGGCGGATGGCTCGAGCTGAGTCTGCAGCTCAGAGGAGGGTTGGGAGACATTAATGGGAGCATCAGCAGCAGAAAGAGGACTCCTAGAGGTGCAGGACTGGATCGCCAAAGGAGTGGACACAGAGGGAGGCTCAAAGTCTGAGCCTCGGGGTGTTCCAGTGCAGAGAGCTGCGACAGAGGAGGAAGACACAGGAAAGGGACTAGAAGAGCATCCAGGGAAGAAGGAGAACAGCAGGAGAGGGTGGTGTCCTGGAAGCTAAGTGTCTCCAGGAGGAGGGAGGGACCACATAAAAGGACAACTGGGAATCAGCCATCGTTAAAGCAACATGGAGGTTTAGTCCGTGGCCAGACTGGAACAGGTGCAAGAGAGGAGGAAGCCAGCAGATCTGGAGCCAGTGGGCGTGAACAGCTCCTTCAAAAAGGAGCAAGAGTTTGGAAGTGGCTCGGATGGGAGAAGTAGCAGAACGGGGTATGCCAAGGGGAATGGTTGAGTAGAAAATGTGGGAGAGACAGGGCATTGCTGGAGCACTGCGAGGACGTGGGAAGGGCTGGGCACTGGTGCCCAAGTGAAGCTGGCCTTGGCCCAGAGCTGGATACTGACCCACGACAGCAGGAGGGAGGCAGGTGTGCTGGCGGGGCTCGTGGGCGTGCCCTCCCACGGCTTCTATTTCTCAGCCTCGGAGAGAACAAGGTCTCCAGGTGACTGTGCAATGCTGGTGGTGGTGGGCAGATGTGGGATGTTTGCGGACGGGAAAAAAGGCAGAAATAGAAAGCTAGAGGAGTGGTGGAGTGCGTGGAGGGCGGGAATGGGGAGGACTGCCGGGCGACCCTAAGGGTCCACTGAAGGTCGTGGTCTTGAATCGACAGCAAGAGCAGCCAGACTCACTGGGCATTTCCCCCGCTGTACTCATCCGTGCAGTTGCAGGTGTGGAAGGGGCACACAGCTCAACCTAAGCAGGCTGGAGGTTTCCCCAAGATGAGAATAAGAGGCTTGGCACTGAATGTAAGGGAATCGTTTTAATGACTGGCCAGGTAAGGAGAGAAAGGAGACTCATGTTGGGTGAGGGATGGTGACAGGTGCCAGGGGTCCAGGGAGGTAGAATTGACAAGTGCCACAGGCTGTGAGCTAACAGATAGGAAACTGAGCTGTGTGACCCTGAGGCCGAGAAGGGATTGGTTATGGGTAGTGAGAAGGTCTAGGGCATGACCACGGCGTGAGCGGGGTAGTAATGTCAAGGCATGGAGAGGCCGGAGTGTCCTTTGTGGAAATCTTTAAGAATGAAGACCGGCACAACACTGGTGTGATGAATGAAACACTTCCCGGGAAGGAGGGAAGTGACCTGGTGGGGGGTGGGGTTAGTTGATGGCTGTACCCAAGATGGGATGTGGGATTCTAGGCTAACACTTTGGGTCCAAGACAGAGACTTCAGCAGGGAGGAAGGAAGAAGAGTCTGGGTGTTGCAAAGAGGAGCAAGGAAAATGTGTCTCCCATCCACTGGCCTTGGAGGGGGGTAAGGGAAGTCCTATGCTGGGGAGTCTCTGGTTTCAGGTCCCAGCGGGCAGGTGAGGCGCTGCAGAAGCTGGGGGTGTTTCTGGGCATCGCGGGCTCTGTGGCACTGAATCCCAGTTCCAACACTCCCTAGCCACCTCAAGCAAGTCACTTCCGGTCTCCCTGCCTCACTTGCTCATCTGTAAAGGAGGGGGGAGTGTTAGTAACCAGGACCCACTTCACAGTGCTGTCAAGAGGGACAGGTGGGTTAAGATTCGTCAGTCACGGAGAGCAATGCCTGGAACACAGACGTATTCCAAAGACACTTGTCAGATGAAAAGTTGACGCAGGGCTCCAGGGGACACCATGGAATGCTGGTCGGAGTTGGGGAGGCTTGGGGGATGGGGATGAAAAGGGGCATAAAGGTGAAGGCACAGGTGTGCAGGATAGGGGAGGTGGCCTGGGGGTGTGGGGCTCCCTGTGCTAACTTGCAGAAATAGGAAAACACCAGAACTCACCCTCCTTCTGGCTAGATTAGCATCTAACCGGAGCAGGGAGCCTCCTGCCTATCTTTTTCTGCTCCCCTCTTTCTGCCCTAGGTTGCCCACGGTTTTATTACTCCAGGTCACTTCTCAATTTATTGACACAATAATGCTTAGCTAAATGTAAACTTAAAATGGTTTACACTAAACACGGTACCTTTAAACTCCAGCCTTCTGTCAGAGTAGCCAGAGGAGATAGTAGCCTTTCTCTGGGCATCTCTCGGGCAGCTGCGGCAGGGAGCTGCAGTTCTGCTAGTGGCCACCCGGGGGAGCCCGCGCTGAGGAAGCCGCTGGGGAAGGGCCGGGGCGCGCAGGCGCGATCCGAAGGCCTCGGAGAGCGAGCCTGTCCTTACCTGAGTCGGTTCTCCAGGGAGTCAGGCCCGGGGCCTCTGCTCAGCTCTGCAGCAGCTGCAAGAGGACAAAAGCGGTGGAGAGACCAGAGTTAGCGACCCAGGCTGTGTTCGTGGGCCGCATCATCCCTTAGGGAGCTTTGCTCATCTTTGTGCTCGGGATGCTCAGCCTTTATCACAGGTGTGTTTCGCCCATAGTTTTTCTCAATCTGTGGCTCCTCTTTTCTTTTTCTTATTTTCCTGGTATCTCTGAAGCACCAGGGTTTGGGATTTTGACAAAGTCCAATTTAACAGATTTTTTTTTTTTTAAGATTTTATTTATTTACTTGAGAGAGAGAGAACATGAGAAGGGAGAGGGTCCGAGGGAGAAGCAGACGCCCTGCTGAGCAGGGAGCCTGAGGTGGGACTCGATCCTAGAACTCCAGGATCATTACCTGAGCTGAAGAAGGTTGCTTAGCCAACTGAGCCACCCAAGCACCTTAACAGATTTTCTTTTATGAACCCGGCTTTTAGTATGGTGTCCATGAAATCTTTGCCTACCCCAAAGTCTTACAGATCTTCTACGTTTTCTTCTAAAAATTCACATCGTTGTAGCTCTGACACTAAAGTCTGAGATGCAATTTGAGTTCAGGCTGGCACAGGAGGTGAGGTGAGGGTCTAAGTTCATCTTTTGCATGTGGCTATCCAGTTGCCTGGCACCCTTTGTTGGACTCTTGTCTTTAAACTGAGGGGAAGAGCTGGGACACCCCCCCCCCACCTTCCCGGTCAGGGCTGTCTGGGGGACTGGAGCCGGACCAGGGAGGTGAGCGCGCCCAGTGACCAGGAGTCCAGCTGTCGAGTTGAGTGACTTGTTATTTGGGTAATACTGTGTGTGATGAGGGAAGGGGGCGTCCTGGGCTGGGAAAAGCTCCGGCTTCCATCTGGCTCTAAGGAGGTTTGAGTCCTGCTGCTGCTCTTTTCCACTCAGCTCCCACACACTCATTCTCTCTCCTTCCAAAAGCACCCCCTCTCCTCCCTCCCTCCTCCTCCCTTCCTTCCACAAAGAAGGGCTGAGTCCCTACCATGTGCCAGCCATCCTACCAGGCTCTGGGGGCCCAGCGGACCTGCTTCTGTCCATATGAGGCTCTCAGACTCAGCGGGGAGACGCGTAGGCATGCCAGGCATATGCCATTACACCCTCGCCTGATGGCCCAGGGCAGGGAGGCCATGGGGCGGGCCCACCTCAAGTGGCCAGAGAAGGCTTCTTCGAGGAAGTCACCTCCGGGTACAAGGAGGAGGAGTCGGGACAGCGTGGTGGGAAGCGTGGACAGAGGGGAACCATGCTGGCCAAGACCCAGAGCGGGGACAGAGCATGGCGTTTGGGGGAAGGTAAAACCGAACAGTCATGGCTAGAGCACAGGGTGGATCACTGGTTCGTGCTTTGTTTGCTGTTATAGTCATTCGGCAAGAACTGGCAGCATAGCCAGGTCCTCTTCAGGGGGTTCCCAGCCTTTGGGCTTTGGGGAGAGGATTGCTGCTGGAAGAGGCATGGCCCAGGTGGCCGTTCTCCCTGGGAGGGGCTCCAGATTAAAGGTGCAAGCCTCTAAGCTTGGAGGGGGGTGTAACCCATAGGCGGGGCCCGGCAGGTGCAGCATGCCAGAAGGTGAGGCAGGTGAGGGAAGCAGATGAGGGAAGGCGGTGAGGAAGGATCAGAGAGAAGAGAGCCTCGTGCCCACCGCAGCACCTTCCCCAGCGTCCTCAGCAGCAGGCACCGGTGGGATGAGGGAGGCTGTTGTAGAGACCCAGAGCACTGCCCCGCCTTTCGTCCTCGCCCCTAGACTGTGCCTGGACCCCCCTTTCTGGAGAGCTTTCCTCCTTCCTTCTTTCTAGCTCTTGGGGGTGAAGAACAGGGGTAGAGAGAGGGCTTTCTGGAGACCAAAGTATCAGCACTGGGAAGAACAAAACTTGCGATCTGTGGGATATAAAGGAACACCGAGCGGGGGCACCCGCCTGGCTGGAGCAGGGGGCAGCAGGGGACTCCTCTTAGGGCATAAATTTCACAGCAGAACACAGGGAGGCAATCAGGGCCGTGGGAGGAAGTGGGTTGTCTGCAGCCAGACTGTCTGGGCTGAAATCCCAGGTCCAGCCTTGCTAGCTGTGTGACCATGGACAGCGACCTCACCTCTGTGAGCCTCCGTTTCCACCTCTGGAAAGTGGGGCTAATAGAAGAAGCACAGCCTCACGAGGTTATTGTGAACATGAAACAAGCGAAATCACACAAAGTCCTTTGCAGAGCACATGAGAAAGTGTGCTCTTAGTCCGTACTGTCGTTATTGGCACTAGCTTATCTGTGACACGGTGGTGAGGAGCCAGACTGGACCATTCCTGGTTTCCATCCACCTACTCTGTTCTGGAACAGGCCAGGGGAGAGATCTGGAATATGGGAAGGACTGTCCAATAACCCATAAGCTGCTGCCTGTAGGTGGTTGTTGCCTCTGTCCTTCCTGTGCAGGAGACACAAATGTCAGCCTTGCTTTTTGGGCCAGCGAGGGGCAGGGAGAGACGGTGGCGATGCTGGCTGGTGAGTCAGGATCCTCAGCCCCCTCCTCAGCTGCACGTCCTATCTGATGGGGAATGCGCGGTCTTCCTCCTTTCCCATTTCTCCCCCAGCCCAGCCTCCAGTGGCAGAACCTGAAGCCTCAGCAATCCCAGGCCTGGACAAGATTTACTTTGGCAAGTGGGTTTCGTAAAGAACTAGCTCAGTCTTTATTAGTCCTGTGGCCCTTTACTCACCTGCTTCCTTCCAGACCTGGCCTGGTTTTAGCCACTGCTGTCCTAAGTAGCCAGGCCAGCACACTTTGCTCCCCTCTCACCATCTCAAGGCCAAGTCCTCTGCATGAGGAACCCAAATCCCCCAAATCCCAGAGCAAGGGTGGTCCAGGAGCCCTGGGGCTGGGGGGATAGGAAGGAGAGCAATCTTATTAATAGCCAACATTTAATGAGCACTTATTATAGGAGGAAACCTTCCCATTCAAGTATAGCCCATTTAATTCTTACAAGTACCACAGGGTACCAAAATCATCCCTGATGCAAGAGAAAATTAAGAAAATTAAGGCCCAGACAGGTTCGCTAACTTGGCTAAGATCATGGTGCTAATAAGTGGGAGGCTTGAACCTGAGCAGTTTGTAACCCTCTGCTCCCTCCTCCTGGACCCTCTTGACCTCTGCTGGGCTGGAGGGCTGGGCAGGGGGCAGAGGAAGGGGGTGGCTTTGCGCAAGCCCTTGCCCAAGGATGGAACCTTGTCCAGCCTTTCAGGGTGGTGCAGTGGAAACTGCCATGGACTTGGGGGCTCCCGGGGTCACCTGTGGCCTTCTCTTCTCTGGGCTTCTGCCTGTAAGATGAGGGGTTTCTGTGGGAATTCTCCAAGGGCCAGGCTGGACCAAGGATTGTGGATGTCTCTGAGACACAGCCTGCTGCCACCCAGTCTATGCCTCTAAGCACTGCCCAAAGCCACCACCATCCTTGTGGGTTCTCAGGCACAGATCCAGAGGCCTGCAACTCGGTTGGACAAGCAAATCACTAGAGGCCAAAGGCACGTATTAAGGCAAGAAGCTGGGTGGGGAAGCCACCCCCGCCTCCCCCTCCAACCATGTCCCCCTTGGAGTGCACAAAGCCACAGCATCGGCTCCCCAGCCCCCACCATCTGGCCTTCTCACAGCCTTCAATTACTCAGCACCTTTCTGGCAACAACAGGAGAGATGCTTTGCCATGGTTTTGGACCTGAAATGAACCGGAGCCCCCGGCCATGGGCACCCACCACCTCCCCTTCTTCTCTGGGTCTCACTAGGTATCCCTTCCACACCCTCTGCTCTCAGATCTGCATCCCCCTTTCCAGGGTCCACTTGGCTGCAGGTTCTCTGGGGGCCCCAGAGAGAGGGAGGAGGGAAGCGGGGTCACTGCAGTGAGGGTTCTGGGTAATGTCCCTCCCCAGCCACCACACCAGTGGGCCATGAATCTTCCCTGCCCTGAACTGCCCTGAATCTCCAACTCCTCATATCGTCACAGTGAAGGGGGTTTCGCCCAACGTTCCACGTGAAGAAATGGTCTCCGGCAGGCCACGAGATTTGCCTAAGGCTAGGGAAAGTGGTGGAATGGGCATCAGAACTGGGTTTCCTGGCTCCCCATTCAGCGCTCTCGGGCTCGGATGGCTGACTCCGCCGCCTGGGGCTGGGGGTGGGAGACCCTGGGAAGGTGTTTTGTAGATCAGACACTCAAGCCCCACTCCAGACTCTAAGAACAAGAACATCCAGTCCGTTTTTAGGTGCAGCTGAGATGGAGAAACAGCGGTTTAGGGTCCCCAGGATTATCTGCATCTAGATAAGGCATTCCTGCAGATCTAAAAGGTCTTCTGCCTCCCCTGAAAGGAAGGAGGGGGAGGCGATGTGGCCATACCAGGCGGCAGCTCAGGACCCGGGTCTCTGCAGTCCGCTCTCGGGTCTCCCCTGCCCCTCGGCTCTGTGAGAATCTGGGGAAGATTGGCTGGAGGTCTGCAGAGGCCATACCACTTCTTACCCCTTGACGTTTCTCCCTGTGCCTGTGGTCACTGGCTTAGCCACTTCGTGGGGCAACAACCCTGCTATCTGTCCTGTCCCCAGGTATCCCCGAGCTGTGCCATTTCTCCCACCCTGGGGCTGGCTGAGGCCTTTACAGCCCCCGAGTCCAGCTCCAATCCTATCCTCGAAGTCCCCCACCCTCTAGCGAGCAGCCTGGTCTGCACCCTGTCCCCACCCTCTTTGTACGGCTGGCCTTTGCTATCACTGCCTGGTGCTCTGTCGCTTTTCCATGGATGTGAGCAGCCAGTTTCCCCGACAGGTCCCTTGATGACAGCCCCCCATCGTGTGGTTCTCCCACAATGACCAGCATGACGGAGGCCTCAGTGAAAGACAGAAGGGCCTGTCCCCAGGGCCATACTCAGGAGCAGGAAATAATAACAGGTGATTTGCATATGTTTGCATAACATGAGTCACTCATCTTACACACACCCCCCACCCCGTCTGGCCGGCACACTGGGGGTTACCGAGTCTTGCTCCCTGGATCACAGCATGAAGTAGAGGGAATGTATGTTTTGGCGTCAGGATAATGGGTGTGATCTGGCTCTATTGACTGCAATTTAACCTACTGGTATTCAGTTTTCTCTTCCATAAAATGTACATAATCAGGGCTCAGCTGGTTAAGCGTCTGTCTTCAGCTCAGGTCATGATCCCAGGGTCCTGGGATCGAGTTCTGTATTGGGCTCCCTGCTCGGCAGGGAGCTTGCTTTCTCCCCCTGCCCCTCCTCACTGCTCACTGCTCGTGCTCTCTCTCACTTTCTTTTCCTCAAATAAATAAATAAAATCTTTTTAAAAATACTTCTAAAGAAAAGGGACACCATCCGCTCTGTTCTGCCTACCTCAGGGCAGCTACGACAGTCCAAGGAGAGAGTAGGGAGAGACCGGTAGAAACCATGAGCACCATGGATGTCGCTTACTGCCTTTGCTGTCCTTTTCCTAGCACCGAGGTCAGCCTACCCCCCCCCGCCCCCACCAGCCCTGAAGCCTCAGCCGCTGGGCTCTCTGCGGGCGGGGCGGGGCAGCGGGGCCCTGGACCCCGTCCGAGCAGCTGCCGTCTACTGAGAGAGTTCCATGTGCCAGGCACCGCGCCAGGCTTCTTAACTAGCATCCTCTCGGTGGACAAATCTATCAGATCGTGTGTTAGGTGCGGCCAATGGCCCTCGTTCTAGCAGACGTGCCCTCTACAGCCTAGAAAGTGAGACGTGACCCGTCCAGCACCTCCTTGCAGCTGGGGGTCCGACTTCAAGTCACTTTCCATCAGTGAAATGCCCTGCACGTAGATTTATAAGTGGAAAGAAGGAGGATGCATCCTCCGGGGCTTGGGCTGTGTGCTGCCGACCAGCAGCGTCGAGGAGAGGAAGGAGTTCTCAGCAGCAGACTGATACCCCATTGCTGGCTCCTGGGGGCGGGGGGTGAGAGACAATCACAGCGAAGGCCACAGGGGTCCCTGATCCCTGGCTTGTAGGTGGAGAAACGTGAACTCAGGGGTCGAGGAGTCCAGTTCTGGCTTTCGCATGGCTCTGCTCCTTCAACACCTGAGCTCTTGGCTCCTGGCCTGCTCCAGGGGGAGGCCCTCTTGGCCCCAGGGACCCCTCCAGTCTTATCTCCTCTAAATCCTTACAAGAAGCCTCAGCCCTAGCAGATGAATGGCCCCTCATCTCCTCAAAGCCCTTGGCTTTCTCTGTTTCCTCCATCCCTCTCCTTTGTGGAAAGGCCTCCAGATCCTCGCTGAGGAAGAATGCTCCCTCCACTGTCAGGCCCAGCTCAACTCTGCTTTCTGGCACCTCTCTTAACTTGGCCAGCAAAGCCTGTCTATCTCTCCAAGTCCATCTCAGCCAGCTCTCCCCTTCTCTCATCCCCTGGCCTTCTTTCTTTCCCTCAATCCATGGAGCATGCCATCTTCTCTCTTGCTGCCACAGGACCTTTGCATATGCTGATCCTTCCACCTGGAGTGTTCCTCCCTCCCACTAGTTAACTTATTCTCCTCTAGTTAATCTCAGCTCAGTTTTTGCTTCCTTAGGGAAGAACACCAGACCAGGCCAAGCTCCCACATTCCAAGACTCAGAGTCTCTTAGGAGACAGACACAGTGTGACATTTAAGTAGAGGTCCCTAGGGACCCCAATCCTGTCTCTGCTATTTATAAGCTACGTGTCTTGGGGCAAGTATCTTAGCTTCCCTGTGCCTCAGCTTTCTTATCTGTAACATCTACCTTATTGGGTGGATGTGAGGATTATATGAACCAACTCACTTAGTTGGACTAAGTGAGACTACTACAGAGCAATGGCTCAATATAGCTAACCAGTATTTTCCTTGTTGTTAACTGGTACATTCGATGTTGATTTACGGGATAACATGCCAAATGGCTGACTCCCCCAGGGGATACAAAGCTCAGTGATGGCTAAGTGTGCTTAATATTTTTTCTGCTGCACTGGTTAGAGCTTGGTGCCTTACAGATGTTTGTGGAAGGAAGGGATGGCTGGTAGTGGGCTGCGCTGGACCTCACTGGCCCCCTGATCTCCATTCCAGAGTGTTTGGCTGGAGGGGTACCTCCGAACCCTGTAACCCAAGCTTCTCCTCCCACGGACGAGCAGAAGTTGCTGCTGCCAAGTATCTCCCTGGCTTCTAATCTCATGGGGTTGGGCAGCCCCCAGGCACCTCCATCTCCCTCTGGAATTGGGCTCCATCAGTAGATTGAGGGCATGGTGAAATCTTGGGCTGAGCAGCCAGTTCTGACTTGATTTTTTTAAAAAATGAAAAAAAAAGTAGCACGTCTCTTTTCTCAGTGTTGTGGAGTGAACACATTCCCACCACAAGCAGGTAAAGCTGCAGGCTTCCCTTCAACCCTGAGATGTTGCCGCAATTCTCATCTCCGGGCTAACAAGTGGGACGGAGCCTTCAGCTGGCAGAGACCGGGCAAAGGGCTCGTCACCATCCTCATGATCACGGGGCCAGAGAGTTGTTCTCTCCCCAGCCTCCTCCCTGCTGGATTTCCCTGCAGGAGTCCTGAGTGGACCGAGAGGGGAGGGCTCAGGAGGACAAAGACAGCTGGCTTGATGCCCGAGCCAGCCCCAGTCAAAGCAAGATGAAGGGGCCCGGCGGCAGAGGCACGCAGGCTGGAGGACACTGCTGGGTATCATCCCCCTCACCTTCTGGGGGCCAGGATGGGCTCTGGTGGACGGTGTCCCACTCTGGAGAGACAGACAGACAGACCCAAGGCTCTGCAGCCAGGAGGCTGAGCCCCAGCCCACGCAGCCCCCACCAGTTGCTGGTTCTCTGATGCGTAGCTGGAGCCAGCCATAACTGAACACCTGCTGGGTGCCGGCACTGGACTAGAAAGTGGGGGGAAGCTCAACAGCAGACGAACTTGGCCTCAGTGAGCACTGCGCCAGGGGAGCCCCGGAAACAGGCAAGCAGGCCATCAGAATAAAGGGCAACAGATGCTCTAATTCCATGAAGGAAGCAAGATGAGGACGGCACATGGAAAATGCTGCGTGGTCTCCGGAAGGAGAGCCCAGAAACGCCTGACAAGTGGCTGCCTGCGGGGAGGGAAATGAGAAGCCGAAGCAGGGGGAGGAACGGACTTTCGTTATATTCTCTTTCTCCCTTTTTGAATTTTGTACTGTGCCGACCTAACCGATTCAAACAGATCAAAGCCACACCGCGCTGAAAGGCGGCCGCGTGGGAGAAGCGCCGGAGGAGGACGTGACCCGGAGAGCAAGACCGCGCAGCCCTGACCGCGGGGACTCTTCTCCCCGGCAGGATCTGAGGCTTCTCCTCTGCCGGGGTGCGTGTGTGCACGTGCGCACGCGTGTGTCTGTGTGAACACACACGTGTGCGGCCAGTAATCTCTAGGATCTTTCTTAGGCCTCACATTCTAGAAATCTGCCCTGAATTTTGCTACAGGGGTTGGTCCCAAGAGGATGCTGGCCAGTGGCAGTGGGCAGGGGCTAGTTTTGAGCCCAGGCTGGAGAAACACTCGTTGTGGTCTGGGGCCACTTGGGAAAGGGGAGGTGTATAGGGACTGTGTTCTCTAGGGCACCTGGCCCATCAGCAAAGGGGTCTCCAGCTCAGGGGTGTGGGGCTGGCAGGAGCTATGCCCTGGGGTCCTAGCCTGATGGCTTTCTCAAAGCCTTCTGCAGAGCACAGACCCCTGAGACTCGACCTCCTATGAATCTGAGTCACTGGGACACATGAGCGTGGTTCTCAGTGTCTCCTGGAGAGCCTGTTCCACATAGATGCTGCCCCATTCCCGGGGTTTCTGGTACGACAGGTCTGGACTGGAGTCTGGCAGATCCTGGGTGAGGCAGACTCTGCTGGATGGGGCCTCGTTTCGAGGCTCACTCCATTAGACCAGGGAACGGGGGATGGGAGCTGTCTCCATCCTCCACCCGCTCCCCCAGGCCTCAGTGTGGGCGTCCCAGTCTTTTAGGATGGGCCCTGGAAAGGTCAGGCCTGGCAGGCTCCATCCTATCCTCTCAGTCTGTCTCTCCCAGCTGCCTACCTGTCACTCATGAAATCATTCATTCAGTGAAATAACGGGCCAGATTCTGTTCCTTGCAATCAAGGTACTTATGGTCCAAGCATTAGATTCTAGTAGGTCCCCAGACCACAAAGGAGCCGTGACAGGTCTGCATGACTGTCCTCCAAAGGCCTGGCGAAGGGGTGCTGGGAGCCCAGTGGAGCAGCAGTGGACAACCTGGGAAGGTTGCCTGGAGGTGGCACCAGCCAAGGCAACATCAGAGGGCAGCAGTCCCATTAATCGAGGGCTTACTGCCAGGTGCTGTGCTGAGACTCTGTCAGCACGAGCTCCTTCCCTCCTCACAGCTCCATGACCGAAACTACTGTCTGTAGTTTCGCCCTCCAGGAGACACTGAGAACTACATGCCCCTAGCCTTAGGGGCATGTGGGGCTTCTGACCTGGAGTTGGGAATTGTGGCCACAGGGAGGCCAAGGGCACGACATTCCCTGAGACCACGCATGCACAAAGGTGGAGAGGGAGGTGGGCTTGGCTTATGTAAAGGCTTTCCCCCAATAAAGTCTGGGTCCCAGATGGAAACACATCACCCCTCAGGGCAGCAGGGATGGGAGGGACACCCAGTTCTGTCCCCATCTGTCTAAATAGGGCAGGAGCCAGGCTGGCTGCCTCCGGGGGAGGTGGGGAGAGGTGGAGGGAGGGGCCAGGGCACAGCTGCTCCAGCCTTGGGTGCGAGCCAGATGGCAGAGGCTGCAGCGCCCAGCTCACAGGCTTCCCGGGGCCAGCGGGGCAGAGGGGGCCCAGAGCAGAGTGGCCTGAGAAGCACAGTGTTGTAGTGGGGGATTTCTGGTTACAGATCTGACTGTGATGAAGGCTAGCCTTGGACAGTGGCTGAGGCACAGGCCCCATACTCTGGCCCCAAACAATCTCTGGTAAGCTCTATGGGTCCTGGCCTCCTCAACGAGATCATAAAGTCCCAGACCAGGGGCCAGCCTCATTAGGACCTTGTTCCTGCCTCTTTGATGGGGGGGTCAAGAAAACCACTCTGATCCATGCTGAATGAGGGCTCATATAGCTCCCTGAATTCAGAGGATAGAACTGAAGGAGATGAGCACAAGCTACAGCAAGAGGTATTCTAGTTAGACACAAGGAAGCACTGGTCTGGGATGCTGAAGGGCGTAGTAGCAGAAGAGACCCATCCTTCTGTCTCTGATGGTCTAGCTCTTTGGTGGGCATCTCTGTCCCCTTTCTTCACTAGTACCTCCATCCTGTCTCACCTGTGTCTTGGTTCCCTCTCTCCTTTCCTGCTGACCTTCCCCTTCCTTTTTTTTTTTTTTTTTTTAAGATTTTATTTATTTATTTGACAGAGAGAGAGCATAAGCAGGGAGAGTGTCAGGCAGAGGGAGAGGAAGAAGCAGGTTCCCTGCTGGATCCCAGGACCCCAGGATCATGACCTGAGCCAAAAGCAGATGCTTAACTGACTGAGCCACCCAGGCACCCCGGCCTCCCCGCTTCTGCCTTCTTTGTGTGAGTGAGCCACACTCCCCAGAACTTGTCCCGGTATTGCTGGGGGCCTCTGAACTTGGCCACACTCAGTTCAGCCAATGTTTGCTGAGCCCCACACCCGCTGAAGGTGAAAGGCTCTCTCCCAGGGAAAGCAGTGCACACATCTAGGGCAGAGCAAGGACCCCGTAATGAGAAGGGAAAAGCCAGGCTGGTAGGGCTCAGAGACCACAGCTCCCCAGGGGCAGGGAAGGCTTCAGAGAGGTGGCAGGCGAACAGAAACAAGTGGGGACAGGGGCAGTTTGGGTAGAGGGGACAGATGAGTGATGGACGGAAGCAGAGTGTGGAATATTCCAGAAATGGCAGGTAGACTGGCATGGCTGCCAAGCTGGCATAAGCGGGGTCTGGTGAGATAACAGGAAGGTCCTGAACCTCAGAATGAATAATTGTGCTTAACTGTGTAGGCAATAGGGAACTACTGAAGGCTTCGGAGGAAGGGCAGGACATTACCTGGGCTGGGACTAGGAGGGTTTCTCGATTTAGCTCCTATCCGGGGATCTCATGAAAGGCACCCGGCCCCCATTCTGAGTTCATGGGCTTGTCAGGGGTTCCTGGGGCGGGGGGTGGGAGGGACAACTGGTGTCCCCAATGTCACCTTTCGGTGAGGCTTGTCCTGATGGCCCTATTTAATAATGAAACTCCCCAGGCTCTCCCAGTCCCCCCTCCTTCTCTATTTCCCCCGGATTGATCCCCTGTCATCCTTTATGCTGCTCACTGTCTGTCCTCACCCCCATGAGAATGAATGAAGACGCCGTGAGGGCAGAGCCCATGTCTGTCCGTCTCCTCGCTGAATCTCCCAGTGCCCCACCTAGCGCCTGGAATCCCAACAAATTCATTCATTCGTGGCATGAATAAGGAGGAACACAGTACCCTGCGTGAAGCAGCGTGGTCTGGTGTTTTCTCTCCCCGTCACTCCACTCCCAGCTTCCTGAGCTTGGCAGCACCAGCGCGGAAATCTCCGCGAGAGCCGCCCAGAGCTCTGCTTCTGCCCCGCGGAGTCTTGCTCCCCTGCCAGGCGTCTGGGAAGATTTGGACTGTTCCTCCTCCCCTCCCTTGCCAAAGATACCACCACTTCCCTTCATCTTGGAGCGGAGGCCAAGTGAGGAAATTTTCAACTGAGGAAAGTGAGAGACTCGCAGGACTGAGGCAGCCGCCCCGGGCAGCTTGGAAGAGCGCCTCCGGTGGGTGGAACAGAACCACCACAGGTCACAGGGCGCCCGCCCCGCGCAGGCACTGGACAGGTGCCCTGGCACGTTGGCCTCTCAGAAACCCTATGGAATGGGTTTTATTCTCCTGTTTTACAGATGGAAAAATAGAGGCTCCGAGAAGCTAAATGACATGGCCACGGTCTCCCCGCCTGGTGAGGAGCCTGGTTTTGGACACGGTCTGTCCTACTCCAACCCAGTGCCTCCTCTTCTGTGCCAGGGGCCTCCCTTCTGCTAGGGAAACAGTGGAGGTGCGGGGCGTGGGGCGGGCTGGGCTCTCCGTCCGGGGCACCAGATCACAGCTGGTCTCTGCTGGCCTCAGGCTTCCCAGCCAAGCTCCAGGAGCAGAGGTTCTGGTCACCTCCCGGCGCTGAACAAGGACAAGGACGTCCTGTCCGCCTGGCATGAACTCATCCAAGAATGGGAGTAATAACTGTGGGCACTGCCTGCTCTGGTCTGGGCTGGGCGTTCCCTCCTCACCCTGATGATACCCAGAGGGCTGGAGTCCAAATGCCGCTCCCTGCCTTTGAGGCTCCAGCAGATCCAAGGGAGCCCAAACCTGCCCCGTGGGCAGAGCCAGCACCCAGCATCCAGGGCAGAGCTGGGGAGGCTGAAGAGCCTGGAGCAAACTCCCAGCTGTGGGGCTGTCCAGGGCTGCACGTCCGTTCCTTGGGGACTTGGTTCCCCAAGGTGGAAACCCTCTCTCTCAGCAAACGCCACCGATTTCTTATTACGTGCAAGGAAAGTGATAAAGCTTCTGTTTTTGAGGCCCTTAAAGGACCTCATAGACGTAGTCACAGAATGGGCAACGGGGAGCCGTGGCTGACTGTGGAGCAGGGCAGGAAGGGCATTACCCTGCCTCAGGAAGCAGTGTGTGGCTTTGGTCATGACCCGAGCTAACGTGTGCGAAGCACTCACAGAGTGCTGGAGGTGGTCCCAAGTGCTTTACAGATGTTAGCTTTAATCCTCACAGCTCCCCTGGGGTACTGTTGCCATCCCCAGTCTACAGATGAGAAGACTGACATACACAGAGATGGCAGGGCTAGTAGTGGTGGAGCTGGGACCCGAACCCTCCATGCCCCTCAGTCTGTGTTCATCACCACGATTCAATGCCGCCTCTCACAGAGATCGAAACTGGAGGGACGAGGGTCTGGCGTGGGCTGGGGCGGAGGGCACGGCCAGAGGGATGGAAGTGAGATCCTGCTTCTGGCTAAGACTCCTTGCCCAGGGGGGCCTCTCAGGCAGGACCAGGAAACTAGGAGGGAGACGTGGACATCCAGCACTTTGATCTGCACAGAAACGAACTACATCTAGGACCGCTTTTGTGGATAATGGCAACAACCCCAATCTTCTCGGCCAACAGCCCACACAGGATAACTTCTTCTTCGGTGGCAAAGACATAGTATAGACTCTCAAATGGAGATATCTTATAAGTGGGACAGACTCCATCAACTCCCCAATCCCTTCTTGATTTTGTTAACTTTCTTACTTAAATTGGGGAGAAAGCCTCACTGTGATGCTAACTTGGCTTTTAACCTCTTCTAGCTCGGGACGTCCAATCACCACCGGCGTCCCTGTCACAGAGCGGATGGGTTGCTCGGAGCCACTGGGTAGGTGGAAATAGGGGAGAGGTGATGGCTGGTGGGGGGAAGTGAGGTCGGGGGAGAGACTGGCTGAGGCCAGGCAGGGAAGAGGCAGCCGAACCCGGGAAGGGCTGCCTGAGACCCTCGGGGATCCTAGACAGTTTTGACAAAATTACATCTAGTTTCTCTGAGACATTCACCTACAACACTGTCAACAGCGCTGCTGGTACAAGTAAGGCTTGAGAAGTAAAAAGAGACTGAGGTGGGATATAGCACTAAGATCCCTTCCAGCTCGAAGAGTCTACGAAGATACCATCTGTCATAATCCCTTCCTGAGGAAAACGTGGCGACAGGCAGGGCGCTCTTGGGAGGGATGTGTCTGGCTGTGTTCTGGGCCTGTCCCAGACTGGGTTCAGCGCGGGCAGGAGCCACAAGGGACCCAACTAACCGCTCAGCCGGGGGTGTTTCTGCGGGGCGGGGGACATCCTGACCAGAGCCAGAGTAGCCTCTGGCCCCCTTAAGGCCCAGGCTTCAGGAGCCAAGGTCACCTGGGACAGTGTCCTTCAGAAAGAGGACTGGGCTTTCCTGCACCCCCCATCAGGCCGTAGGTTTAGGAGGGCTTCGGGAGAGCGCTCACCTGAGCCGTGGCTGGAAAGCCCCAGGTCACGGGGAATGGGGTGGCCGCATTTCCTAAGGCTGACAGAGGAAGCTGGTGTTAGGGTCTTAGCACTGCTGGGTGGGACGGTGGAAAGAGCACCTACCTGGACCAGCAGGTGAGGCGTGCGGCGCAGGCAGGTGCGTGGTCACGGGCCCTCCCTCCTCTTGATCAGTCCTCAGGTGCTTCTGAGTGGCCCAGCCTTGTCCCTGCTCGGTTCCTGACCACGACGATGGCTCTGTGGCACAGGGACAAGAAAGCACTCTCAAATCTCCCCAGCCTCCCTGTGGCTCCTCAACCAGCCCAGCCTAAGCCCCACACACATGTCAGCATCTCGCCAAGAGGCCTGCCTCAGGGAAGTCCTCATGGGGGGCGGGGCACCCCGGTTGACCCCCCCAGCTGGCCCCCTATCTCTGCATCCAGCTGCTCATCCCTGGGATGGGTGAGCTGGGGAGTCGCCCTTCATCCTAGGTGAGCATGAGCCTGAGGGGAGGGACCCCACAGACGGAGCACTGCCCTCAAAGTCTAAGCACTGGGGCACCTGGGTGGCTCAGTCGGTTAAGCGTCTGCCTTTGGTTCAAGTCATGATTCCAGGGTCCTGGGATCGAGTCCTGCATCGAACACCACGCTCAGTGGGGAGTCTGCTTCTCCCTCTGCCTGCCGCTCCCCTGCCTGTGCTCTCTTTCTTTCTCTCTGACAAACAAATAGAATATTAAAATTAAATAAAATAAAAAATAAAAGTCCCTCCTGGTGACTTGGGAGCACCCCTTTCCCAAGTGGGGGGACTTCAGCCCAGATACCCAGACACTGCCATCAGGGCTGAGCTGAGGAGCTCAGAGGGGCCCATATCCATCAGGGGACTTCAAGTAGGACTTCAGCACCTTCTGGTGAAGGGGGAGGCTTGCTAACATGTAGATTTAAGGGCCCTACCCTAGCCCACTGAATCAGAATCTCCAGGAAGGTACCTGGGAATGCATTTTAAAAGGTTGCCCACGTGGATGCATGCAAAATAAGAGTCGCTGGACTACGTGTCAGAAAAGGGCCACGACCAAGGAGGAAGCTTTGACCACACGCATAAAGGGGTCATTGGTCTCTCTCCCACAAGCAGCATCACAGGAGCCCCGTTTCTGCAGACAGACTAGCCAGGGGTCCCCAGCAGCTGCTGAAACCTCTCCAGGCCCCCTTTCCCTGAGGACAAGATGAAGACTGGAGATGTCTCTTTGGCTCTTCCAAATGGAAAATTACAAATGTCAAAGAACGGAAGCCCATAGAGAAATATAAAAAGAAAGTTGAGGGTGAGGCACTTAACCAGTATTCTCCCTTTCTGTTTTTCCTAACTAGTCTTTTTTTTTTTTTTTAAGATTTTATTTATTTATTTATTTGACAGGCAGAGATCACAAGTAGGCAGAGAGGCAGGCAGAGAGAGAGGAGGAAGCAGGCTCCCTGCTGAGCAGAAAGCCTGATGCGGGGCTCCATCCCTGGACCCTGGGATCATGACCTGAGCTGAAGGCAGAGGCTTTAACCCACTGAACCACCAAGGCGCTCCTTAACTATTCTTTTTCAATTCTGAAAATAACATGCTTATCGGGGGAAAAAAAAATCAAAGCATTCAAACTAAGGCACAGTGAAAAGTCCCCTTGTTCCCCCAAACCTCTGTCCCACTCCCAAACACAGCCACATTTCCTGTAAGTTTCCTTCAGAAAATTTCCCATAAATATTGACAAATACATATCCATGCCTGCATCTTTATTCTAAGCCCAGCCTGGAACAGATTCCCGGTACTCTGTTTCGTTAGTTAGCACACACACACCCCATCTCCGCATTAACACACACCCCACACCTCACACACAGCACACACACGTCCCTCGCTTTTACAGGCAGTTCACATGTTCCACTGAAAAACGCACTGTAATTTCTGTGAGTCTACTCCTGTTGATGGGTGTTTAGAGGTTGTTTCTACCTTTTGCCTGCAAAAAACCATCTTTGGTTATATATCTTCGTACCTATGTGTGAGGTGAGCTGTAGGATAGACAGTAAGGAATTGAGGGTTACATGCATCTAAAATTCTGATAGATGTTTCCGAATTGTCTTCCAAATAGGACGAACCAGTCTGAACTGCCCCAGCCACACACAAGAGTGCCTGCCCCCCCCCCACCCCGTCTGTTATCAAATCTTTAAACTTTGCCAATATCGGGGTGCCTGGGTGGCTCAGTGGGTTAAAGCCTCTGCCTTTGGCTTGGGTCCTGATCCCAGTCACGACCCCAGAGTCCTGGGATCGAGCCCCACATAGGGCTCTCTGCTTAACGGGGAGCCTGCTTCCCTTCCTCTCTGCCTGTCTCTCTGTCTATTTGTGATCTCTGTCTGTCAAATAAATAAATAATATCTTTAAAAAAAATTTTTTTTAAAAACCTTGAAAACTGATGTCTAGTTTTGATGTGTCATTTTGTAATGATCAGAAAGAGCAGATGTTGCTTTCATGTTTATTGATTGATTGGCCTTTGCATTTATTTTTCTGTGACGGCTTATGTCCTCTCCAGTTTATCTTACTGATTTTTTTAAAGCATCTTTGTTTTTTTTTTTTAAAGATTTTATTTATTTATTTATTTGACAGAGAGAGAACACAAGTAGGCAGAGAGGCAGGCAGAGAGAGAGGAGGAAGCAGGCTCCCTGCTGAGCAGAGAGCCCGATGCGGGACTCGATCCCAGGACCCTGAGATCATGACCTGAGCCGAAGGCAGCAGCTTAACCCACTGAGCCTGGGTGGCTCAGTGGGT
>NC_081569.1:128410049-128412227 GCF_022355385.1 Mustela nigripes
TATTTATTTGACAGAGAGAGAACACAAGTAGGCAGAGAGGCAGGCAGAGAGAGAGGAGGAAGCAGGCTCCCTGCTGAGCAGAGAGCCCGATGCGGGACTCGATCCCAGGACCCTGAGATCATGACCTGAGCCGAAGGCAGCAGCTTAACCCACTGAGCCACCCAGGCGCCCTGTTTTTTTTTTTTTTTTTTTTAATTTAAATTCAGTTTAGTTAACACAAAGTATATTATTAGTTTCAGGGGTACAATTTCGAGATTTATCACTTGCATATAATACCCAGAGCTCATTATCTCGCATCCCCTCCCTAATGCCCATCACCCGCCCATCCCCCTGCCTCCTTCCCCTCCGGCAACCCTCAGTTTGCCTCCTAGAGTTCAGCATCTCATGGTTTGCCTCCCTCTCTGTTTTTATCTTATTTTTCCTTCCCTTCCCCTATATTCATCTATTTTGTTTCTTAAATTCCACATATGAGGGAAATCTTATGGTATTTGTCTTCCTCTGACTTATTTCACTTAGCATAATACCCTCTAGTTCCATTCACGTTGTTGCAAATGGCAAGATTTCATTCTTTTTGATGGCTGAGTAATAGTCCTCTGTGTGTGTGTGTGTGTGTGTGTGTGTGTGTGTGTGTACACCACATCTTCCTTATCCATTCATCTGTCGATGGACATCTGGGCTCTTTCCACAGTTTGGCTGTTGTGGACATTGCTGCTATAAACATTGGGGTGCGTGGATCACTACATTTGTATCCTTTGGGTAAATATCTAATAGTACAATTGTTGGGTCATAGAGTAGCTCTATTTTTAACTTTTTGAGGAACCTCCATGCTGTTTTTCCAGAGTGGCTGCACCAGCTTGCATTCCCACCAGCAGTATAAGAGGGTTCCCCTTTCTCCGCATCCTCGCCAACATCTGTTGTTTCCGGTCTTGTTAATTTTAGCCATTCTGACTGGTGTGAGGTGGTATCTCATTGTGGTTTTGATTTGTATTTCCCTGATGCTGAGTGATGGTGAGTCTTAAGAGGTTTTTCTAAACTGTCATAGGTCTCTTTTATTTTATTTATGACATCTTAGGCTTATAGAAATTTCTTATTTTTCTGTAGTCAGAAGAATTTCTTACTAGAGCATCTTAAGAATACTTGCCCTTGTTTTCCACTAGTACAATTTGGGTTTTTTCCTTTCTTCATTTTAATCTTTTTTTTTTCTTAGAATATATTTTGGTGTAAGGACTATAGTGGGGCCAAGCTTTATTTTTCCCCCAAGGAGGTAGAGAGTTGCCCCAAAGTCATGTAGGAATATTCTCTTCCTTCCCTCCATACCACCACCCTTCCTCTAAATTCAGAATCTCAATTTAACCATGTACAAGGATGGACACAAAGAGCATGACCTCTGAGTCAAGTGCTGGTTCAAATTCCAGCTTCACTGGATCTAAGCGAAGTTACCTGACCTTCCTGTGCCTTGGTTTCCCCCTCCAAAATGATAATAATAACAGCATTACCTATGATGAGGATTAAGTGAGTTATTTCGGTTACGGGGCTGTCTGTAACAGACTCACCTGAGCAAGCCTTAAGACACATGTAAGCTGAGGCAAAAGGATGGGGGAAGACACTGTATGCAAATGAGAACCAGAAGAGGAAAAAAAAGATCTATAAAGAACTTCTCAAACTCAACACACAAGAAACAGATAATCATGTCAAAAAACGGGCAGAAAACATGAACAGACACTTCTCCAATGAAGACATACCAATGGCTAACAGACACATGAAAAATATTCATCATCATTAGCCATCAGAGAGATTCTAATCAAAACCACATTGAGATATCATCTTCCACCAGTTAGAATGGCAAAAATTAGCAAGACAGGAAACAACATGTGTTGGAGAGGATGTGGAGAAAGGGGAACCCTCTTACACTGTTGGTGGGAATGCAAGTTGGTGCAGCCAATTTGGAGAACAGTATGGAGACTCCTTAAGAAATTAAAAATAGAGCTTCCCTATGACCCTGGAATTGCACTACTGGGTATTTACCCCAAAGATACAGATGCAGTGAAAAGAAGGGCCATCTGTACCTCAATGTTTATAGCAGCAATGGCCACGGTCGCCAAACTGTGGAAAGAACCAAGATGTCCTTCAACAGACGAATGGATAAGGAAGATGTGGTCCATAGTGTATATGGACCAC
>NC_081569.1:128412327-128536665 GCF_022355385.1 Mustela nigripes
GGTGGGAATGCAAGTTGGTGCAGCCAATTTGGAGAACAGTATGGAGACTCCTTAAGAAATTAAAAATAGAGCTTCCCTATGACCCTGGAATTGCACTACTGGGTATTTACCCCAAAGATACAGATGCAGTGAAAAGAAGGGCCATCTGTACCTCAATGTTTATAGCAGCAATGGCCACGGTCGCCAAACTGTGGAAAGAACCAAGATGTCCTTCAACAGACGAATGGATAAGGAAGATGTGGTCCATATACACTATGGAGTATTATGCCTCCATCAGAAAGGATGAATACCCAGCTTTTGTAGCAACATGGACGGGACCTGAAGAGAGTACACTGAGTGAAATAAGTCAAGCAGAGAGAGTCAATTATCATATGGTTTCACTTATTTGTGGAGCATAAGAAATAACACGGAGGACATGAGGAAATGGAGAGGAGAAGGGAGTTGAGGGAAATTGGAGGGGGAGGTGAACCATGAGAGACTATGGACTCTGAAAAACAATCTGAGGGTTTTGAAGGGGCGGGGGGTGGGAGGTTGGGGGAACCAGGTGGTGGGTATTATGGAGGGCACGTATTGCATGGAGCACTGGGTATGGTGCATAAACAATGAATTGTTACACTGAAAAGAAATTAAAAAAGGGGGGTATGGGAGAAGATACTGTATGCAAATAAGAACCAGAAGAGGGGGGGGAAAAAAAAAAAGAAAAGAACCAGGAGAAAGCAGGGGTGGTCACACTGTCCCTCAGACAAAGTAGATCCAAAGTTCAAAACTGCCGCAAGGCACAAAGAAGTCTATTCTAGAATGATTAAAAAGGTCAATTCTCCAGGAAGAGATGATAATTATAAATACATGGGCACCTAACAGCAGAGCACGCAATGATATGACACAGACAGAACTGAAGGGAGAAAAGAGTAACTCAACGGAGGAGGGGGTTTAATGGGTAGACCCCCAGAGAGATCAATAAGGAGTCAGAGGACTTGAGTATCTACAACACTATAGACCTACTGGTCCGGACACATGGATGTGGGACACCCCTCGCAAGGGCAGTGGCACATACACTCCTCTCGAGTGCACTAGGACTGCTCTGCGGGCTGGGTCCCAGGCTTGGCTACAGGTGGGGGGCGTCCCACAGCTCCTGGCATACAGGGACCACTGTATGGCAGTGATGACTACCGTCACCACTGCCTCTCAGATGTGCTTGGGTCTCTGTCTACATAAAGGCTTCTGTTCCCTTGATTCATCAGCCAGTTTCAGCATTTGACAAATCTTTATTACCATTGCTGGGCCCCCTTCTAAGTGCTGGGGAACAGGGGTGAACGGCAGCAGCCAGACCGGTTCTTGCCACCTCCCATTAGACTAACTCCTAGGTAGATTTAACACGTTTACTGATACTGTAAATGTTCCCTTCCGTTTTGTTTTCTAAGAATCTAAAGTTTCTATGTCATAAATACCATTTTAATACTTATTAGCAGTCATCTTACTCTATTCCTTTATTATTTCTCATAGTTTTTCAGGAGATGACCTTGTTCTTTTTTTCTCCAGATAATGAATCTTATCGTCTACAACTTGATAAGTTGGCCTCCTTTTATAACTTCTATTTTCAAAATTTGTATTGGA
Source organism: Mustela nigripes (assembly GCF_022355385.1). NCBI lineage: Eukaryota > Metazoa > Chordata > Mammalia > Carnivora > Mustelidae > Mustela > Mustela nigripes. The sequence continues at coordinate 128,413,942 of NC_081569.1, forward strand.
GTGTACTTCTAGAGGAATGTTAAAGAATGTTTAAGGTCATATTCCCCTCGTATGTGTGTATATCTATAAACACACATACACACACATGCATAATATTATGTTAAGCAATGTCCATCTATTCCTATTAAATAAGAGTTAAAACTGAGACCTTGAGTAGTCAATGCAATCTTGAAAAAGAAAAGCAAAGCTGGAGGTATCAGATTTCAAGTTATATTACAAAGTGGTAGTGATCAAAACAGTATGGTATTGGCATAAAAACAGATACATAGTTCGATGGAATAGAACAGAAAACCCAGAAACGAACCCCAAATTATAAGGTCAATTAATCTTCGACAGAGGAGGAATGACTATGGGAGACAGTCTCTCTTCAACCAATGGTGTTGGGAAAACTGGACAACAACATGCAAAAGAATGAAACTGCACCACTTTCTTATACTACACAAAAAAATAAATTCAAAATGGATTAAAGACATAAATGTGAGACCTGATGCCATAAAAACCCTAGAAAAGAGCACAGGCAATAATTTCTCTAACATCAGCTATAGCAACATTCTTCTAGACATGTCTCCTGAGGCAAGGGAAATGAAAGCAAAAATTAACTATGGGGACCACATCAAAAAATAAAAAGTTTTTGCATAGTGAAAGAAACAAAACAAAAAGGCAACCCACTGAATATTTGCAAATGACATATCCAATAAAATGTAAGTATCCAGAATGTACAAATGTACAAAGAACTTATAAAACTCAACGCCCAAAAACCAAATAATCCAATTTAAAATGGGTAGAAGTCATGAATAAACATTTTTTCAAAGAAGACAAATCCAGATGGCCAACAGACACATGAAAAGATGCTCAATATCATTCATCATCAGGCAAATGCAAATCAAAACCACAATGAGCTATCACCTCCCACCTGTCAGAATGGCTGAAATCAACAATACAATGTTGGTGAGGATGTGGAGAAAAAGAAACGCTTATGCACAGTTGGTGGGAATGCAAACTGGTACAGCTTTTGTGGGAAACAGTACACAGGGTCTTCAAAAAATTAACAATAGAACTACCCTAAACCCAGTAATTGCACTTAATGGGTATTTACCCACAAAACCAAAAACACTAATTCAAAGGGATACACCCATCCCTTTGTTTATAGCAGCATTATTTGCAATAATCAAAGTATACAAGCAGCCCAAGTTTCATCCATAGATGAATGGATACAGAAGATGTGGTATATAGAGACAATGGAATATTATTCAGCCATAAAAAAGGCATGAAATCTTACCATTTGCAATGACACGGATAGAGCTAGCAAGTGCTATGCTACGCAAAGTAAGTCAGAAAAAGACAAATATGATCTCACCCACATGTGGAATTTAAGAAACAAAACAGATGATCAAAGGAAAGGGAGAAAGAGAAAGAAAAACCAAGAAATAGACTCTTAACTATAGAGAACAAACTGATGGTTAGCAGAGGGGAGGTGGGTGGGGGGGAATGGGTAAAATAGGGGATGGGGATTAAAAAGTATACTTACCGAGATGCAAGAAAATAAAATAAAGTGACAAAAACATTTAAAAAGTGGAGATACAATCAGGGACATACGTTGAACTTTACCAAATGCCTTTAAGCCATTTTTAGCATTTATGGAGCTGTTTACGTGAGTTTTCACCTCTTTTGACCTATTACTTGGTTCAAGATAGTCCCACTCGCTTGTGGTGCATTTGTTTTTTAAACATAACCCTGTGCAATTCTATTTGTTGTTATTAATTTTTGAATTTTGCACCAGTCTTCAGAAATTGGATTTTTTTTCAGTCATTTTTCCTTTTTGGTGTTGTCAGTGTTATGCCGGCTTCACAGAATAATTTGGAATCTTTCCTTCTCTATGGTCTGGCATGGTTGGTGCAGCTTCAAAAACATGTAATTAGGGGCGCCTGGGTGGCTCAGTCAGTTAAGCATCTGACTCTTGATTTTGGCTCCAGTCATGGGATCGAGCCCTGCTTCGGGCCCTATGCTGGGCCTGGAATCTGCCTGGGGTTCTCTATCTCTCTTATAATAAATTATAACTCTCTCATAATAAATTAATATTTTTAAAAACATAGCAATATCCTTTCCTTGGAGGTTTATAAAAATTCAAAGTTGGCTAAACCTCAGGGTTTTGGGGGAGAGTTTTATGAAAACTCAGTTTCTCTCGTGATTATTGATCCATTCACACTTTCTAGTTAGTTCTTCTGGGGTCAAACTGCTGATTTATATCTTCTCAGAAAACTATCAGTTTCAGTTGATTTTCAGCTGAATTTACATGTGGTCAAGCACAGAATCCTCCAAGAATATTTTTTCTCTTCTCTGTATTAGCGGCTATTTCCCCATTTTAATGTTCAATTTTACATATTTGGCTCACTCCTACCCCAACCCCCATGAGATTACTTAGACCTTTAAAAAGTCATCCAAGGACACACGCTGTTCGAACAGCAGCCTACTGACCATGTGCATGGCCCAGAGACTAAGTAGCTGGAATCAGGGACGAGGAGGAGGAAGGCAGTGGGGGAGGAGCATTCAGAAAACATTTTAAAAGTGCGGAGTGCCCCTGCACATGTGCCCTGGCCTTGAACATCCCACATCTCCTTTTCACAAGTCCCCCTCACCCAGTAATACGTGACGACTCCCACCCTGTCTTCAATCCCCAGCTGCCACCTCCTCTTGGAAACTTTCCTGGCTTCCCCGGGAAAAGTCAGTGCCTTTCCTCTGACATTCAAGTTTACTTTTTTTTTTTAATTAAAAAAAAGTTTTTTTAAGATTTTATTTGTAATCTCTACACCCAACGTGGGGCTTGAACTCACAACCTCAAGATCAAGAGTCTCAGGCTTCCATTGACTGAGCCAGCCAGGTGCCCCTAATTTTGAAAACTTAAAAAAAGAATTTATTTAGGGGCGCCTGGTTGGCTCAGTGGGTTAAACCCTCTGCCTTCAGCTCAGGTCAGGATCCCAGGGTCCTGGGATCGAGCCTCACATCAGGTTCTCTGTTCAGTGAACAGAGAACTCCTCTCTCTGCCTGCCTCTCTGCCTACTTATGATCTCTTTCTGTTAAATAAATAAATAAAATCTTTAAAAAATTGTTTTAAATTTATTTGAGAGAGAAAGCACACAAGCGAGGGGAGGGGCAGAGGGAAATAGAGAGAAGAAGACTCCCCGCTGAGTGGGGAGCCAGATACGGGGCTCAGTCTCAGGACTTGGGGATCATGAGCTGAGCTGAAGGCAGCTGCTTAACCAACTGAGCCACCCAGGCATTCCATAATTTTGAAAACCTTTAAACACAAAAAATTAAAAGAATAAAACCAATGGAATTAACTCGTGTTAACATTCTATCATTTTTGCCTCAGATCTTTTTTGTTAAAAGCAGCATTACTCGGAAATTAAAAGCCCTTCCTTCCATCCACCGGCACCAGCTCCTTCTTCCCCTCGCCCAAGACCACAAGTGCGAGTCTAGTAGCTACTGCAACACGTCTGCATCCATAAATCACAAACAGTTTTGTCTGTGATTGCCACAGAAATGAAATGTTCCTGAACGGTATTATTCGGCAATTTCCCATTTCATGCAATACTGTTTGAGATTTATTTATGCTAATACCGATCGCGCGCGTGTTTATTGAGGTAGAAGTTACAAAACATAAAATCTCCCAATTCCGTGTGTTTTAACTGCTGCGTAAGATCACATTTGTAGTTCTCTGTTCCATCCCTGTAGACACTGAAGACACTGACGTGGAGACCTCTTTTGTGCTTCCAGCCTTACTGCCCTAGATACCCTTGGAGCTGTCTCCTCAAGCACACGTGTGAGTTTCTCGAGGTAATTATACACCTAGATGTGAAACTGTTGGTCATAAAGTATGTACCGCTGCAGTTTTGAATGTCATTGCGGAAACATCCGCGGTGCTTCTTCCCGCCATTACTCCAGCATCTCTGCAGCTGTCGCCACGATCAGTTGGCTTGCCCACCTGCCCCCAACCTCACAAGTTACCAGAGGACATGTGTGTGACTGGCACTCAGTGAACACTTGACAAATGTCAGGATGAGCTCACTGTCTAGCACAAGAGACAGATGCTAATGGGACAAGTGCATTAATAAAGGCTATGAGACCTCTCCAGGGAAGGCTTCATGGAGGAGGTGGCATGGGAGCCGGAGTTTGAAAGGCAGGAAGGGTCTGACCGAATGAGGCTGGGGATGACGGAATGACTGGGCTGGGAGGAGGGGGTGGGTCAAACGGCCTGGGCACCTTGGATGTGACCGAGTGGTGGTTCTTAGCTGAACCATGAGGGGGCCATCCCCGCTCCATGCAGGAAGAGCCTTGAGCCAGAACAGAGTGTGTGGGAAGGTGGAAGGAAGCAGGAAGACAGGTTGGAAAAGGGTAAGTGGGTCTAACCCAAGCTCAGTCTCCAATGGCAGGCTCTGGGGAGCCAGTAAGAAGTGACCAGGTCAGAGATGGGCTCAAAGATGACTCACGTGATAAGAGGTAAATCGCTGGGGTACCCAGGCCCTGGAGTAGGAGTAAGTCAGAGAGCCTGTCCCCCCCACCTCTGCCTCTCTGTCTCTGGGGACAAATCAGGTCACCGGGCCTGGACTTCTGCCCCAGACCCACAGCAGAGTGCTGGGACTCAGCCTCTCCGCGTCCTCCGCTTTGCAGTCCTGTGAGCCCAGGCCATTGCTGCCTGTCCCCTCCATTCTGGCTGCTCTAGGCAGGTGTCAGGCCAGGGGACTGGGGAGACCCTCCATGAAGCATGAAGCCAGGGCCCCTGCATTGAATCTCGTGCCCTGGCCTAGCTCAGCCCGTCTGATCAAGCCTGCAGTGCATCCCGGGGCCTGAGGTGATGGTGGGGTGGGAGTCCTGTCCTTCTGTATTCCCTGCAGTCCTTCAGCAGAGCCCTGCTCTGGGCACCCGGCCCAGAGTGGAGGGAAAGGGGACACACGCACGACCTTCACTTCCAAGTCCTTTTGTCTTAAGCCACTTCAGCAAAACCACCAGCAGCGGGGATAGCAGGTGAGCGGAGGTTGTCAGCCATGCTCGGGAGGAGGGGCACTCCTTGGGAGTCACACAGGCCTGGACCCGCTCTGGGTTCGGCCGCTCTGGAGCCGGCGAATGTACGTGTGCCTGCGTGTGGTTGTGGCTGTTAAAACCTCTCTGAGCCTCAGTGTTCGCATCCATCAAGTGGGCCACTCACACCTGCTCTGCCCCTCCCCCAGGAGTAACAAGGAATGTGAGGTCACTCAGTGGCACCAGGACCTCAGGGCAGGGACACGGTTCAGGCTGTCGTTCCACTGCCTGAGCAGCTCTCCCCAGAGCCTGGCTGCGTTTGCAGGTCTGGGCACATGAGCTCCCAGTCCAGAAGGGCTCCAGTCCTACCGAAGGACAGACGTCCCCCACACCTGTCCCCCATGCCCCCCACACACCCTCTGGTTCTGGGAAGACCAGGCCATCTGCCTGCTCTTTTGGAGGCAACAGCTCAGTTCAAACAGTGCCCGAAGCTGTCCACACTGTTGGTCAACCACTGCCACCAAAACGTGGCCAGCCTGCCCAGAGACCCCGGACAGCCACCACTGAGCCAGTAAAGGGGGGAGTGCATGGAAAGAACAGGGTTCCGGGTCTCTAAGCACATGCAGGTATGTCCACCTTTCTGCTTCCTGACATTCCCCCCACCCCCATGCCCCAGGGGCTGGGCTGGCCCCCTGTGGCGGGGATAATGAAGAGGGTAGAAACCTGGCTCCCGTGTGCCCCCAGACAAGGTGTCTGTGTGTGCCTTGTCCCTCGTGCTCCACGGCTCCACGGCCCCCAGCGAAACCCAGTTGCTGTCCCCAGGGGCTCATTTGCCCTCTGCAGCATTTCCAGCCTAGGGTCCCCTCACTGCCACTCAGACACCTGAGGCGCTGAGGCCCCCATGTCAAAGCCCATCACACGGCCACATCCCCAGCCAGGTGGCCAAGGCACATCGTGCCCATCTGGACCTTCAAAGATCTCAGGATGCCCTTCTCTTTTGACAGGATCCTATGGCCTGAGGCCAGTGTCCCTCTTGTGGGGCACAATTCTGGGAAGACTCGGCTGATCTTGTCTTAGGAGAGCTTGTGCGGAACAGCAGAATGGAAGCCTGGGGACGTCAGCCCGGGGGATCCCAGGACACTTGGATCCTGGTTTTGAAAATGGCTCCAGGCTTCAGTTCCCTTTTGGAACAATCCGAATCACCAGGAGGAGGCAGGGGGTGACTGTGGGCATCCCCCTGCCCCGGCCACCCCACCCCTGCCTCTCCCTGTTTCGGCAGCCGCGGGTGCTGGGGAGTAACATGGCAGCTTGGTTGCCTTCCCTGCCCTAGAAACACAGGATGCAGGGGTCTGGCCACTGGCGTTCTTTGTAAGAGCTGCCTCAGTTTGCCCAGGGCAGTCTAGACAGATCCATGACAAGGACACATGGTACCCCATGAGCTGCCCCATTCTCATCCTAGCTCCCCCTGGAACCCTGATCTGCACGAGTTGCACCAGCCAATTCACGGCAAGAACGGGAGTCCAGTCCACAGCACCCAAGCTGATAGGTGAGTAACCCAGGAAAACCGTGGCTTTCCCAAGACAGAGAGAGGACACAGGGTCCTGCCCCAGGCTAAACAGTGTTTTAAAGCTGCTGATCTCACTTCCTCAGAGTGTTGTCCTTACGGCTGTTCCCAGAGCGAGCCTGCCTGAGGCTCCAAACGCTGGGCGGTCTCCTGCACTCTGGACACTGCGTGCAAACAGCTCCCAGGACTTTATGACCATCATCTCCGTGGTTCTTCCACCAGCCGCTTCCCAGGAAGAACCAGAGGAGAGACAGTGTCCCTGGGCTGTGACAGACAGTGGGGAGGGTACAGACTGGCAGCAAGGTCCACAGGGCCCCCGGTCACCAGTGCTTGGCTGTGGGGGAGTTCTGCTAAATATCACAGGCAGCCAACAGAAGCCCTCAGGGGCCCAAACACAACCCCAGGTGCACGAGGGAGGGATGGCCTGCCTTCCAAGCCTTCGAGGAGTGCCCTAGACTGTCCACAAGGGAGAGGGCATCCCCCATAGAGGGAAGAGCCACATTTTCCCGCAAGAAAGCTGGAAACAGCTTGGATCTACACCAGTGTCCAGGAATAGCCCTTCCCATCTGTAATAAATGGGTGACATGTTTCCAAAGCCCTTTGACCCAGCTGAAGAAGGTGTTTTCACGCCCAGCTGTCAGGTAGGAAAACCAACGGCAGGGGGCCAGCCAAAAACAGCTCTGGTCCAGAACCTATGCCATGCTTCTCCACGAATGGTTCCTTTCCAGGAGCCTCTCCACAGCCTGACCCTGCCTCTGCTGGCCGGGAGGGACACACCACCAGCTTCTCAGGATGGGGCAGTGGTCCTTGTTCTGGAGACCCTCAGGGCATCCCAGCAGAGGAACTGGACACCAGCCAGATAGGTCCTCTTCTCTCTCTGGCATTGTACTGTCACCCCATGGTCACCTCCAAGAGCCACAGAACCAACAGTAGTCCATTTCTCCAGGGGACAGGTGTTGGAGAGAGAGCAAGGGTGAGATGCTCCACCCCAGGGGTGGCGTCGGGAGAAGGCCATCCTGCCAACATGGTTCCCTGGCTTCTTCTCCAGTGAGACGCAGGCCATCAGAGGAGGAAGTCCATCTCCTCATTCCACAGCAGCCTGAGAACTTGCAGGTGGCTTTCAACAAGGCCAGTACGGGGGCTGAAGCCTGGAACTGGGCTGCCCCCTCAGGGTTTCCTCTCCAGAAGCCAACTCTCCCTCTCTCCCAGAACCCACAAGGAGATAGAGGCCCACAGTCCCCTCTGCTCGGATGAGCGTTTTTCATGAGCGATTTTCTCCTGTCCCCAGACAACTCTTATCCTTGCAGTGTTCACACTCCTAACACCCGAGAGGCCCTGCAGAAGTTGTAACCTCCTCCATTCTCGGGTTTGGGAAAAGGGGGCCCTGCAGTGGGGGTGGTCATCCACCCCAAATTGGACCAGGAGCCTGGAGAGCAAGATTGGCCCTTGCCCCTCCAGAGAGCATTAGATGGTCAAGGCAGTGCCTGGGAAGACAGCTCTGTAGGACCTGCTAAGTGACCTCAGTGAAGCCACAGCACCCCCGGCCTCAGTTTCCCCAGGTCCTACACTCAAATCCAAAGTTTCTCTCTCAAGGCCAAGAGGGGGATGGATGCAAGAACCTTTCTCTGCAAGCATATGAGAAAAGGTGGCATCCTCTAGTCCAGGGGGCCCAGGAGCCCAGCCCACCAATACAGAATGAGACCCCTACCCGGCAGCCAGCAGCGGTGACGCTGTCGTAACTCATAACGGTGCAGTAGACTGCGGGGGAAGCGCACCCCCCTCCCAGCCCAGCCCAGTGAGTGGGCGGCACAGCCCTGGGGAATCCCTGGGTGGGGGTACTCGCAGAGGTAACCCACCTGGCTGTCAAGCAGGCAGAGGCTGGGGTTAGGGGTGGGGGGTTGGGGGGAGCCTCCCGCCCAACCCCCCTCAAACCCAGCGAAGACAGTCGACCAAGCTACGGCCTTCCCTGGTGGGCAGCTCATTCCACCCTTCCCTGGGTCCAGGCCGGCAGCCAGCCAGCGTGCCAAGGGACTGTGGCGCAGTCTCCCCAACCCCCACCCCGCCCAGTCCGAGGTCCCGGAAAGCAAAGAGCAAGCAGTCCCTCCCCGCCCCCTCCCCCGTCCAGGACCCGGATTCCGCTCCCCTTCTCCCGGCCTGATCAGTCCTGGCTCACACCACCCGCGTGCTCACCACATCTGCGCCTGGGCGTCACGGCCCAGCCCCAGGCAGGGTGCCCCGGCCGCCGGGATGCGGTGACAGGCAGCACGCTCCTTACCTGGGAGGAGACAGCCAGCCGGTCCTCCTCGCGGGCCTGGTGAAGCCAGCCCCACCTGGCAAGGGACTGTCAGCAAATTCCCCTCTGCATCACCGCGGGAGCGGCATCCCGGCTCCTCCCCGGCTGGAGCCAAGCTTGGCTCCGCCCCAAAGCTGCTCTGACCCACCGGGGAACCCAGGCTGGATTATCATATACAAAGGCCCGGGCTCCGCCTCAGAGACCCTGTCTCTACAAGGAACCATCTGCAAACTACCATCGCAAATGCACAAGGCTGCCGATCCCTGCAGCCATGGCTCCGGCACCCTCTGATGCCGTGGGCCTCGGTAGCTGTCTTGCTGCTCTCCGCCCACCCTACAACCTCACCCCTACCCCAAGCTCTCCTCTGAGGCGTGTCTTCCTTCCGAACCTCCCCACCGGGCGCCAGCCAAAGCAAGAAAAGATGCACAACGACACAAAGGTAGCAGGGTTCTGCCCCGCCCTGGGACCGGCTCCTGGTGCCCAGTAGCTGGTACTCCCTCTTTCTTCCCCAGCAGAGAAAAGATCTACAGATTGGCCACAGCCCTGCCTGGTAGGCCCAAAGGAGTGGGCTGGGTCATTTGCAGTTAGCCTGGGCCACTGTCCCCTTCCTGTCTCCAGTTTCATCAAAGTCCTGGCTATTGGGCTAGAGACGCTACTTTGGGCCCTGGAGGCAGGTACCCGTGTTTGAACCCCCAAAGAGCCGTCTGCAGAGTAAGGGGTAGTAGGGAACTCACTCTCTTTTTCCCAGACAGGGGCCCGCCCAGGCATGTTTATTTTATAGACATTATCCTGTACTATCAGTATAATGGCTAATGGGTGAGGAGAGCTGAAAAGGGACTGTCTACAGTTTTATAAGGGTAAGATACTGATCATTAGGAGTTATTAGCAATCAGATGAGAAGACCTTAGAGGAAGCAGCTGAATACAAGGTACAAGATGCTGCAGGGAGGGGAGCTGTGCCTTCCTGAGGTGTTTCTCAGCCAGATAAATGCAAGAGCAGCATTCAAGAACTCTAGCTGCCTGGATTCGAATCCCCGCTGGGCCATCTAAATATGGGGCTTAACCTCTCTGAGCCTCATTCGTTGCATATATAGAATGAAGGAAATAATAACAACATTGGAAGGCGGTTATGAGGATGAAATGAGATATTGTGCACGAAGTAGATGCTCAGTGAATCTAGTGGTTGTTTGCCATCGTTACTGTCCTGGGTACTGGCAGGAGAAAGAGAAGCCTGAACAGAAGCAGCTTGTTGTCCCTTTCCTCTGCTTCCTCATTACAGAACCAGTGTCTGACCTCAGGGTGAGACCTTATGTAATGGGGCTTTAGAAAGGCCCAGTGTTAAGTGGAAAAAACATGGTCTTCAGATGCAGTTGAACCTTTGTTCAGATCTGGACTTTTGTCTCTTACTAGCTATGTCACCTTGTACAAGTTGCTTAACCACTCTGAAATTACCTTCCTCATCTGTAAAACAGGCACCTTGACACAAATAAAAGAAGTCCGATTACAGTATTTACCTTACAGGGTGGGTAGGAATATAAAATGCATAGAAGGTACTTAACTCAGTTTTCCACATACAGAAGAAGCAGGTCACTGTTCATCTCTCCTTTCTTGGAAAGACCTAGATAAAGTGAAGACAAGACCCAACACTGAAATTCCCAGGCATCCTGGACTGAGTGTCCTGGGAGGAGACTGAATGGTGGGTATTCTAGCCCAGATCAGGAGCTGGTTTCAGCAGCTCTTCAAGCCCTCTGCCAAGGTCCCATCCACGTAGAACCTGCGCAGCCTGCTTCCCTAGTGAGCCTGACCCCTGGACATGCCCTCTGGTGGAAGCCGAGGCCAGAGTGGAAAGCTGGAAGCAGGTCTTCAAGGACCTCAAAGACAAGGCTCAGAAATTTGAACTTTACTAGGTAGGCCCTGGGAGCCATGGAAAGTGTTTGAGCAGCAGCAAGGGATAAGACTGATAAGCCCAAACCTAAGTCACTCCTGCTCCTGGAGGCAAGACCTAGGAGGCATCAAGGATATGCACTAAAGGGAGACACAGAAGAGGAAGAACAAGAACCCATGAAAATGCCAGGCGGGCATTAAAATGATCTAATCAAAGACATGACCCCTCTGTCCTAACCAGTGTCCTAACCAGCTGAACACCAGCCACCCAGATGAGGGTGAAGCTGGTAGAAGGTGCTCAGTAAAGGTGTATGAAATGAATAGCTGAGGCTTTGTGGGCTTGGGGAGGCTTTTGAAGGAAAGGTGCTTCCAACTCGCGGGTGCTGAGAACATTTTTCATGCTCTTATGTGGACTAAGGTAGGAGTTCTATGAAAGACAATGACTACTATGCTATTGTCTTTATGACTGTTTTGTTAACGGCCAGTGCCTTGTTTGAGAACATTATCCAGAACAACAGCAAAGAAACCAAAGGCTCCTGAGCCATCCAGACAGATGGAACTGTCACACTGTCAGAATTGGTGCTTTTTCTGCAGAAGAGCACCTTGTAGATATCTTCAATGAGAGCCCACCTACATTTACTCTACATACAATTTCAGCATATCCAGGGTGGCAGAGACTGCCAAGGGTCCCCTGATAGCTTTCCTTCCCACTTCCTTTTAGCAGCAGAGCTTCCAAGATTAAAACTGGATTCATGGCTACCTTGCCAGAGACTACATTTCCCAGCCTCCCTTGCAGCCAGGAGCAACTACAGGACTAAGTTCTAGCCAATGGGAAATGAGTGAAAGTGACATATTTCACTTCTGGGCCACACTCTTAAAAGGAAGCTGCCTGCTCCCCACTTCCTCTTTTCCCTTGTGCAGACTGGACCATGGGCATGGGGATGGGTGGGGAGCTGCTTGATGAAGCTGGCAAGGACAGCACCCTCGGGTTGCCCACTCAACAAGGCATTAAGAACATGAGTTGCATGATGACCTGGAGGAGAAGAGCCTTGGATGGCTGAACACCTTGGTCTCTGTCACAACAGCTGAACCAGAAGCCTAACTGACAAACGTAGTCTCCTGATTGTCAAGCCTACAGCAGATGAGCAGGAGCACACCGGAAGAAGGAGGGACTCATAAATAAGCAAGCGCAGTGAAACAAGCAAAAGTCAAGAGCAAGAGAAGATAGAACAACTATGAAACAAAGTCAGAAGTCTTCTAGTTCAGGGTCACTCCGAGAGGCCTGGGGACATCATGGTATTACAGGGTAATGTTGGAAATACGCTACATCATTAAGAGAAGGTTAATTCTGACCAAACGTTTTCATTTAAGATGAAAACAAGGTTAATTTAGAAAGTATTTCTGATCTAAAATGGTTAACGTAAAATAAAACATATGTTTAAAGGTAGAGACCGTCAGCATCCAGAAAACTCAGCCATCCAAGGTGACACTTTTCTTCAAGAATCAGAAAGCAGAGATTTTGGTTCATTGATTATATTTCTTCTTCCCTACTAGATTATGGATCAGATCGTACCTCCTTTTTCTTTTAATTCCTATTATCTAGCACAGTGCCCTGACTCAATAAATACTTCTTTTTTTTTTTTAAGATTTTATTTATTTTATTTGACAGAGATTACAAGTAGACAGGCAGGCAGAGAGAGAGAGAAGGAAGCAGGCAGAGAGAGAGAGAAGGAAGCAGGCTCTCTGCCGAGCAGAGAGCCCTATGTGGGGCTCAATCCCAGGACCATGGGATCACAACCTGAGCCGAAGGCAGAGGCTTTAACCCACTGAGCCACCCAGGTGGCCCTCAACAGATACTTCTTAATGGTGGTGTTGCAAGGCGGAGAGGGTAGATCCCAGAGCTTAGTAAGGTGATTTTGATTATTGATCAGTGAGATTGCCTGAGGTTCTCGACCATCCCAATGAACAAATGCAGGAGCATAGCCCTCAGAAGAGTGTTATGGGCCCACAGTGACCCTGGGACCTCCCCACTATTGTCTAGAAATCATCTCATCAGAAATTCCCCTGAACTCATAAAGACATACATACACAGGGATGTTCATTGCAGAACTGAATGTAATTGCAAAAAAACAAACACAACTGTACACAACCTACACAACTGTTCATGGCCTTTCTGTACTGCCCAGATGAGATGCTCAGGAAAACTCAGTATGACAGGGAAAAGGTGGGACACACAGGAAGAGTCAGCAAGAGTCAGCTCCCCATTTTTCATTAGACTCCACTGGTTTTAGGCTTCAAGGCAGGAAGGGTACTCCAGAGTCCCCAACACCCTAGACCTGGAGCTGGGTCAGCACTGCTGGGTGCTGGATAAGACTGCTAGGGAGTAAACAGAGGAGGGTGGCTGTGGGTCCAGAGGTGATAGACACAAGACTCCACAGATTTTGCTATAGGACCCAGAATGTAAACTCGTGCCACTAACAGGGACAGTATTTTTAAGGCAGAATCACATCACTATTCACACCTTAAATGACCGTCCAGATACTGTAGGGTATCTGCTGCCCCCCAAGAGCCAAATCAAAGCTTTCCAAGAATGTTTCCATGTTTGGGGTTTGGGTTTCTATCACACACTCTAATATGCTTTTCTGAACAGGAGGGAATTTGATTTCCTGTGCAGAAGGGAGGAGAGCAATGTATTGGGGTGGAAAATGATTTTTCCAGTTTCTTCCATCTAACCAGACATGAGATTATAGATTTCAAGATAGAACAAGGCCTCAGGCTTAAGTCCAGAAATATAGCATTGACCCCTCATTGGAAGCTGGCATTCCCCAAGTTGGGGGGCCAGAGTGAAGCCAGGCCCTAATAACCACTTGGCCCTCCATGGCAGAGAATTTAGGCCTCCCCTCTGCTGGCACAGCCTGGCCTCCCTGGCCCCCTTCCTCCTGGCCTCAGGCTAGGGCCCCACTCACCAGTGTTCCACCACTTAGATGTTGTTAGCTAGTAGTAGCCTCTTTTATAGTGCTTCTCTCCCAGAAGATGGGAAGTTCATGACTGGTGAGAGGTCACTTTTATCCACCATCAACCAACAGACACTGCCAATTATCAATATTAGAAACTTCTGGTGGGCCAGGTCAGAGGCAGATGCTGATGACATCACAAAGGAAGCACCTCTGTTGTGCTAGAACTCTGGCGGTATTTGAAAGGGAAGGTTCTCCCATCCAGAATTGAGACAACTGGGAGCATGACCAGACAGATCTTAGTGTTGAAGCTTGTGCATTTTTATCCCAATTCTGTCCTGAGTCTGGCTGATGCCCTGAGGATTAAGTTGATAAGAATACTTGAGTCTTCATGTTGATATTCCATTAAGGTTAACTGCTCCCCACCTCCATCAGGGGGATTCTCGCAGGACGGAAATATAGACATTTATAGATAAACAAAAACTGATATAGTTTATCACCAGTAGACCTGTCTTTTGAGAAATGCTAAAGAGAATCCTTCAGGTTGAAATGGAAGGACAGTAGACAGTAATCTGATTTTATATGAAGAAACAAGAAACACTGGTAAAGGTCACTGCATAGGTAAATATAAAAGTCAGTGTTAATGTATTTTCTTTCTTTCCTATATTATTTAAAAGAAAACTGAATAAAACAAAAAATTATAAATCCTTGTCAATAAACACACAATGTATAAAGATGTAATTTGTGACAATAGCAACATAAAGGTGGGTACAGAGCTATGCAAGGGCAAAATGTTTTGCATACTACTGAAACTAATCTGAACTAGATTGTTACAAATTAAGATGCCAGTTGTAATCCTCAGAGCAATCACTAAGAAAATAACTCAAAAATATATAGTAATAAAACATGACAAAGAAATTAAAACGATACACGAGAAAGTAAGTACCTATTTAACACAAAAAATGGTAGTGGAGAAAATAAACAATAGCAGGATAAGGCATACAAAAAACAAATAGCAAAGTGATAGAAGTAAGTCCTATATTTTCAGTAGTTACTTCAAATATAAGTGAATTAAACTCTGCAATCAAAAGTCAGAGACTGGAAGAATGAATTAAAAAGAAATACAGAGTGCCTAGGTGGCTCAGTAGGTTAAGTGGCTGCCTTCAGCTCAGGTCATGATCCCAGGATCCTGGGCTTGAGCCCCTTATGGGGCTCTCTGCTCAGTGGGGAGCCTGCTTCTCCCCCTCCCCCTCTCTTTGCCACTCCCTCTGCATGTGCTCTCTTTGCTCCCTCTCTGTCAAATAAAGAAATAAAATCTTAAAAAAAAAAAGAAATATACAAATATAAGCTCACAAGAGACTCACATGAGATCCCAAAACACAAATACACTCAAATTAAAAGGATGAAAAAGACATTCATGCGAAGAGTAACCAAAGAGAGCTGGAGTGATTATACTAATATCAGAAAATATAGACTTTAAGGCAAAATTGTTACAAGGGACAAAGAATGACATGATATAATAATGAAAATAGAAATAACAGGGGCGCCTGGGTGGCTCAGTGGGTTAAAGCCTCTGCCTTCAGCTCAGTCATGATCCCAGGGTCCTGGGATTGAGTCCCATATTGGGCTCTCTGCTCAGCAGGGAGCCTGCTTCCTCCTCTCTCTGCCTGCCTCTCTGCCTACTTGTGATCACTGCCTGTCAAATAAACAAATAAAATCTTAAAAAAAAAAAAAAAAAGAAAATAGAAATAGTATATAAAAATATATAATAATCATTATATAAAAAGGTCACTATCAAGAAGGCATGAAAATTGTAAACATACATGTATTCTATCAAATATATATTAGATATATATGTATATATACATATATATCAATATATATGTATATAACATATATGTATATTATCAAAATACATGAAGAAAAAGCTGACAAGATTAGGGGAAGTAAACAGTTTGACAATAATGCCAATTTTGATAATGGATACAACTAGATACAGATCAGCAAGGACATAGTAGACTTGACAATACTAAAAGACCTAAGAGATGACTCTGGAATGTTCCACCCAACAACAGCCCATTCTTCTCAAGTGCGCATGCAGCATTCTCCAGTATAGACCTTAGGTTGGGCCACAAAACTGTTCTCGATAAATTTAAAAAGATTGGAGTTATACTAAATATGTTCTCTGAACACAATGGAATAAAATTAGAAATCAGTAACAGAACTAAATCTGGAAAACTCAAAAACATGGAAATTAAACAATACACCCTTAAATAACCCAAAGTTCAAATAAGAAATCTCAAGGGAAATGAGAAAATATATTGAGATGAATAAAAATGAAAATACAACTTCTATAATTGACGATATGTGATGAAAGCAGTGCTCAGAGGGAAATTTATACGTGTAAATGCCTCCACTAAAAAAGGCACAAAAATCTTTAACCAATAACCTGTTCTTCCAACTTAAGAAACCAGAAAAAGAAGAGCAAACTAAGCTCAAAGAAAGTAGAAAGATGGGGCGCCTGGGTGGCTCAGTGGGTTAAAGCCTCTGCCTTCGGCTCAGGCTCAGGTCATGATCCCAGGGACCTGGGATCAAGCCCCACATCAGGCTTTCTGCTCAGCAAGGAGCCTGCTTCCTCCTCTCTCTGCCTGTCTCTCTGCCTACTTGTGATCTCTGTCTGATAAAAAAAAAAAATCTTTAAAAAAAAAAAAAGAAGAAAGAAAGTAGAAAGAAGGAAACAGTAAAAATTGGAGTGGAGGGGCGCCTGGGTGGCTCAGTGGGTTAAGACTCTGCCTTCTGCTCAGGTCATGGTCTCAGGGTCCTGGGATCGAGCCTGGCAACGGGCTCTCTGCTCAGGGGAAGCCTGCTTCCCTCTCTCTCCCTGCCTGCTGCTCTGCCTACGTGTGATCTCTCTCTGTGTCAAATAAACAAATAAAACCTTAAAAAAAAATTTGGAGTGGAGACAAATGAAATAGAGATCAGAAAAATAACAAAGAATCAGCAAAACCAAAAGCTGATGCTCAAAAAGATTAGCAAAACTGACAAACCTTTAGCTGGACTGAACAGAGGGAGAGAAGACTCAAATTATTAAAATAAAAAATTGTGGGGACATGACTATTGACCCTACAGAAATAAAGAAGGATGATAAGAGAATATTATGAACAAATATATGCCAACAATCTAGGCTCTTTAGATGAAATGAATAAATTCTTAGACACACAATCTACCAAAACTGACTCAAGAAGAAGTAGAAAATACAAATTGACCAGTAATGAGTAAAGAGATTGAATCAGTGATCAAAAAAGTTCCAACAGGGGCGCCTGGGTGGCTCAGTGGGTTAAACCGCTTCCTTCGGCTCAGGTCATGATCTCAGGGTCCTGGGATCGAGTCCCGCATCGGGCTCCCTGCTCAGCAGGGAGCCGGCTTCCTCCTCTCTCTCTCTCTGCCTGCCTGTCTGCTTACATGTGATCTCTCTCTTTCAAATAAATAAATAAATAAATAAATAAATAAAGTTCCAACAGAAAAAGGAACCCTTGTGCCTTGTCAGTAGGATTGTAAACTAGTGCAGCCACTGTGGATACAGTGTGGAGGATCCTCAAAAAATCAAAAATAGAACTACCATATGATCCAGCAATTCCACTTCTGGGAATATATCCAAAGGAAATGAAAATATTAACTTGAAAAGATATCTGCAATCCCATGTTCATTGCAGCATTGTTTCCAGTAGCTAAGCCATGGAAACCACCTCAGTGTCCATGACCAGATGAATGGATAAAGAAATCCTGGTGCACGCGCGCGCGCACACACACACACACACATACACACACTCACATTGGAATATTCTTCAGATGTAAAAATGAGGAAACCCTGCCATTTGCAACACCTTGGTTGAACGTTGAAAGCATGATGCGAAGGGAAATAAGTCAGACAGGGAAAGACAAGGAGTATATAATTTCACGTATATGCGGAATCTAAAAAATAAAACGATGAATAAACAACCAAACAAAAAGCAGAAACAGACCCCAAAATAGAGAAAACAAACTGATGATTGCCAAAGGGGAGAGGGGACGGAAGACGAACAAAATGGGTCAAGGGAAGTGGGAGAGGCAGTTATGGAATGAGTCAGTCATGGGACTGGAAGGTACAGCACTGGGAATACAGGCAGGGGTGCTGTGATGGTCGGTGTGGTGACGGGGGTAGCTACACAGGTGGGAGCATAGCACAATGATCAGACTTGTCGAATCACTATGTTGTACCCCTGAAATGCATGTAATGTTAAATGCCGACTTCACTTCCATTTTTTAAAAGTTCACAGTTTGGGGGAAAGCTTGGCTGGCCCAGTCAGTGAAGTGATCTCTCCCCTCACCTCATGCTCTTTCTCGCTCTTTCAAGTAAATAAATAAAGTATTTTTACAAAATTAAAAAATAAAAAATGTACAATTCATTTTTAGCATATTCACAGAGTTGTACAATCACAATCTGATTTTAGAACATTTCTGTCATGCTGACAAGAAGCCTCACGCCCATTAGCAGTCATTTCTATTCCTCTACCCTGTCCCTCCCTCAACCCTAGAATCTACTGAACTACTCTCCGAATTCATAGACACGCCTGTTCCGGGCATTTCATGTAAACGGAATCATCCAATATGGGGTCTTTTAAGACTGGCTTCTTTTATTTATGTATTTGTTAAAGATTGTATTTATTTATTTAACAGAGAGAGAAAAATCACAAGTAGGCAGAGAGGCGGGCGGGGTGGGGGTGGATGCCGGCTTCCTGTCTGAGCAGAGAGCCTGAGGCGGGGCTCGATCTCAGGACCCTGAAATCATGACCCGGGCTGAAGGCAGAAACTTAACCCACTGAGCCACCCAGGCACCCCTGGCTTCTTTTACTTAGCATAATATTTCAATGTTCCTCCATACAGTCCATTTACTTTTAATATAATTGTTCGTGTGGTTGGGCTCATGTCTACCATCTTGCTCTTTTCTTCTGTTCATGCTACCTTCTTTCAGATTGAGTATTTTTAAGGGCCCATTTTATTTCTGCTGCTATATTAGTTATTCCTCTCTCTTTTTCTTTAGTAGTTGCTCTAAAGTTTACAATAGGCACAATATGCATCTTTAATTTCTCACAGTCTACCTCCAAATAATATTATGGGACATAATATTATATTATATCTCTTCACAGATAACACCAGAAGCTTACAACACTGTTGTTCCATTTCTTCTTCGTTTGTGGGTGTCTGTCCTGCATTTTACTTCTACATCTGCTGTAACTGTTTAGTACATCGTTATTATAAACTCTTATTTTTCTTTTACATAGATTTTTAAAAAAAGATTTTATTTATTTATTTGACAGGTGGAGAACACAAGTAGGCAGAGAGGCAGGCAGAGAGAGAGCAGGAAGCAAGCTCCCGGCGGAGCAGAGAGCCCGATGCGGGGCTTGATTCCAGGACCCTGGGATCACTGAGCTGAAGGCAGAGGCTTTAACCCACTAAGCCACCCAGGTGCCCCTTTACATAGATTTTTAAATGGAGGGAGGAAACATCTCTTATTTTTACCATGTCTGGTATTTATTTCTTTCCATTTACTTCTTTGTGGGGAGTTGAGTGTCTCTACCTTGTATCATTTCCCTCAAGCCTTTAACACACCTGCCGGCAATGAATTCCCTCAGCTTTATCACCGGATACAGACTTCTAGGTTGACAGTATTTTGTTCAATTCAATTAAATCTTAAAGATTTAATTCCTAGTCTTCTGTCTTATATTGTTTCTAATGAAAAGCCAGAGATTATTTTTATATTGTCCTTTGTGTATGTAATGACCCCTCCCCCGGTTCCTTAAAAAAATTTTTTTTTTAATCATTGGTTTTCAACAATTTAAACATGACATGCCTTGCTGTGGTTCTCTTTGTGCTTGGCATTGATTTAGTGTTTTGGATCTGTGGGCTTATGTTTTTCATCCAATTTGGAAAAAATTCAGCCATTATGTTTTCAAATACGTGTCTGCCCACCCCCCGAGTGTAATGACATATATAGTATTCCAGTTGATATTGTCATAGTTTACTGAAACTGTTTCTTTTTTCAGACAGTTCTCTGCTTCTCCTGCAGCCTCGTTAGAAGACACCAAAACCTGCGGGGGAGCCCCATGCCTTTAACCGGAACTCAAATCTTTATAAAGCAATATATCCTTTCCATCAGATTTAGTTGTGTATTTGAAAAATGAAAAAGAGGGGCGCCTGGGTGGCTCAGTGGGTTGAAGCCTCTGCCTTTGGCTTGGCTCAGGTCATGATCCCAGGGTCCTGGGATGGAGCCCCACATCGGGCTCTCTGCTCAGCAGGGAGCCTGCTTCCCCTCCTTTCTCTCTCTGCCTACTTGTGATCTCTGTCTGTCAAATAAACAAATAAAATCTTAAAAAAAAAAAAAAGAAAAATGAAAGAGAGTGCAAGGATGTAATCAGCATTCTTGTGGTCATCTCCACAAGAAGGTGGGGAAAGGTGATGGGAGGTATACCATGAATATTTGGCTGTACTGGCATGCTTGGTTTCCTAAGCAGATAATAAGGAAATGAGTTTTGGGGTGTTCTTTTTAAGCATTTTATTTATTTTTGTGAGAGAGACAGAAAGAGAGGGAGAGAGAGCACACACATATGCAGGGGGAGCAGCAGGGGAGACCGATGCGGGATGCGGGACTCGATCCCAGGACCCTGGAATCATGACCAGGTGCTGAAGGCACCCACCCAACTGACAGCCACCCAGGCATCCCAGAATTTGAGATTTTTGTTGTGCTATTCTTTGTACCTTTTTGTTTCAAATATCACTTAATTTTAAAAGACCACAAGGATATGAATCTCTGCATGTCAAAATCTCCGAGGGGTGCCTGGGTGCTCAGTCAGTTAAGCGTCTGCCTTCATGATCTCAAGGTCCTGGGATCAAGTCCCAAGTCAGGCTCCCTGCTCAGCAGGGAGTCTGTGTCTCCCCCTTCCTATGCCCCTCCCTCTCCCACTCATGCTCTCTCCCTCTCTCTCAAATAAATAAATAAAATCTTAATATTTTTTAAATCTCTGAAAGTGTAATGAGAGCATTAAATGAGATATTTGAGCATAGAAAATCTGCGTCTAGATTTTAGCTCCCTGGCACTGTTTCTCCTGTCCTTCAGAGATGCATCCTTGGTGCTCTGCCTCGTCTTTCTGTCTCCTGAAGCTGCTGGCGGGGCTCCTGTGACTTAGCGAGCAAGGGATAGAGGCAGTAGATACCCATGGTTCATTCGTGGAGTCTGGTGCCTCGAGGCTGGTACTACCTGCTTTCTAGTATATTTTCCTCCTGACTTTATTATCAGCATATTATTGGTATGCAGGAAAAAATGACCAACATGCAAAAGCCTTTATGCTGCAGCAAGATTTCTCCCAGATTTCATTTCCTTTTTAGCTGAGCTAGGCTTAATCCTCTTAGCTGTGTTCACGGAGTCCTTTCAGCTGCTTCTAGAAATCTTCCCTTCCTTCTGTGTCTCTCGGTCTGACCAGCTGGAGAACCAGCTCCCTCCCTGCCCCGGGCAATTCCCTCAGCAACGTCGCCCATGAGGGTGGCTAACATCTGTTAGACTTGAACTTGTTTAACCATGTGAACTTGTTGAACCCTCATGACACCCCTACATGGTAGAGCCTATTGTTATCGTTCTCACTTGATCTTCAAAATATCTCGGGTATGGAAAATATCACTGTTCTCATCTAGAACCCTTTAGGGATGAGGAAACTGAGGTTCAGTAATTTGGGCAAGGTCACCCAAGCAGGAGAGGACTCT
Organism: Mustela nigripes; assembly: GCF_022355385.1. NCBI lineage: Eukaryota > Metazoa > Chordata > Mammalia > Carnivora > Mustelidae > Mustela > Mustela nigripes. The sequence continues at coordinate 128,435,445 of NC_081569.1, forward strand.
GCTAACCCTAAACCCGTTTCTCTCTCTAGTCTCTGGGTTTCTTGTGGATGGCCGGGAGGACTGCCGGGGCCACCTGTAGAACAATGAGAGACAATAAATCATGGTTGATGTAAGTGGTCTGTTGCACAGCAATATTGAACTAAAACAGTTGCTGAAAATTAGATTGTAGATGAATGTTTTCTCCATATTTACCCTGTGTTGTTAAGTGAAAAAAAGCAGGTTATAAAACAGTATATACAACATGATTTCACTGTTGTTAAAAAAAAAAAAAAAGGCACTTAATCTGAATCTGTTCAGTTCCTGAGTTGGGGAGTGTGTTTGGTGTGGAAGGATGCTCGGATCCCTAACAAGATGTTGGTAAGTTCAGACCCCATTGCCTGGGCCATGATGACTGGAGCCCGAAGGTGAGGGTGGGGCGTCCCTCTCTCGGAAGAGAGGTGGAAAGCTCTGCCACGTGTGGCACTCCCAGGGCATTCTCAGGCTCCAGAACCAGCCCAGTGACTCCAACCAGCGTCTCTCCACTTCTCCCTCCTTTCTACCAGCCGGTGAGGATGGTCGGCGTGCTCAGTCCTGGGTGGCACCAGCCCCCTGATCTTCAGGGCCAAGGAAAAATGAAAATGCTTGGCTCTTGGTTCAAAAATTATGAAGAATTTCAGGGCGCCCGGGTGGCTCAGTGGATTGAAGCCTCTGCCTTCGGCTCAGGTCATGATCCCAGCGTCCTGGGATGGTGTCCCTCATCCGGCTCTCTGCTCAGCAGGAGCTGCTTCTCCCTCTCTCTCTGCCTGCCTCTCTGCCTACTTGTGCTCTCTGTCTGTCAAATAAATAAATAAAATCTTAAAAAAAAAAATATGAAGAATTTCAAGACAGCAGAGCATTCAGTCAAGCATGGGGTGGTTCTGGTCCTGGGTCTCTGTGGGACTGCGCAGGTCAGATGGCCCAGGCTAGGACAGGAGTGCTCTGGTTTCCCTCCTATTTTCTGGGGGTGCAGGGAGGCTGCTCGAGATTACTCCCAGAGTGGGTGCCTGTGATGGAGGACTGGCCTCATCTGGGTAACAGACCTTGTCCTTCGGGAAGGAGGATGGGGCGGAGAATGGATGGATGGAGAAGGCAGAGCCAGGTGCAGGGGAGGGAGCCTGCATGCCTCTATCCAGCCAGGCAAGGGTACAGGAGTTTCCTGGGGGGTGGGGGGCAGGGGGTAGCTGGGGAAGGCTTCCAGTGGTGGGCCTCAGGGGCTAGAGATAACTGGGTATTTTGGAAACCTCTCCCCAGAGAATTCCCTACACCTTACTTGGAAGCCTGCCCCAGGAAGCACTGGTCTTGAGGGAGTATTGGCCAAGGAAACAAGATCTGTGGCTGGTGCCCTCCAGCTCTCACCGCCCCCCCACAATCACACCCCAACCTCAGACACTGTGGGTGAAAGCGTTCTGACGGTGGGAGCAGGGGAGGAGAATCACCCTAGATTTGCATGTGCTGTTTCATTCTTAAATTGGACTGGATTAACCTGGGTTTTAATAATTAAAACAACAACAAGAAGAAAACTAGGAATCTGGAATATTGTTCAGAGCCAGAAAAGATGTGAGAAAGCACGTTGAAGGCTGTGGTTAAAGACAAAGCAAACGCATTTCCCATTTGGATCCTGTCAGATTCAGGACTTTTCCAGAAACCAGGTCTGTAGGAATAGAGATGTATCTGGAAGAGCATAGAGCCGGGTGTTAGACAACAGCTGGGTTTGGGGATCTGGGTACTAAGACAAAAAAATGACTTTCCATGGAAGGAAGCATTATGTCCTCCATCCAGCCTGACCCCGGAGCCAGACCCTGCTACTTACTGGCAGCCCCAGCCCCCAGGGGGCCCAGCATCCGGCCGGCTTTGGGAAAGGAGTCCTTCCTCAGCCTCCTCACCACACCTGTGTGAGTCCCTCTGGACCCACAGCCCCAGCCTCATTCATTTCTGTCCCCCACAGTGTGCGACAAGTCTCATAAAAGTCCGTTACACCAAAACACCACGTCAGAGGCAGGGAGCCTTCTATCCTCTGTGAGGGCCTGATGTACAGGTAACGGGCCAGGAGGCAGGTGCTAGATGAGGAGGGGAGATGGAGATGAGCAAGTAGGGTGTCCCTGGGACTGTCCCTTGTCCCTGGCCCTAGGGGGCAGGGTCGGGTTGAGTGGAGGAGAGGGCTGATGGAAACGGGGTGAGGACAGAGAGAGAGGGGTGGAGAAATGGCAGCCGAGGGACGGGGCAGTGGGAGCTGCCTTTCCTTTGTCTGCTTGGCTTTTATATCTTGTGGGGAACAAAGCCTCTCTCTGCTGGGAGGGGCTCCTTTTCCTTAAGCTGGGAGGGGTGTGTGTGTGTGTGCACTAGCTAGAGCAAACGCGCTCTCTCTCTCTCTCTCTCTCTCTCTCTCTCTCTCTCTTCTCTCCCCCTCTCTTTCTCTCACAGCAGGCCTGCCCCCTCCTCCATAGCTCCAGTGGGAATGACTCAGCAAGAAAGCCAGGCCTGCTCCTCACTCTGGCTCCTGTCTCGCTGCTGGGCCGCCCCCCCTCACCCAGGGCTCCCTGCCCCCTGCTTCTCCTCTCTGTGGCACCCAAGGCGTGAATCTCCCGGACTCCAGTCACCAGGGCAGGGGACTCCCGGGGCTGAGGCCCCTCCTGTCTAACTTGGTGGCCTTGAGGAGAGGCGCTGGGCAGGACAGCTGGCCCCGACTCACCCCGTTCCTACCCTCTCCCCCCAGGAGCTAACATTTCTGGCTCCCTGAGCTGGGTGCAGGGCTAGACCCTTGGCTGCACATTTTCACTTCATCCCCACGTGGTGAGGTTGCTGCTCTGGTAATTGTCACCTATGGATTCAGAAAGCGGGGTACAAGGGGCTGGCTTGCTCCCTTATACTCAGTTCTGGGGGCTGCGCACACCCGTGTGGGCTAAAGTGTCCTGGCAGCACTCACTCGAGAACTGTGCCCCAGAGGGTTACTGGCGTGCAGAGGGGCCCCTGGCGGGCGCAGCTGGAAAAACATGCGACTTTTGATCTAGGGGTTGGGAGTTCGAGCCTCACGTTGGGTGAAGAAATTACTTAAAAAAAAAAAAAAAAAAAGAACTGTAGGTAACAGCTGGAAATAATCTGTGCTAACCCAGAAAGGCACATCAAATAAATCACGGTGCATCTGCGTGACCCCGTGCTCCCATTACAAAGCCTAGGTGAGGGGCGCCGGTGGGGATCAGTCAGTTGGGTGCCTGACTCTTGCTTTTGGCTGGGGTTGTGATCTCAGGACAGGGGGAAGGAGCCCTCACGGGCTCCTCGCTCAGCTGGGAGTCTGCATCTCTCCCTCTCTCTCTGCTCCTTCCCTCACTGACACTCTCTCTCCCGCTCTCGCTCTCTCAAATAAATAAATAAATCTGAAAACAAGTAAACATAAAGAGATAAAAAAGGCTGAGGGCCTGTGTGTGTCCGTGGACATGAACAATCACCAGGTACAGCAACCGGGCTGGGGAAGGGTGTTGGGCGTCTTACAGCTTGGAGGGTGGGTAGACAGGTGCACCCAGCCCTGCTGATAGCCTAAGTGAGGCACTGGCACGAACAGAAAATAAAGCGGAGTGTATAGCCATGTGCCAGTGGGCTACCGTGTGTGTGTGCACATCTGTGTGTGCGTGTGCATGTGTGTGTGCACCCTTAGACAGAGGCTCTCACCTGCACACCAGCTCTGGAAGGAGGCACAGGACATGGTGACAACAGCCATCTCCTGGGAGAGGGACAAGAGCCTGGGAGCAGTGGGGAGGAAGAGGACCCTCACTTACTGTACTCATGTGGGGTCTCAATTTCATAGATTGCCCCTGAAAATGAGAAACCACAGTTTAAAAAGCACAATGCAGTGTGCAAAAGCAAACTTGGCATCTGTCTGCCTCCAGAGCTCAGATGTTGAGACACAGGAGTGTACGGCCTGAGAAGCATTTAAACTAATAGTGCGTGCGTGTGTGTGTGTGTGTGTGTGTGTGTCTGTGAATGTTTGAGCACAAGCATGCTGGTGAGCATGAGTGAGAGGGTATTTGTACGTGGGAGTAAGGGTATGCAGAAAAACTGTCAGAACATCCAGGTCTTGGGGCACGTGGCTGGCTCCATTAGGGGAACATGAGACTCTTGATCTAGAGTTGGGAGTTCAAGCCCCATGATGGGTGTAGAGATTACTTAAAAATAAAATCTTAAAGCAAGCAAGCAAACAAACAAATAAAAAAGCAAAAAAGAACATCCAGCTCCTGGCCCCCAAGTCTGGTTTCCAGGAATGTGGACTGAGATAGCCTTGACTCCTCACTGCCTCTCCCCTCCCCCAACCCAGAGTGCTGCATGAGCTGTGAGGCTAGACAAGCAGGCTGCCCAGATAGGCCTCCAGGTGCCAGACTCTGTAGAGATGGCTCTGGTAGAGGGGAGAGGGCACTTCCCTTTTAGGGCCTTCTGGAAAGTTCCAGACACATCCCTGAGCAAGCAGCCTGAGATGTAGGGAGGGAGGGTAACAGGCTGAGGCGGGGGGGGTTGGGGAGCAGGGAGCCAAATGCAGAGGTATGTGGCCTCCTTTGAGGAGAGGATAGGGATTTTTCTGGGCCTGGAGAGATTAAAGAGAGGGCAGAGTCAATGTCCCTGGAGTGCAGGGATCAGGATGGGGGGCAGCTGTCCCAGGGAGTGGGAACAGAGAGGAAAAGGAAGCAAGCAGTGGTGCCTATTGCGATGTATGCTGGGTGACCGCCCAAGCCATAGGCCAGGTACTGGTCCCAGCAGGGTCGTATTTCCTCTCCTTGCTGGAAACATATCCCTGAAAAGCTGGTGGAGACAGTCAGGACTCTTGCTCCCAAAGTCTCCTCTGCCACCTGACAGCCTCCTTAAAATTCCGCCATCAGAACCCTACCTGGGATGTAGAATTCATGGAGATGCTGTGGCTTGGGCGTCAGAGAGCTGGCTTCAGTCACAGGATGCCACCTGCGAGCTGGCCAGCCGGTGCCCGTGCCCAACAGCCCTCAGGCTCAGAGATTTGATCTGCCAAATGGGGATGGGGTACCTAAGGCGCAGGGCTGGCATGAAGATGCAGGGAAAACAGGCTATCGTCTGACCCCGCATCTCTTGCCCTGGGGTGTCCGAGGGCTTGAGATCTTAGAGGAAGAGGTAATGAATAGGCAAATGAGTATTTCAAAAGGGTGGGAAGAGACAACCAGGTGGAACCAAGGGGCCTCAGCCCCCAAGAAGTGTCTCCTAAGCAAGAAAGAAAATGTGGTGGCGGGTCAGGAAAACGCATTTAGCAGCATTCTAGAAACCTCTGCCCAACTCACCAAGGCAACCGCCACCGCTCCTGCCTGTGCAGCAGCCACTGTCACAAGGCCTCCCCCTCATGGCTCCCCACACCTTCACTTCAGCCAGATTTCACTCTAGAAAGGGATGAGGGGGCAGTGCGGGATACTAGGAGGCTTTGTCTCAGGGGGTGGAGGGACCAAAGCTGAACCTGCAGGAACAGGGCTGGGCCGCTGGGAGCTGGGGGGTTTGCAGTACTGAACGTTGTCAATGATAATTACAACCCAGTACAAAGGTTCCTTACACACAGAGAGGAAATGATATCCTTTTTGTCTTTGCATTAGTCTTGCTTTGTGATCGTATGGTTATTGAGTTATTAAGTCTTGCTTAATTTATGCCGCAGAGACTGCTTTTTGGAGGCACCTCTTGTAGGCAGGAGATGGGACTTCACAGGCAAGAAGTGCTAGAGAAGTCTTAGAGTTGCTCAATAACCATTTTCTGCCCCCCCCCCCGCCGCGACTGGGCACATCTGCAGTGAAGACAATTTCCTAGCCTTCTTTGCAGCTAGAGATGATCACATGACTGTGTTCTAACCAATGGGAGATAAATGGAAGTATCATGAGTAACTTCCAGGGAATGTTCTTAGGCAGAGATGGTATGTCCTTGCTCAGTTGTCTTTCCTAATTCCCACTGGTGGAATGTTGACTTGATGGCTGGAGCTTGAGCAGCCATTTTGGACCATGAAGTGGAAGCTGCATGCTAAGAATGGTGGGGAGATGTTATAGACGAGGTCTGGGGGCCTGATACTATACAGGGCTTTGTCAGCACAGAGATGCCACCTCTACCATGAGGATGAGAACTACACCTGATAGATGACAGAACAGGGTACTGGAAAGAGCTTGAGTCCTTCCTGACACTGTACAGTGGCCATATTAGCTCTGGACTGCCTGCCTCTAGACTTCATCCACAAGTGAGGGTAATGCATCTGTCTCATTCAAGCCATTACTTCTTTGGGCTTCTTGTCTCTTCACAGCCAAACCAAACTGAAGTGGAACTCATAATGAGTTTGTTTGCTGCTTCCTCAACCTTGCCCCAGGATGAGCAGGGCAGAGGAGCCCCCACCTAAGACTCTCTTGGTCTGGATCCTGGAGGTATTTATTGTGGTTGGGGCCAAAGTGGTATCTACAGTGTCCAGTCATGAAGTGGCCTAGTAACTATAAAGAGAGAGACAGGGCAAGGATTCTTTCTTCTTGGAGTCTCAGAGCAATGGGCTGGGGCTGATGACTCAGGAACAAAATGGCAACTATGCCCATTTTATTGCCCCCCATAAGACTGTAAGCAAGTAGAAGGTACAGACTGGCTCAGAGTCTAACACATAGTAGATGTTCAATAAATATTTGTTCACTGGCTAGCTGTCTGTACTGTACTAAGGAGTCTAGAGTGGAGATGGAAGTGGCCAAAGTCCCTGGAGGGTGGTTGGAGTGGTGGTGGAGACTGGGAGAGAGATCCCTTAGGAGAAGGGATCTGGTGGTGGTGGAGGGTTGTGTGTGTGACACAACTGGAGGCACGTGGCCCACAGCACACCCCTGCCCCAGCAGTGTAGCAAATCCTTCCAGGGTCATTGAGGAGAGTTCTGCATTGTATTAATGCACTCTTTGTACAAAAGAAAGCTAGGTCCCAGAACTGCAAGTTCACTTGCTCAAGATCACTCGCTAGGAGATGCAGGAGCTGGGACTTGAACTCAGGGCTTTCAATCACAAACATTACCTTCTTTGGAACAAAGGATGCAGGTAGGGATTTCTGACTCTAGTGTCTCTTTCCCTAAGGCCTTGGGTGCAGTTTGTAAAACCACAAAGTGAAGAGGAGGTGGGACAAAGCTGGAACAGGGTGTCGGGCAACCTTTCAGTGGATTGGAGGGCTGGTGGAGAGATGGACCCAGCACTGCAGATAGCCTGAACAGTGCATTTGCACAAACAGAAAAAAACGTGGCCTTAACTTAAGATACTTTACTGCCATCTGCTGGAAAATGGTCACAATAATCATACAAATCTACGTTGACCGAAGGGTGAAAAATGATGCTCTGGAATTGTAAAGTGCAGAACCTGAACAACTGTACAGGGCAGCCTTAGACATATCTTCTCTTGCCTGAGAGAAGGAAAAAGACAGGTTCCCTGCTACCATGATAGTTCAAGTTCTGCCCTCATCTTTCCTGCTTGGGAGTCCCTGTTAAAATAATCTATAATGGTCTGCCTCCCACAGGTTCTCCACCCAGACCCCCTCCTTCTATTCTGCTAGTCAAAGCTCATGTCTGGAACAGGTACCCTAGGCCAGCTTCCATGCTGGGAACTATGGGTACAATGTGGGCAGAACCTAATCTCTGCCCTTCCTGAACTTAGAGTCCGATGGAAGACAATTGACAAGCCATCCAAACTTGGTGTGATATGGTTGTAGAAGGACATGTGTCAGTTGGACTTGGAGGCTTATAAAAGTTTCCTGGAAAAAAAAAAGCCAACTATGGGAAGCCTGAAGGTTGAGTACAATAAGACAGGCAGAGGGGCAGGAAGCGTGTTCCAGGTGGGACCACAGCCCATGCAAATGTCTGAAGGCTCAGTGAGTGTGTAGCCTACAAGGCTTTGGGTAGAACCCTGGAGCATCCCAGATGGTTCTTTGGAATTCCAGGAGACCCCGGGTTCTGCCCAGGGCAGGCCCCTGTAGAGGTGGACACTGGAGACAGGGAGTCGGGAGCTGGCTTCTGACTGAGGTGACAATTGAACAGGAGCCTTTATTCACTCAATCTTAAAACTGCTGACCAAGAATGATTACTGTGCCCACACTCTATGGCGTGAACTGAGGCTCAGAGAGGCTAAGGAACGTGCTCAATGTCACACAACTGGTGAGTGACTGAGTCGCACTGGACCACATCCATGTGACTCTGGGATCTGGTAGCGATGCCCCTTGCGCTGTGTGTGTCTCTGCTGAAGGATCTCAGAATGGAGAGCAGCCCAGCTCTTTCCACCTGCTCTAGGCGTTCAGGTCTCACCTCCCCAGTTCCAGATGTGGAAAGAGGAGGGAGGGGCAGGTCCTCACAGGAGAGGACAACACTCCACGGCCACCACCCACACAGCCCAGGCAGTTCTGCTCCAAGCTAGAAGGCCAGCACCCAGCACATTCCCCAAGCCGTCTACATTCTTGTGTCCCCCTCAGCTCAGCGACAGTGCATCCTCCCCCTGCAAGGCCTCAGAATAACAGCCTGCCGCCTCCTGTGGGGGCTCTGCAGGCTCCTTGCTTCTTTCTCAAGGCTTCCGGCTGGTACAAGGGCACAGAAATATACTGAAGTATGTTTTCCTGTCTGGGTCAGGGAGTATGTTTTCCTGTCTGGCTCAGAGAAAGTACGTTTTCCTGTCTGGACTATTTACTAACCCTGACCTCTGGAACATTTTCCTATCCCTCTGGCCCGGCCCTGGTAAGCAGTGAGCAATATCTCACCGGGCAGTTTGAGACCTCCAAGAGATCGTGCATATCAAGTCCCTGGCACGTGATCACTATTTACCCCGACCCCTCCCCTGCAAGTGGTCAGGCTGTCATCTGCTGTGATGGAAGATTCCGTGACCAACAATCTTGACCCGCTCCTGGCGCCGTTAGGGTCTATTACTGCACAGACGCACGCACGCACACCCGCAAGCATGCATGCACGCACATACACCTGCACACCTGCACGCACGCACGCACACCTGCACATCTGCACGCACGCACGTACGCACGCACCAGGCGGAGGGACGGGTCACTCTGGGAAGGCAGAGGTTCTGATGCAGTTTCCTTCAGCAACAACCAAGAAGCAGAGGACATGAATGGAGGTAAAGCGCCTAAGAGGGCTGAGCCCGACGCAGAGGAGGGTTCCGTGAGCGCTGCCCTTCGCCTTTCTTCCACCTTCAAGCCCTGGCTGGAAATGCATGCAGCGAAGAGGGCTGGGGGGCCCTTTCAGCTCTCTCGGGGATTGAACAGTTGGGGGTTACGGGGATTGGCCCTTACAGGCTTCATTTACCTGAAAGAGAAGTCTTTCGGGCTACTCCCTGGCCAGGCCTCTGGAAACTTCCATTAGGACCAGGAGCAGGACCATCCAACCCTCCAGCTTCAGTTTCCTAATCTGTAAATTTAGGCCAGTAATACTTACTTTGCAACATCATTGTGAGCATTAAAAGGCAAGAAGTACCTAAACTGTCTACCACGATGCCAGAAAGAAGATAAACACAAAACAAATTACAGCTATAATCACAATGACAGGATTCAGAAGGGTTTGGAGCTGTCTGAAGGATGCTAGTCTCAACCACCCAACTGCCAACCACTGTGGGAGGTTGCAAATGCGGGTGCCATCGCTGATGAGGAGCCAAGATACAATCTCTCGCTACTCCACTCCTCTGGTGGGAGGAGAGCTGGTACAAACTTTTAGGAGGGTAGTTTGGCAATAGGAATCTTTCTGACCCAGCCACTCTCCTACTAGGAATTCAGCCAAGGAAATAATCACAGAGCCCCACGGAGTTGTTTGTGCTAGGACATTCATTGCAATGTTGCTAATAATAGGGAGAAATTGGAAATCATCTAAAGTTAGAGATGCACTCAGTACACACTTGGGCTGAACGCCAGGTGGGCAAGTATGGAGATTGGTATTCAGCCTGAAATCTAGGCCGGAGTCTACTATCCCCTTCGTGCAGCAAGTGTTTTTGATAAAGAAGTCCATCTAAAATTGTAATTGAGATTAGTCCTGATGACAGTTTCATTGTTAATGAATTGCATGGTCAGTGCTGAGCAAGGTAGCGTGGCAGGTGCTGGGCCAACAGTCTCCGAGCGCCAGCAGTGGCCGGCTTGCTCCTGGACGGTCTGTTATGCACGTTTGCGTTAACAGATCAATGCTTCCGGTTGACTGATGATGGTGGAGGAGTGTGAGCCTCCCTTTTTTTGATAATCTCTTCTTCTCTTTATATTCGTTTCCATGTGGGGTCAAATATGACTCACCATGGGTATTGTTACGTATGATACAGCTTTTTTTCCTCATGAAATTGGGAGATTGATTGACATCCTGTTTTAAGTTTATCTTTACAAGATGAATCGTAAAGATATTCACAACTGGGCTTTTTAATGGCCTAAAAAAGAATAAAGTAACTAAACTTTTAGGACTTATGGTCTAAAAAGAATAAAGCAACTAAAAAAATGACAAATTTTTAAAGATTTTTTTGTTTAGTGTTACTGAATACTAGTATCCCAAACAATTCTACAAAGATCAGAACTCTCATAGAATTTCATTTCCATTATTCTGCTTTATATTATTATTTTAATGTTTTAGTGTTATTGCCTCAAAAAGTATCTTCTAAAAGTATCTAGCTGACATGTTTCTCAATATCTCAATATTCTTTCCAGAACGCCTGGGTGGCTCAGTCAGTTAAGCATCTACTTTGGACTCAGGTCATGATCCCAGGGTCCTAGAATTAAGTACCACATCGTGCTCCCTGCTCAGTGGGGAGTCTGCTTCTCTCTCTACCTGCAGCTCCCCCTAACTGCACACTTGTTCTCTCTCTGTCTCTGACAAATAAATAAAATCTTTAAAAAAATTTTATTAGTTTTCAATGTTTCCTTCTATATTTAAACACTTGAAATGTCTTAATTATTTTTGCACATGAAAGGGACAATGTTTATAACTATCATGAGTGATACAGCATTTTACTCTTATAATAATACACATACATTTAAGCTTTAACTGGTTGATAGAATTTCAACAAATAAAGCATGAAAGATGATATTCATTACAAGCTGCATCTAGAAGGTTATCTTCTTTTGAAAGTGATTATTAACAGTAAATCTGAGTAACCTGCCATGTGTGTATCGCAGAGACCATTATGCTTCTTGGATGCAAAGATGATGTCATATGGCCACAGAATCATGGATCAGTCATACACGAGTTCAGGGAACCCAGATATGACAATGAAGTCTGGACGAGCCCTTCAGCCTTTCAAAGACCACAGCCAAAGTTGAAGCTGAAGAGCATCTTTTGATGAGACGTTAAGGTCAAAGCCAGATTTTGGTGTATCCCTACTAAACAGTGTCTCTTCTGTAAGAGAAACAATCAAGCTGGCCATTACAAAGTGACGTTAGGGGCTCTGGATGGCTCAGTTCGGTGGGCGACCTTTGTTTCTGGCTCAGGTCATGACCTCATGGGTCATGGGATGGAGCCAGGCTCTCCGCTCCGAGGGGAATCTGCCTGAAAGATTCTCTCCCTCTGCCCCTCCCTGCTCTCTCTCTCTCTCAAATAAGTAAATCTTTAAAAAATGATTTGGAGAAAGTCAATTTGTCAACATGGGAGGACTGTTTTATTATTGCAGAATTTTAAAGGCTGGTTATAAAAGAGAAAGAAGATAGGAGTCCAAAATTATAATTAAAAGAAAAAAAATCTGAATGAGTAGAAGATTAGAAGACACATACAAGGGACGCCTGGGTGGCTCAGTTGGTTAAGCAGCTGCCTTCAGCTCAGGTCATGATCCCAGCGTCCTGGGATTGAGTCCCACATCGGGCTTCTTGCTCGGCAGGGAGCCTGCTTCTCCCTCTGCCTCTGCCTGCTATTCTGTCTGCCTGTGCTCGCTCTCTCTTCCTCTCTCTCTCTCTGATGAATGGATAAAATCTTTAAAAAAAAAAAAAAAAAAAAAAGAAGACACATACAAGATATTAATGATTATTATCTCTGGGTTTAGGATCAAAGGATTTCTGCCTTATTTTTCACTATAACTTAAAATTTTCATATAAAAACATTACTTGTATGGTTTTTTAAAATTAAAAATACCTGTGATGTAATAAGCATTAAATATTATATAAGACTAATGAATTACTGAATTCTAACTCTGAAACTAATAATACACTATATGTTAAATAATTGAATTTAAATTTTAAAAATTAACATATTAAAAAATAAAATAAAAAAATTTTTACGTATATCTTTTCTCTTTCTCCTTTCTGTTGCATCCAGGGCCAGATGTCAAGCCTGCTGATCTGGCCAGATGATTTGGGACACTTGACCATGGCTGCCTATGGTGCTCACTGCCCATATTCTTTTGAGGTCAAGGCTCTGTCAGGCTGGAGCTGCATTTCCGGGGCTGCATTTCCGGGGCCTGTTTCTGTGAGGAAATGCCCAAAGGAAGACACAGGTCAGTGGGAGGGTGGGAAAAGGCAGAAGTAGTAGCCCCATTTGACCGATGAGGAACCATAATCTTAAAGAGACCAAACGTTCCAGGAAACTCCAGCTTCTGTCCTGAGATCTGTGGGCTAGATAACTTGATATGTCTAAACTTCTCCATAGTAGACGAAGAGATGCCACGGTTGGCCCCCAAATTAATTTTCCTTTTCCTCTTTATTAATACAACCCACAAATTTTAACTGGTTCCAGAGGTGCCTGTGGCTAGGTGTGGCCGTGTGACTACATTCTGGCTGATGAGAGGTAAGTGGATGTGTTGTGCCCAACTTCCAGGAAAAGTCCTTAGAGAAAGAGGTTTGTCCTTTCTCTTTTTCTCCTTCTTGCTGACTGGAATATGGACATGGTGGCTGGGACAGTAGCAACCACTCTGGGCCATGAGGCAACATGTTCAGGATGATAGGACAACAAAATAGAAAGAATCTGGATTCCCTGTGATCATAACACCTCCATACCTGCCCTGGACTGGCTCTTTTAAACTTCATTAACGTGAGAGTGAAGTAAGCTTCCATCTTTGTTTAAACCTGTGTTTGATTAAGATTAAGATTAGGTACACTAGCTATCACTTAGTTAATACTACGCCAGCCACTATTCTAAGTGCTTTACAGATGTTATCTGGTTTAATCTATATAGCAACCCTATGTGTGGGAATTATAATTAACCCCATTTTACAGATGAGAAACCTGAGACCCAGAAAGGTCAAATGACTTTCTGGAAGTTGCACACGTGACTGGTGGAACTGAAATCTGAACCTAGGTCATCCAACTCGAGCGCCTGTCCTCTCCCTGCTCTTTTGGACCCTCTTCTTGGGCTCCCTTTTATCTTCTGGTCCCATCTGTCACTTCTACCCCATACCGCATGCTTGTTTATGTTAACTGTACTTCATATCCCACCCCATTCCTGATCTCCAGCAAAAAGCCCATTCTCTTTATACCTTATTTCACTGAGAAAAGATTTTGACTGGCTAATTCATGCTAAAGTATAAGAGGCCAATATCTGTATAATGTGTTACTTTTCCGTAAGGAAAATGGCCTCTTTATTTCTATGTCAATATGAGGGTTTAGATGTGAGAGGCAGAAGGAACCACATGGGGTGAGACTTGGGCATTGGAATCATGTGACCTAGACTTTAATTCCTCTGCCAGCATGCTTTGCAGTCTTGGCCAATCTCATAACCGTTCTGACCCTCCACCTTTCCTTCTACAAAATAGGTAGAGTTAGACTTTCATCAGACAGAGCTGTTGTAAGGATTTAATGAATTAACCAGTGTAAAGGCACTTGGCCCCCTATCAGCCTGACACATACAGTAAATATGAATCCTTATTAGTTGAATTCTCTTTATCCATTGCGTCCCATAGCTTTTTTGTTAAAGGTCAGATATTGAGGTGTAATTTACATGTAGGAAGATCCACCCTTTTGAGAGAGAGCGCCCTGTAAGTTCTGACAAACATACACAGTCCTGTAACTATCACCACAATGAAGGTGTAGATTTTTTTATACCCCCAAATAGTTCCCTCATGCTCTTGGTCCCTCAGGCTATCTCTTATCTATTCTAATATTTATTGAGCGCCTACTGTGTGCCAGGCTCTGTGCTGGGCCTAAGCTGCAGACAAAGCTGGTGAAGATCCTGTCCTTGGCAGGGTTTATAGCCCATAGGATAAAAAGAAACAATAAGCAAGTAAACATACAAACGGGACCATCATGGAGGCAGTCTGCTGTGCAGCAAGCAAACAAGATTATTCGGTGGCTGCAAGACTGTTTCAGTAGAAGGGACAGGTGCTGTTCAGTTGGCATCTTTGTCGTGTAAAACTGATGACAAAATGCAAGTTCCCTAAAATCCCCATTTGAGGGGTGCCTGGGTGGCTCAGTGGGTTAAGCCTCTGCCTTCGGCTCAGGTCATGATCTCAGGGTCCTGGGATCAAGCCCCGCATCGGGCTCTCTGCTCAGTGGGGAGCCTGCTTCCCCCCTCTCTCTGCCTGCCTCTCTGCCTACTAGTGATCTCTGTCTGTCAAATAAATAAATAATTTTTTTTTTAAAGCCCCATTTGATGGGCAGAGGGTCTGAGGCTCAGAGAAGCTAAGGCACGTGTTCAGGGTCACACAGCAAGTGAAGGGTCACACAGCAAGTGAATGGGAAAACAGGGAGTGATTCAGGCCAAGGCCAGCAGACACTGAAAGTTCACACCAAAAGCTTTTGCTCCCATCCCCACCAATCACACCACACTGCCTCTCTCCTGGGCCCTGGGCCATGTCTGCTGGAGCAACGGAGGAGTTGGAAGCAGGGGGTTCAGGGGTATGAAGTCTGGGCTGCCCGCTGCTCTGTGACCACTACAACACATCCAAGAGTCTTACAAGCAGCCAAGGGCATAGCAGTGGCTCTCCTGGTCCCACCTCCCTCCTCCTCTAATTGAGATGTCAACCTTCTGTCTCCTTCCCTCCCATTCCGGACATCTTGCAGCACTCTCCACAGCGACAGCTGATCTCCCCCTGTGCCCCTGAGCGCCCTCCAGCATGAAGACATAAAGTGAGAGTCTGGCAGCCAGATGAGTGAGCACTCCGTCAGCCCCTCTTCTTTTCGGTCTGCTCTCTTTTTCCCTCTTCTTCCCTCCTCCTTCTGCCTCCCTCCTCTTCATCTCCCCCACACCATGCTCCCTCTTTCTCTCTCCCTCTGCCTCCTGCAGGCTTTGAGACCAAAGGGCCAATTAATCTTGCTGCCACCACCTTGGCTAAGCTGCGTACTGGTCCACAGGCAGAGGCCTCCCTACCAGGACTGCCTGCTTGGTCCCTGGAAACCATGGCTAATTGGTAAAAGATCACATTTGTTTTTCCACAGCCTGAACCCTCCAAAGGAGGTTCTGCCAAGCCAAGCCAAGAATTCCACTCTTCTGCATCAATCACCAGGGAGACCGCTGGGGTAACCTGTCACCTACAGGGTGACGTTCAGACCTGCTGCTCCTACCTTGACATGTGGGCTTTGCTGAAGAGCATTACGGCTCCCAAATCCATACACGCTTTCCAGCAGCACACACAGCAGAATGCTCGAGAACATTTGTTTAATGTGCTGCAGGCTTGCTTTATTCATGGAATTTTACATAAATATCTCATGGAAACATCATGCAGGTCTTTTATTCGGAGGGTCTACATTGTATACCTGCTTCCTTCATGCAAGTGAGATGTTCCAGAAAAGTTAAGTATCAGTGAGATTCTCCCCACATTGAGTTACATTTTACATCAAACATAGGCAAATCTTGCAAATTAACATGCAGCAGATCTCTGAATTCAGTTTCGTTATAAGAAAAATGGATTTAATAATTTTTTTTTTCCCAGCTAGCTCACAGGGCTGTTGAGAGATGCGTGGAATAAAATTTTAATTTCGTGGATGTACTTTGTAACCTGCAAAGCACTTTATTACAACAAAGTAATGTTGTTGCTAAAATGAAGACATAGTTGGCCAAGTACCTTACCACCTCTAGTAGAGATTCTGTACTAATCCGATTTCCATGTATGTGGTTTGCTGAGACAAAGATGATACTTTTATGTTTTTTCTACCCAGGCAGGCAGGGATGGTATCTCACTAAGCCTTCTGAGACTCGTGGAGCACTTTGTGGTTGCCCCAGGCCATGCCTGAGCATCCTGTCTGAGGCCGTCTATTAAAATCTTAATTTCAGGGCACCAGTTAGACTTCAGACCCCAGTTTATCTTCACCCTGATCAATATGAAATAATGAGAGTCTGAGAATGAAGGAAAATCCCCACAGCCTCCTTCACTGGGGCCCCTTGCATTTTGGAATGTTCTCCATCCTAAACAGCTGGGAATTGTAGGGCCAGATAGACATGTGGGGTGGGGGGGTGGTTCCCCACCCAAGGGAGAAGCTGTTAGCTGCACAGAGTTCCTCTCTTAGTACACAACATTTTGAGGCAAAATGGAAAGATTGCCGCTTGGGAGGGAATTGGGTTTATTCAAATAATAGCAGCAAACAGCAAGATTTATGGTGCGTACTTCTGGGAAAGTGCTCTGCAGCAATCAGGGGCCTGTCTGTGTTGCTGCCCCCTTGGGACTGCCTGCAGGTACAATATAGCTTAACTATATGAATATGCGACAAGGGCCATGGGGAGTGTAGTTTCTAAATTATTTTCTGATGCTCTTTATGGAGGATGTCATACCTGGGGTGGGTCGTGGCAAGACGCACGATCAGTGGTGACTATGGTCTTAATCAGACATTCCAAAGACCTTGGGACATTGTTTTTCTCTCAGAAAGAGGCCAGTATCAGCTCATCGGTTAATACACTTGTACTCAGTGAGTCTGCTGGGCGAATCATCCTGTGAGGAGGTACCGAAGAGACCCTAAAATATTTCCAACATAGACCAGGAGCTCTCGCTTCAGCCGGAAAGGCAAGGTACTCTTGTGGGGTAAAGATAAGGGCCCTGGAGTGAGCTAGGAGGAAGAAGAAGTTAACACTGTCAGATCTTCTGCCAAGACAGAGGGGCTTAAATTACATTATCCTGTTTGATCATTCTCACCGAGAGGTAACATCTGCATCCCCTTTTAGGGGTGAGAAGACTGAGGGCGGAGAAGTTAAGTGACCTTCTCCGGGTCCCACGGCTGGTAAGAAGCAATGAAGTGTTCATTTTCAGTCTGCTGAATTCTGAAGGGTCTAGAATCATCGGGGTGAAGTTTTTAAATTGACTCCCTATTGATTTTGTCAGGGATAAGCACCAATTTTAGAAAAACAAAATAACATTTGGCTGCGCTTCCTCTTACTCAGTTCGCTAAGTGGGGGTTGGGGGGCACTGAGGAAACACTAGCTCTAGCTCTGAAGCTTTAATGTCCCTTCCTGTCGCTAGACTCTAAGTAAGTGATTGTTCTTGTCCATTTGCATTTCTACAGCCAGACTCTATCCTGCCTGAATACTCCCTTCCCCCACTGCCATCTTCCCACGTTCATTTAGCTTCTCTCTCTCTCTCTCACCCCCCCCCCACACACACACACCACACACACACACACACACATCCAGTCGCACACCTTCCCACCACACACCCATACGCAAAATAAAATTAGAAATACTGCCCGACTCTCAAGGTATTTAGGGAATGGAGATCTTCAATCAATAGAGCCCAAATCAAGCACTCCAGGCTCCCTTCCTCCCCAGCCAGTGCTGGAGGCCGGTGGAGCTTACTGAAGAGGGCCCAGACAGCCATGGTCTTGACACAAAGCAGCTCTACAGGAAAAAAAGGCCATTTGAGCGTCCCTGTGTCTGCCCTGGAGCCACTGGAGACACAGAGCCATCTGATTCTCAGAATCCAAGATTCTCAGAATCTTTTGCTCACATAGAAGACCCTTGGAGAACATGGACAGCTTCCCCAGCTTCCTTTTTATCTTGGCATACACTGATGTAATCAAATACCAAGAAAACAGTGTCTGATGGTTCAAACTATAGGCTGAGCTGCTAAGCATATGGTCCTCATGTTAAGGGGTTGCCTTTGTTTTTAATCAGCCATGTGAGAAAGCAATAGACATTTATCTATAATGTTAGCCTTCACCCAGAGGAGTGGGATAGGCTGCACGAGTGAGCTGTGACAGCCCAGGAAACTGAGGCAGTGGTGGCACCATCACTCCTGTAATGTCGCTAAAGCTTTCTCTGCTCTGTCCCCATCCCCACGGACACACACTGGCCGAGTGTCCCCGTCATCTTAGTGGGCCTCAGTACCCATCTCAGAATAGTGGAGTCAGGAAGGGGAAAAAGACTGGAACAAGGAAGTGGGGGTGGGGCTCCAGGGGGGAACTCCTGGTTCAAGCTCTGGGTCTGGATCAATTCTTCTGCGGGGGCACCTGGGTGACTTGGTTAAGCATCTGCCTTTGGCTCGGGCCATGATCCCAGGGTCCTGGGATTGAGCCCTGCATTGGGTTCCCTGCTCATCGAGGAGCCTGCTTCTCCCTTTCCCTCTGCTAGCTGCTCCCCATGCTTGTACTCATGCTCGCTCTCTGTCAAGTAAATAAATAAAATCTTAAATATATACATACATACACACATACATTCTTCTGCTATCCTCCCTTCTCCCAAATCAGAGCTCCCCGTGGGTCTCAGGGTGACTGGGGTCGCATTCGTTCGAATCCAGGCTCTGTCACTTTCCTGTTGGATGACCTTGGCCATGTGACTTAGGTTCTCTTGTGCCTCAACCTCCTCCTCCCATACAATGGGGATGACTGAACTTCCGCTGAGAGGGTTAACAAAGCTGACTTACGCTAAGGGCTTAGCACAGTGCCTGGTACATACAAGAGCCCAGTAAATAGTGTCAGTAATTATGAACTAATAAGTAGTGCTTACCATGGGCAGGCCCTGTCTCGGGGCTTTACATATATTATCATATAATTCTTACATCTCTGTTTTACAGATGAAAAACTCGAATCTGAAGATCACACAGCAGTGCATGGCGGACACTGAGACCCAGGCAGGCAGGTTCCAGAGTTGGGGGGTCTCAACCCCAGTGTGCACAACGTCCTTGATCTTTATGGGTGTTGCCCCAGGCAAGCTGAGCTCTCAACCCCCCAGGCTTCTCTCATTCCGAGAGAGTGGGGAGCTGCGAGGGTGTCAGCCACAGCAGGGAGGGAGGGAGCAGAGAATGGCTAGGACATCCACATCAGCGCTGAATCCAGATTCCCCAGTTGGAATCGGCGGCTGAAGTCAGGCAGGGCGCCCCAGCCGGCTCCAGGGAAAAGGGGGGGCAAGTCCACGATGCTGAGAGGGGTGGCCAGAGCGCCGCCCCCAGGAGGGGAGGGAGGGGTGGCGGGGTTGAGGGGTGCCCAGCTGCCATCCCCGCCGCCTCCTGGCCCCCACTCGCTGGCTCCCAAGTGGGAGGAAGGCAGCTGCCCGCTCCCTCCTCCCCACAGCCCCGCTACCTGCCCAGTCCCCCGAAGCGAAGCGTGAGGAGGCTGTGAGCCAGCGGGGCCGAGCCCACAACTTTGCAGCCTCGGGGAGGGCGAGAGCCGGCGTCCAGGGCTCCTCTTGTCCGCGACCCGAGCTCGGTGAGTTCGTTTCCCCACCCCTCTGCGGCGGTGCGGCGGCAGCGGCGGCGGCGCTGGGGGCGGCTTCCCCGGCGTCCAGGAGGCGGTGGCCGAGGAGCCGGCGGTCACCCGCGCCGCCAGCCTCTCTAAGGCTCCCGGCTGTGCCGCCCTCCGCCGCGGGCGAGGCCGCCGCTGGTTAACGTGCGGAGGGCTCCTCACGCCCCCGGGCCGCCGGGGCGGGGTCTGCGGTCAGGTGCGGGGCCGGGGGGCTGCGGCCGCCCGCCCGCCGAGAGCCCCTAGCTCCCCCAGCCCCTGTCCGCCTTCCAGGCGCCGCGGCGCATCTGGAGGCTGCTCCCGCGCCCCCCTGGCGACCGGCGTGGGGAAGACACTTGCTTCGCCCGAGACCCGCGCCGGGGGCTCTCTGGGGTGGGCAGCGCTGCCGCAGCCCCCGGGAGCGCCCGGTCGGGGGCGGCGCGGAGCCCCCAGCGACCCCTCCCCCCAACCCCGGGCGTGCTCTGGGCTGATCCCCCGCGGTGGAGAGAGGCTCGTGCTCCCCATGGCTGCCGCAGGTCCACAGGGGCACTGGCAACGGCAAAGGGGACTCCAAGGTGATCAGTCGCTCATTCCAGACGGGACAGCCTGGACCGAGGCCTCGTGGCACTCGCCCATCCTGGGTGCAGCCGCCTTCCCAGAACTTTTCTTGCGCCTAGGGCTCGCCGACTCCTTAGCCCCTGGAAAAGTTCTCTCGGGCACCAGGAATCTTATTTCCCGGTGGCTTCCGAAGCTGGGCAGGAACCAGGGCTTTGGGGGGCAGGGTAGAGTGGGGATGCGGCGGGGGTGCTTGGCGGCGGGGGTAGATCCGCCGAAAGGCTGGCAAGCATCCGCTCCCTCGCGCAGGGCGGGCTTGTTGGCATCGAAAGGGTTTCGGCGCCATCGGGGTTGTTTGGGTTTCTCGCTCCAGGAGGATGGGGGGAGGGCACGAAGGGGGGATTTTAATTTCGTCGCTTCAAATGAAAACGATCTTTGCCAAGAAATAGCCAGGGCAGCCAGCGATGGAGAGAGGGGCCGACCAGGACCGGCTGATACAGGTATCCGGCTGCACCCCCTTACCTCACCCGGTGGCTGGGCACCGGTGTGAATGTACTGATTGTTTTAATTAATTGTTTTTAAAGCCAGGTGTCAGCGGCTGCGTGTGTGAGACACAAATATATACATACACAAACACAGATACCAGGCGCACACAGATTACATGTGGAGTCATACACAAGGAACCCCCCACCCCATACACACACACTCCCCACCACACACACTTGCAAATCATGGACCTACAAGCACACAGACTTCCAAAGAACCTTGGGTTATGGGTGTGGTCCCTTAGTATTGCCCAAGATTGGGTGGGGGTGGTTCGGAGGGTCAGAGAAAAGGTGAAGCAGGACTTCCAGTAGGTCATTTCTCTCTGGCCCACCCAAATTCTTTGCTTTCTCCTCCAAGAGGGTCTGGAGGAGAAATCCCAAACCTGAGCTCCTTTCCACTGCCATAAAGGGGTGGAGCCCTAGCCCCATGGTCCTCATCCCCTCCAAACAGCCAATAAGCCCTGCCCTTGACCTCCTTGGGCTTGACCCCAGGGCTCCAGAGTGTCAAGGTCGAGGTTTCTTGGAAACTGAGGGGCCAGGCACCTGGAAGTAGGGCCTGGCCCCCAGAGGCCGTTTCTGTCTCGAGGTCTCACACCAACCTGCTTGGTTTAGGGAAGAGAGGAGGGGTGATCTAAGGGACAGGGACGGGGAGGTTGGATTTGGGTGGGGTGGGACTGGTGGACGATGCCCCATGGACACAGCAGTGAGTCTTCCTCTCACCCCGGGCCCCTTAGGAATGTAATCGAGGATGCTGGCCCTGAGGCTCCTCAACGTGGTGGCCCCCGCCTACTTCCTGTGCATCTCCCTGGTGACCTTCGCGCTGCAGCTCTTCCTTTTCCTGCCCAGCATGCGCCAGGACCCCGCCACCGCCAGGCTCTTCCCTCCGGCGCTGCTCCACGGGGCTCTCTTCCTGTTCCTCTCCACCAATGCCCTGGGCAATTACGTCCTGGTCATCCAGAACTCCCCCGACGACCTGGATGCCTGCCAGGGCCCCTCGGCCAGGAGGGCCCTGTGCCCCCCGCCCAGCACCCACTTCTGCCGAGTGTGCGCCAGAGTCACCCTGAGGCACGACCATCACTGTTTCTTCACGGGCAACTGCATCGGCAGCAGAAACATGCGCAACTTCGTCCTGTTCTGCCTCTACACCTCCCTTGCCTGCCTCTACTCCATGGTGGCTGGCGTGGCCTACATCTCCGCGGCCCTTTCCACCTCCTTCGCCCACCCCCTGGCCTTCCTCACTCTCCTTCCCACCTCCATCAGCCAGTTCTTCTCCGGTGAGTGGCCTTGGCCGGCAGGTTGGGCCCTACAATGAGGACCTTCCACCCCACCCCAAGTTTGCCAGACTTAGCAAATAAAAATATAGGATGCCCAGTTAAATCGTAAGGCCAGATAAACAATGCATACCTTTTCAGTATGTCCTAAATAGTGCATGGGGCATACTTAAATTTTAAAAATTCTGTGATCGAGGCACCTGGGTGGCTCCACAGGTTAAGCCGCAGGCTCTTGGTTTGGCTCGGGTCATGATATCAGGGTGGTGAGAGCAAGACCTGCTTCCTGCTCCGCACTCAGCCTCGATGATCCTCTCCCTCTGCCGCCGGCCCCCACCCCGAGTGCTCTCTCTAAAATAAATAATCTTTTTAAAAAATAAAAAAAAATAGGTAAAAATTCTGCTATCTCTCTGAAATTCAAGTTAACTGGGCATGCTGTATTTTTCCTGGCCACCTCCCTCTCCACTCCCCATCCTCATTCATCATCTCCTCCTTGCTTGCCGGGAACCATCTGCGCATAGAATTTCCTGAGGCTCCAGACGATACCCCTGCTCTGTGCCAGGCGGGGCCGGGTGCTGACCACCCCTCCATGCAGCTTCTGAGGTACACCCGCGCTATGACCTCCCTCCGCTTGGACTCCTCAGCCCTGCCCACACATTCCCCCAAGGATTTTTGTCCTCCAAAGTTCTTGCCAACCAACCACAGTAAGACTGACCAGGGTGCCAGGCCAGCCCCAGCAGGAAGCTAAGTCCTGCTGTCCTGCCCACTGTGTTTGTCCCCACCAGGCTGCTCTCTAGCCTGCAGACAGCTTAGAGCAGAGGGCACCCTGGTTGGAGATGCAGCCCTGTTTAATGGATCCATTTTCCCATCACAGAGCTGTGACACTGGTGTTGGATTTGACCCTCCAGGGAGGCTCTTGCACTTGCAGGAGCCAGGCATGTGGCCCTTCCCACTGGCACTCAGCTGTGCACGCAGTGGGGACAGGGAGAGCTCCTTTGTTCCTGGCCTAGAGGGACCTGGCTCCTGGTGGCAGTTCTTACCACTTTACCTGGCCTTGAAATTTACCCCTACCTCATTTCCTTCCATTCCATCCCTACCCTGGCCTTTGACGTCACCTCACTTGGTTCTTAAAGTTGGTAGTGTGCATGCCTGTGTGCGTGTGCATGAGTGAGATTGTTATTTCCATCTCTCAGATGAAGACATTGAGGCTCAGATAGGATTAAATGGATTGCCCAGGATCTTACCACTCCTGACCACCAGCCTCTGCCCCCCCCACCCTACTCCCCCAAGTCTTGAAACAGCCCCCAGTAGCACAAGGAATGCAGCATGTTTTTTCATCTAGTGACCTTTCGGGGACAAAGAAAGACCTTGCAGGTACTTCCACCAAGAGCCCAAGATAGTCTTGTTGTGCCTGGGCTGGCCATTCACAAAAAAGTTGTGCTCCACTCTAGGGGAAGCCATCATTTCAGTCTTTGTTGGGGCTGCAGCCCAGTCCTTCGCAGGAATAGAGCTGTTGTGCCATCAGACAGCGGAATTCAGAGATCCACGAAGGCCCCAGCTGTAGGGTTGCCTTAAGGTCTGATGGCTGAGTTCGGCCCCAAATTCAGAGCTCTGGGCCTTCTGGATCCTGGCATGGGCACAGGAGTCTGCTGGGCCCAAAATAACCAGGCCGGGGGAGGGTGGGTGGGCGGGCTAGAGGGTGGAGTGTGAGCACAGGCAGGTGGAGGCATGAGGGGAGCCAGAGAGCCTGATTACACTTCTTTTCCAAGTAGCTTCATCACATCAGAATGAATGGTTCCAACGGGAGGATCTTGAAATGGTTTGATCTGAGATAAGCCTGGGCTTGAGGCCTGTCCATATGTGCTAGGTTTGGGAGACAGGATAGAAAGGAAGAGGGGCCCTTGCTTTGATCTGGGGGGAGAAGAGAGCCAGTCAGCGCCTACCTTGGGGCTCAGATCTCTGTTGCAGCAGAAGGATGAGTCCCACCCCTTTTTGCTTTCTCCCCATCCCCACGGAGAAAAGGAGGCCAAGATTTCTAATCACCAACTCTCCCACCCCAGCCATCTTCCTCCCCTGCTGACCTGACTCCTCGCTCCCTGCCCACATTCACACCTCACTCCTTCAGCTTCTCCTTTCCTATCTCCTCTCCCCCTGTTCTCAATCCAAACACTCGCAGACACACTCTCTCTTTTCTGCTGGGTGGAGGAGGTGGAGCTGGTGGACCGGAGGGAGCGGGAAGGCGAAAGCGTGGTCATAGATGGAGC
Source organism: Mustela nigripes (assembly GCF_022355385.1). Classification (NCBI taxonomy): domain Eukaryota; kingdom Metazoa; phylum Chordata; class Mammalia; order Carnivora; family Mustelidae; genus Mustela; species Mustela nigripes. Next base: position 128,459,607 of record NC_081569.1, read on the forward strand.
TGTCCCTGGCTGTGGTGCTGCCCCGAGTCAGGCCTGCCAGCGGAGCGCAGCACGGCTGTGAGTGCCCGCCCGCGGCTCAGGCCGAGGTGGGAGACTGGCCAGTCTGATTTTGGAAATAGTACTTTCTTTGGGCCTCAGGGGATTGGTATAAGTTGTGTCACCTCTCTGAGTCTCATTCATCTCATCTGGGAAATGGAGACGTCGCTGTCTGACCCGTGTCATGGCATTCGGCTAAGGGTGCCAGTATGGCGGGTGCCACCAGAAGGCCCAGGAGAAAAGGAACTAACATTTGCTGAGCACCTATTATGTGCTACCCACCATGCAGGCTTCACTTCACTCAATCCCCATAAGTCCAGGAGGTAAGTAGTCTCATATTCATTTTAAAGGCCCAGGAACCCAAGGCTCAGCAAGTTTAAACCACTTCTAAACTAGAACACTGGTGTGACTCCAACCCAAGATTTAATCTCAGGGCTGCCAGCCCCTGGAGCTGACCAGGGCACCACACGGCCTCTCTGGAGCTGCCTCTGCAGCTGCTGCTTGATGAATGAGCCATTTTGGGAGGGAGGGAGCTTCTTGTCCCTCAACGTCTATTAAAGATGCTAGGTGACCATCTGTCAAAGGTGTCATAGATGCTTGGTAGGCAGGAGGGGTGGAAAGATTGGATCGTGTGACCATTTAGGCCCTTGAGGAAAATTCTGTGATTTTCTAAAAGAAGCAGAACTATTATTAAATAATTCAGAGGAGCTGAAGCAGCCAGGCTGAGCAACTTCAAACACTTCAAGAGAAAGCAAGTCCCCAGAATAGCCTTTTGTAGCTGCTGCAAGGGGCCAGGAAAAGGCCATGAGGTCTTTTCCACATGTCTTGATTTAGTGCCAGAAAAAAGCCTATGGAAAACAGCTTCCGTCAGCCCAGGCTTATCCCTGCGGCTGAGTTGCAAGGGAGGCCAGGCATTTGACAGCTCTGATGTTCTCACATCCCAGCTCGAGGGCCATCTTTGCCCGTCAGCATTCCCGGAGCCCAAAGGGCACCATGGGCCCAGGATCCTTCATCCTACACGTGGCTGCCTGAGCTAACCCGTGCTGACAAGGAAGAAGTGGGTCAGAGGGATGGAACAGCCTGTCTAAGCCCTGTCCCTCTGCTGCCCCCACGCCAGCTGAGGGGCTGCTCAACACGTTGGCTGGAGTGAGCTTTCCATCTCCTGGGCAGCTGGGATTATTTGTCTCCAACTTCGAGAGGAGCTACTGCTATCAAAGCTCCCAGGACTGATGGCGAGAGGAGGCTGCTAATGAGCAAACCTGAATCCGGCCCACGGCCTCCTGGCTGCTGAGTCCACTGGGGCTCCGATTGGACAAGTTTTAAAAGCCCAACCCTTGGGGGTCTGGAAACTGGGGATTGAGGAGACCAGGGAAGAGGTGGACCAGAGCCAGGGGATGCTGGTGGAGAAGGATATGGTTGACATTTGCAGAGGTTGAGGAGGCTGTAAGGTGGGGTCCCTGGAGTGGGAACATTCATCTCACTGGAAGTGGGTGGGGGGCACCTGGGCGGCTCAGTCATCAGGTGTCTGCCTTTGGCTCAGGTCATGATCCCAGCATCCTGAGGTTGAGCCCCATATCGGGCTCCCTGCTAAGTGGGGAACCTGCTTCTCCCTCTCCAGCTCCCCCGTGCTTATGTTCCCTCTCTCGCTATCTCTCTCTGTCCTAAATAAAATCTTGAAAGAAAAAAAAAAAAAAAGGAAAGGGTGTGGTGGGCTTTCCCTGCAGGGAGTGAGGGGCTGAAGAGGGTTTTTGAGTTCTCTCCTGGACCCACTGTCTTAGCTGCTGGACAAGTCAAGCTAGGTGTCTCCACCATGGCTTTCAAACCTGCAGCCCATCCGGGACTCCAGGCCCTGGAAAGAAGGAGAAAACTTGATGGTCTTAAGAGTTAAATGTGAGCCCTTCTTGGATCTAGTCTCATCTGTGAATGGCCCTCAGCAAGGAGCACTGCACTGAGTGTGAACCACAATCCTAATCACTTTGTACACCATTTCCCTGAATTGTGCAAGGTTACTGAGATCTTATGGGATCATTATTATTATACCCATTTTACAGATGAGCAAACCGCAACTCAGAGACATTAAGAAACCTGTACAAGACCACAGAGCTGGGAGATTCAAGCTAGCATGGACTGACCATCCCAGATCTGAACAAGAATGTGAGATCTCTTGCTCAGTGGGTATTTAAGACCTATAATAGAGAGTGCTAGTTTGGAGGGGTTTGAGAGTTCCTGCCCAAGGCAGGAAGCTGGACTGATGACCTTGGGGGCCTCTTCCAGCCTTAGCAAGGCTAAGGCTAACAGGACAGCTCTGGCCAAATGCTCTAGTGGCCATGCTGTCCTCTTATTAACACTAATGACTGAATTATTCTCTAAGTCAGTGCTTTGCACTGCCCTTGGAGCTTGTGATTTATTCTTCTTGATGACTAGACCCTGTTCTCCATCATGCTGTCACTTTCGGGAGTCTTCCCAGCCAGTGCTCCCAGCTCCATAGGAAGGTGGCATTGTGGTCAAGGCAACTGCCCAGGAGCCAGCTCCCTCTCTAGCATCCCCAGCTCACCCCCTTCACCCCCTGCGAAAACATCTCCCTGATCCCAGATGCAAAGAGAAGGCAGAGAGAGACGGGGTCTCTGACTCCGAGGAAATGTTAGCATCCAGGCACTGCCCAGGAAGCTTCCTTTTCTTCTGCCCCACGTCCCCAGGTCTCCCCTCTACCCTCAGGAGCCATTGGCACTAAGAAAAAGTTAGGTCAACTAGTTCATCCTTGCTCTCCCTCGATGCAGCAGCCCTGAGATTGCTACAAAATATAGCTTCAGTCTCATTAATCTCCCTCTCTCCCTAGCGGAAAGCGCCTGCATGGATTGCTTTTCAGTACGTGGCCTGGGTGTAAAGCGAGCTTGGTGTTTCCCCGCCCCCCTGCAGGAGCTGTCCTCGGTTCTGAAATGTTCGTCATCCTCATGCTCTACCTCTGGTTTGCCATCGGCCTGGCCTGCGCAGGCTTCTGCTGCCATCAGCTGCTGTTGATCCTCCGGGGGCAGACCCGTCACCAGGTGCGGAAGGGGGTGGCAGTGAGGGCCCGGCCCTGGCGCAAGAACTTACAGGAGGTCTTCGGGAAGAGGTGGCTGCTGGGCCTGCTGATCCCCATGTTCAATGTCGGAGGTGAGAGCTCCAAGCAGCGGGACAAGTAGCAGGCATTCCCATCATTTCTCTGTGTGTGTCTTGACTCTCCCCGAACATAAGGCCATGACATTCTTGTCTCTACCCATGACCCAATACAACCTTGAGCTGGCAAGATCCTAGCATCCACCCCTGGTCTGTGACCTACAGAGACCTGTGTTGCCTAACAGATCGTGGCAAGAAGGAAAAATGGTCACTCCTAGGAGCCAGCCAACTGTTAGGAGGCCCCTGCTTTTGTTTCTTCCCGTTGGAGCCCCTGCCCTCCCGCTCTGCCTTGTTCATCCACTCTCTCATGTCTCATGTCATCACTGCTATCAGCTAGAACTTTCCCTCTCAGATCCATGTTGGGAGTGGAGAATGGATTCTTGCTGTTGGTATGATTCTCCCCAGGATCCAGAGGCTGGCAAAAATGTTTAAAATTACCATGTGTAAGAGGTAGCCAAGTTGGCTCTGCCAACTGCTTGTGAGGTTGGGAAAGGAGGGGTATGTTATCCTCTCTATGGAATTGTAAGCAGTGGAAGGGAAACTCAGTAGCTTACTGTCCTATCCCCAAACTGCAAGGCCCTTTCTCTGGGAGGCAACAGCTAATGACCAGGGATTTCCAGGTGCTGTCCCCTGTCCAGCCTGCCCCAGCTGGCCACCCCAATCCAGTCTGGGACCTGCCTGGATGCTTCCTTTCCCTGGCACTCTTCCAGGTTTTCCCACCTTGATCTCCAGCCTCTGGGTCTTTGCTAGGTACAGGGGAGGCAAAGAAGAAGGAGGAAGGAAAGGAGAAATACTGACAAATGAGAGAAGCATGTGACTGCATAACCATACAGAAGGGGGCGTGTATGTATGTGCATGTGGTGGGGGAGAGATGGTGAGGAGGTTTGTTGTGAAATAGAGAATGCTTAGGGGAGTGGAGGAGAGAGGTCACACACAGGTTGGGCACTGGGATATTTGTGGAATGAGAATGAGGGGACCAAGTGGGTTCATTTCTGAAGGATGTTCTAGCAGCTAAAGCTGTTCAGTGTTTGAACGGCTGCCTGGGAAAGTAGAGTGCCCCATGGAGGTGTTCCAGCAGGGACTGGTCAGTCATCTGGCAGGCATGCCATGGAAAAAATTTCTGCACAGGGTCCGGAGAGGGAAGATCCTTTCCCACCCCCAAGATTCTAGCATCCTCTTTGTGATTGCTGGTCCAGAGGCAAGAACTATAGAGATGCCTGTGAATTATTTGCTTTCATGAAGCAGGGAGCCGGCATGGAGGGGTCTGAAAATCATAATGCAAACTTCTAGGACCCTACCCAGCTACCAAGGAGGGAGTCTCTGGAGAGACAAGATGACCTGGGTATTAAAGCTAGTTGAGGGAGGTTGGCATTGAGGAAAGGGAGATGGAGCAGTGTCAGGGGCAGGTGCGGGCAGTGGTGAGGGAGCTGGAAGGTCATGCTGTGCTCTGAGAGGTGAGATGGGGAGAGTTGAAGCTCAGGAATGGGGGAGACCAGAATATAGGGGTGTAGTTGTGAAGCCAGTCCTGCTTATCTAATTGGCTCTGGATGGGGGCACAGCTGTGTGTTCTGGGACCCAGAGGGTCAAATCTCTGGGACATATTTGGAAATTTGGACAGCACAAGTGCCCCTTCTGACTGAATCCCAAGGCCAGTCTGCCATTCATGCAGACAGCAGGGCTGAAGCCCACACCCTACAGTGTCCACAGCGACCTCAAGCGTTGCCACACAGCACCCTGAGTTCTTGAGCAGAGTTCAGGAGGAATTTACCTTGGTCCTGCCTTCACGCCCTCTATAGGGCTAATGTAGAAATGGCACCCCTGGCTCACACTCCCTTCTGTATTCATTCATTCATTCATTCATTCATTCATTCATTTATTCATTCGTACATAGATATATTTACTGAGTGCCAACAATGTGCCAAGTCTCTTCCAGGCACTGGTATACGATGATGAATAAGACACACTTGTGATGAGCACTGGGTGTTACATGTAAGTGATGAATCACTAAATTCTACTCCTGAAACTAATATTACATTGTATGTTAACTAACTGCAATTCAAATAAAAACTTGAAACAAACAAACAATGATGAACAAGAAAACAAGATCTCTGCCATCAGGGGCATCTCGTCACTGGTTCCTTGCACTGACTCCCACCCCTTGAAAAATGGTTTTTCTGCCATCTTGGTGTCAGCCGGCCAGATCCCTTGGAAGGGAAGGATATTTGCAGAGAAGGCTGAAGAGGAGCCCAGGCTGGTGGGCTGGAAGTCACTGGGGATCATCTTCACCCTCAATTTTGTCCGTACCTCAACAGTGGGAGTGGAAGGGGCAGAAAGAGAGGCCCTGGGCAATCCAGGTCTTGGCTCTCTCCCAACGCCAGAGCTCAAGCTCGGAAGCTAGCCATGCCATTCCCGGCCTCCTGGAGGCTCAGCACTGTGAGGCTTGACATGGGGAGAGGAAATAAAAGGGAGACCTGCAGGGTTTGACTCCTGGCAGACTGGTCAGTGGGTGGTGATGTGGGGAGGTTGCCAGGTGTGGGACCGGAGTAGCATTTGTACACATGGCCCTGTATTGTTGATGAAGAACATCAATAAAATATGTGTTGTTATCTCAGATTTGATGTGATCGCATGGGTGCTGTGGCTGGTAGCGGAGCTGGCAAGGCTAGAATGCACCAACGCAGTCATAATAGCTGTTGAAATACTTAAGCTAAGTATTAAAAACCCTTCTGTTCTAGTAGGTAAATAGCCATTGTCCAGACTCCCCCAGTAAACCCCATCCTCCTGCCCCAGCTGCTCCCGTGCCTCCCCTCGAGCCCCTGGCTCACCTCAGAATCCAGTGATGAAAAGGGCCATGCCTGTTACTTGCACGGAACCCTGGGATCCTACTCCAGTCCATCAGCCAGTGTCCTTTGTGAATGAGCAGGGTTGTGTTGTGTGGTCGGTAAATGTGTACTACCCCAGGGCTGGTAGCAGGTCTGCATGCTGGGATCTGTGGAGCCCTGGGGACCAGGGGTAGAATGTCTAACTTGAGAACCTTCCTCCACTTCCTTCCGCTTTGCTTCCTCTCCCACCCCTTCCCAGGTCAGAGAACAGGGGGGGAGAGAATGAAGTGGAGAAGCCACGTGGTTCTCCATCACAGCCAGAGCTGACCATCCTTGAGGATCAGCCAGGCTCCCTGACCTCTCTGAGACTTTGGGTTACCCAGTCCTCGGGGCAGCTGCGAGGGGGTTGGGCCCTGCAGGGAGAGAGTGGTCCTTGAGCAGGTGCATGAGCATGACGTTTGATGCATCCTAAAGACAAGCAGGCCTAGACTAATGGATGACATAACTACAGGGTGCTAGTTCCACTTGGGCTGGTGAAGAACCTTCAGCCAAGGCCAGTATTGTATATGGGTCTGCATTCTGTACACATGCCAATGAGCAACGAAGAAGGCAGACCCTAGGTATACTGGGCAAGGGCGTGGGGGATGAATGAACTTGTGGCTAATCTTGAGCACATTCTAGAGCATGGGCTGTCTACACTCCACAGGGGAGACACTCTTGCCTTTTCACCATTGTATCCTGAATGTCAAGCAGGGGCGAGGCACATAGTAGGTGCTCAGTAAATATTGAGCAAGTGAATGCTTAAATTTTGTACTCATTTGCTCACTCCACATCTCTTCTGTTCTGTGCACATTGTGGGGCTGGAAGACAGATGAGACAATGCTGTCCACCAGGGGTTCACATCCTGGAGAGGTTCCTGGGAGAGCCCAGAGGAGGAAGAGAGCCCATCCTAGCTGTAGGGTCCAGGGAGTTTCCATGTGAACTGCAGAGCCTGCAGAGGTGGATGAGACTTAAGCAAGTGGAGATGGACAATGGGGGCTTTCCAGGAAAGGGGAACAGGCCTGGAACCTTGGAGTGATCATGGGATCGTGACCATAGGGGACAGCACAGAGAGGCCGAGGGAGTTAAATCTAGGAGCTGGCCCCTGAGCAGAAGGGGGCCTTGATTGCCAAATTAAGAGATCTGGAGTAAGTTGATAGGGTAACCATTGAAGGTTGTGAACAGGAAGCTACATGATTAGAGCCAGATTTCAGAAAGTGGGGCTTTGGTGGCTAGGCTGGAAGGGGGGAGCACCCGAGAAGAGGCATTGTCATGAGCCGAGGGTGACATAACCAGGGTTTGGGCGGGAACACTGGCTGTGGGCTGGGGAGGAAAGATGTGTCAGAGCCATTGCACAGACATGGAGCTTGACTTGGAGGGGTCCAGGGGGAGAAGGCCCGAGAGGATCCTGAAGGTTGAGATAGGATGGTCAAGGTGACCTCAAAGGAAAGGCCATCAGGAGCACTGGAGTGGGGAGAAGATCATGACCCCGGGGTTCAGGGTAACCAGGATCACTCCCCTCTGTCCCTGGCCCATTGGTTGGCGAGGTTATCCCTCTTAACTAACCTGTAACCTCTGTAACCTCACGTTGGAGGAAGAGATTTGGGGCAATCTGTACATTGTGCCATGCAGCACGGCCTCCTGGCTGCCAAAGCTGGGAGAAACCATCAGCCCGTGGCAATAGAGGACACAAGTCCTTGAGGAGACCTGAGTTCCCGCCTGCTCTAATGAAGCCAGTCTGTAGGTCTCAGCAGACTTCATCTTTTAGCTAGTCTCCTTTCCCAGGAACATGGCTGTCCTTGCCACTCCACACATGCAAACCACAGTACAGTATCCTGCAACTGAGCTCATTACTCCCCTCATCCTCTGGGATGCTCTCCAGGATGCTGAGGAGGCAGCTCCTCCTGCTGGGGAGAAAAGGAGGGGCTGGGCAGGGAGCTGGGGTACATGGCTCCTGCCTTATCCGAGATGTTTTAGAAATGAGGCCGATCCTTGGACCTGGTCGCCAACCAGAGTGAGCCTGTTAATGGGATGGGGGGTCTGGGGTAGCTCCGTTGCTCCCGATGTTGGTTTCTGTTTCTGTCTTCATTCCTCTCTGTGGGTGGTGCTGGCCCAGCACCTCCAATCATTCCTCAGACATTCATTGATGCCCACTCCGTGCCAGGCATGATGCCAGGAACCGGGAATGCAAAGATGAATGAGACCCATTACCTGACCTCGGGATGCTCTCAGGGAAGAGGACCAATTGCAGACAGTTATGAGGGAGAAGGGCAGGGTACTGCAGAAGAAGAGCACTCACTTGTTGGGCAGGCTGGAAGACTTCCCAGAGGGGCAACGTCAGGGTCATACAGGATGAATACGAGTTGCCAGACAGGAAAGCAGGGCCATAGGTAGGGGTGGGGGTACGAGGGACTGTGCAGGGGCAGGGATGCCACGTGACTCCTGGGAATTGTGAGTCTCCATTTAGGAGTAATGGGGGCCCGAGTAAGCATGCTGCCATCACAGTTGAAGAAGAGGTTCGTCCTCAAACCATGTTCCCTGCGGACCTGCCTCTTCCCTTTGATCCCTTTACAGGTTGTCCTGCCTGGAAAAGTCGAGCACAAACTGATGTCTAGTTTTTCTGGTGATCAGCAGGGTCCTCCGGGTTGCAGACCAAAGGCAGAGGGTCACCTTCATTTCCCAGGAGTTCAGTTTAAAGCCGTTGGAGAACTCAACCGGAAACATCAGGGACCCTTGGGCTCAAATAAGAGCCTCTGGGAAGAGCTCCCATTCCTCTTTCCTTCCCATACAACTTGGGAAGTGGTTTAGAAGGAAGCTGTTTCTACCAAGATGACTACCAGGGGCTCACGCAGAGGGGTGGGCTTTCCCCCCTGTATGGGTTCTCACCCCACTGGAGAGGCCTATGTTCCCTTCCTGGCCCACAGCAACGCCCTCTCTCTACACCGCCACCTAGTGGCCGCCTCAGGCCTCTTCCCGTTAGCTCTGACTGGTCCAGCCCCCACCCAGGGAAATCTTCCCTCCCCTATGGGTTTTGCCTCCCAGCTGAAACTTGGAGAGCGGGAATGGCAATGGTGGAGTCCTCTGGTTCCCCCAGTACCTAGCAGACGGTATAGAGCCCTGACACTATGGCTGATGCGTGAGTAATAATAAGTAATAATGACCAACATTTACTGAGCATTCACTATGTGCCATACACCCTTTACCGATAGTAACTATTTTCATTGCAACCCCTGCAGGCATGCTTTATTCATTACCCCTATGTTCTGGGTAAAGACACTGAGGCCCAGAGAGGTCATATAAGTTGGCCTTGCAGCTGGTAAATGCCAGCTCAGGGATTTGAACTCAGGGTATCTGTTCCCAAGTTCATCCTTTTATCCCGGGCACTAGACTGTCTTTGTATTGTGGACTATTGTGGACATCCAGTAAATGCCCTGCAGACAAGTAACAGTCAAGTTTTCACACTCATGAATTCATTGACCCATTCATTCATTTAACCTGTGTATGGGGCACCTGTAATTCAAGAGGTGTTGGTGGGCACAGAGAAAGGAATTAGGCACAGCCTCTGCTTCAGAGAGCTCAGAGCTGCTCGGGGTGAGTCTGTGCGAGAAAACGGGGTGGCTTCAGGACCCCAAGAATCTTGAGGTGTATCTCTCCCACCCAGACCGATGATTATGGCCCAGTTGCCTAGGATGAAGCAGCTTCTTCCAGAGGCTACTCGTGGATATCTGCGGACAGTCCAGGCTGAGGACCCTCCCCTGGGTCTCAAGAAGGATGTCTAGCAGGGGAAAAAGGCCTGAGCTATTTCTGGGCTGCTGCCCACCCCCAGGCAGTGTCATTGTGCCTGCGGGAGGGGACCAGACACCGCCATGGAGCTGAGCACAGCCGGCCCGTCTCCACACCCACCCCCTGGAGACCAGGGCAGGGGGGCCTCCGAAGACCCGGAAATGGAGCAGGCTCCAAGGCAGAAAGCATCTGCCAAAGCTCATCTGTGATATTCGGGAAAAGAGAAGCCTCGGGAGGGGCCCCGGGGATGGCTGCTGAGGCAGAATCCCTTGTTAATGCCCCTCCCCCCAGTTAGGGCAATATTAGCACAAAGCTCTGCTGGCAGGAACGGGGCAGTGACCTGGAACCCTGAGGGGAAAGCCACAGAGGACCAGGCGGTGAGGCCTTTCTGGGAGGAGGCAGTCCTGTGTGGGCATCCTCCCAGAGTCCCTGTCCCCAAATGCCCCCTTCCTGGCCTGCTTGTGACGCCTGAAATCCCCACCGGTAATATCTCCTTAAAAACTTAAAAATAGCATTGGTCCCCCAAACTCCTTTCAAATTCTGGGATTTGCTTGAGCTGCCTTCTTTCTCTGCCTGACAGCTAGCTGAGAACTGGGCCAGAGGTGGTCTGCATAGGGGATTTCAGATAGAGAGTAGGGAAGTGTGGTGTCCCCCCATAGTCTCAGGGGAAAGGGACCCTGCATGAGCAGTGGGCGGGGGTACTTCTCCACAGCATGGGGCAGGAGGAGTGGCAGGAAGTAGGCCTCACTGGGCAAAACCCCGCAGGGGGCTGCCTCTCCCCATCCAGGGAGCAGCATCTTAGATCACCACACAGAGGCCAGAGTGCCCGGTGGTCCTGCCACCAAGTCCCTGTCACCCTGGGAAAATCACTGCCATCCTCACACATAGGACTTACTCTTAGACTTAACCAGGAATTGGACACGCTTGGCCTTCAATGGGGCACATTTTTTAAATGACCTCCAAAGGGACAAGCCACTCTGTTTTGCCACAGACCTTACCCCTCACAGGGCTGCCCCACACTCTTCCTTTGCTACTTTGGCCCCTGGAGGCTTCTGACTTGGTGACTCCTGAGAGGCTAAGCTTCAGGAAAGCCGAGTCTAGTCCCAGCTCTCTCCTACATAGGCTGTGTGACCTTCCACACAGCCGGCTGGCCCACCTGCTTAGTCTGTTTGCTGTGGACGGTGGGGGAGAAGGCAGGAATAGTGCTTAACAGAAAAAGCAGTGAGAGGTAGGATTCAGAGTCGGAAGGACCCGGGGAGGTGAAATGCCGTGAGGTGGGCTTTGACGGATTCCCAGCCAGCAGAGGTCACCAGCAGCAGGGGACGGGCTGTGCCCGCTTCGACTAAGGCTGCAAGGACGGCTCGCACGGTCCAGGTGCAGAGGGAGCCAGAAGACCCGAGGAGGCACGCCGAGGAAGGAGCAGCCAGGTGAGCGAGCATCGAGGTCCCTCCAGCCGAGCGCCCGCAGCCCCAGCGGAGAGTTGCCGCGCTCGTGCTGGGTAGTTTAATCAGCAGGGGAGCAGGGGAGGGCACGGGCGCCTCGCCGAAGAAAGGATTTAATTAGCAACGCTTTCAGGAAAGAAAATTAAATTACAGGAAACAGTGGTGCGCTCCAAGGAAGACGAAACCCCTGAACCGATTCCTCGGGCCCCCGCGCACGCCGGGGGGGTGGGCAGCGGGTGGGCCAAGGCTCCGCGTGTCTGTCTCGGGGAGGCTCGGCACCCGCTGCAGAGGCGCGGCGCCGTCGGAAGGGGGCGCCGTCGGGTCGCAAGCCCGACTCTCCAGGCGTCCGCGCGGGAGAGGGACCAGGGCAAACCAAACCCGGGACTGGACCCCCGGCTGGGTGTCTTGCCTCGCCGAGCCACACAGGGCTTCGGAGGGCAAAAGGGCGAGATCTAGGCTCAGAATCGACTCATCCCGGGAAATGGAGGCAGGGAGTGACCGCCTTGTCCACAGCCCCCCCGCCCCTCCCCGGTGCCTCAATTCCTGGGACATCCTTAGCGCTCACGACCCCTCTGTCATCCCTCCCGGTGCCCCCTCCCCTCGGCAGGCACGACCCTGGCACCGTGTCCCTCCACCCCACTGCCTCCCTATCACCTGGTTGTGGTGTTATTGGTAACGATAGCAACATTCTTGAGCTCGTGCTAAAGCCAGGTGGGAGATGGGTATTTGGCATAGGGAAATTCGCTGAATCATGACCACAGCCCAGATTTGCACAGAGGAAACCGGACATCAGAGAGACCCAGGAAGTAGCGGAGGAACACACAGCTGGTAAGTCATGACCCTGACTTCACACCTATGGCCCTGTGAGTTGTTCCACAGCAGGGGAAACCCATGTTTGATACCCAGCCCTAAGTGCAAAGCTTCTCTCCCGGGAGGCACTGGGTAAGGATATGTTGAATGAATGGTGGGCCTTTTCTTGCTTGCGGGAGGGGATGCTAATCACTGAGGCCATGAGGTGGAAATGGGCTTGGACCACAGAGAGCATCGAGTAAATACTGGTTGGTTGCCAGTGCTTCTCAGACTTGACCCTGTGCAGGGATCACCTGGGGATCCTGTGAACACAAAGACCCTGAGTCGGCTGGGTCTGTGATTCCGCCTTCTGACGAGCTCCCAGGCGATGGCCACGCTCCGGATCACACTGAGCACCCCGGAAGCCAGTGGCCGGCCAGCTGAGCTGGTCTGGGTCCACGATCAGCCTTTTACTTTATACTTATAGGCAGTGAGCCGCAAAGGGCCTGCTGCCCCCAGCACAGAGCCCCTCTTTAGTACCCACGCTAGTACACGTGCCAGCCCCTCCTCCCCACCAGTCCCCGTCCCAACATCGGTCTGGCCATGGGGAGTGCCTGAGCAGTCCCAGCCTTGTCTGCACACGTGCGATCACCTGAGGACATTTACCAGTTCCTGATGGGGAAGGGGGAAGGGAGGGCCAGGTCCTAGCTCCTGGAGACTCATAGAATTCAGCTGGGGTGTGGCCTGGGCATCTGGACTTTAAAAGCTCCCCAGAGGGGCACCTGGGTGGCTCAGTTGTTGAGCATCTGCCTTCGGCTCAAGTCGTGATCCTGGGGTCCTGGGATCCAGCCCCACATTGGGCTCCCTGCTCGGCAGGAAGCCTGCTTCTCCTGCTTGTACTCCCTCTCTCGCTGTCTCTCTCTTTCTGTGTCAAATAAATAAAATCTTTAAAAAAGTAAAATAAAATAAAAATAAAAGCTCCCTGTAGGCTGCCATGGTGCAGCCACGGCTAGAGGGCCACTGCTACGGAGGTGCCTGGGGAGGGCAGTAGCGGGAGCAAGGGGGGTTGCCGAAGTACCAGGTGCTGATGCAGGTGTGGAGGGTGGACTGTAGGTGAGCCTTGAGGCTGCGTCACCAGCCAGAAGGCTGGGCTGGGTGTCAGATTAAGGGTCCTGGTGAGGGCGGGGCCATCAATAATCCAGATTCCTCTAGGCTCCCCATGGCCCTGAACAGGGGTGAGGCTTGGGGCAGGCTGGGAAGAGCATGTTTGCCAAGGACTCCGCCACGTGTGTACTTAAGGAGGGTCCTGTGCTGGGTGCAGCAGGATGTGGTAGCCGGCCGGGAGCTGGGCGGGTTTGCTGCAGCTGCCTGTAAGTACAAAGTGAAAGGCTGACCTTGAACCAGGGCCAGCCCAGCTGGCCGTGTCCTCACTCCTGGAACTGCATGTTTCCCCTGCAGTAACAATCTAATGATTACTGTTTCTTGAGCACCCGCTGTGCGGGGCCTCCTTGCTAGATACATCGTACATCACTGCGCAGTAATCTTTGAGAAGAGCTAGTAACGGAACACATGAAGAAACAAAGCCCAGAGAGGTTATCTAACTTGCTAGGATCACACAGAAACCAACTGGATCCAGACCCAAAGCCATGATACCGCCATCCCACCATGATGCCTCTATTCATGCTCTGTCCTTCGCTGGCCCCTTACTCTCAGCCCATCCAAGCTGCATCCTATGTCAAGGCTGGGCTCAAATCTCACCTAGAGTCCTTTCCAATGAGGCCTTGGAGAGCTCCTGGGCTCTGGTCTGCAGGCGGCCTCAGGCAGCAGGGCCCACCCCTGTGCTGCCGCTTTCCCCGGAGTCCCGTCTCCCCGCTCAGCTCTGAAGGCTCCAGGCCCCAGACCTCATACATCTTTCTGCAGGCCTTGGGCCTCTCTAAGGCACGGCAAGTGAGAAGCCTAAGGCACAGACCTTCGAAAAGTGCTCGTGCTTGGGGTGGTGCCCCGTTCCAACGGCTGCATCTGGCAGAACGCTGATGCAGGTGCTATCGTGGGTGAGCTCAGAAGTCTGGAAACACGGTGACAGATGGTAACTACACTCATCGTGGGATCATTTCACAATGTATAAAAATGTCAAATCACTATGGTGCACACCAGAAACTAACATGATATTGTATGTCAATTTACTTCAATTAAAGAAAAAAAAGGACCCCGGGGTGCCTGGGCGGCTCAGTCCGTTAAGCATCTGAATCTGGATTTCTGCTCAGATTTTTTCTCAGGGTTGTGTGATCGAGCTCCGTGTTAGGCTCTGCTCTCAGCCAAGAGTCTGGCTGTGATTCTTTCTCTCCCTCTGCGCTCCTCCAGCTCACTTACTGCCTTAAATAAATAAATAAATGTTTAAAAAAAAATAGTCTGCGGTAAGTTCGTTGGTTAAGTGTCTGCCTTTGGCTCAGATCATGATCTCAGGATCAGGGGACTGAGTCCTGAGTCAGGCTCCCTGCTCAGCACAGGGGGTCTGCTTCTCCCTATCCCTCTGTGTCTCCTCCCTACTCATGCACTCTCTCTCTCTCTCTAATAAATAAAATCTTAAAAAAAAAAAAAAAAAAAAAAAAAGGGAAGTCTGGGGTGCCTGCATGGCTCATTTGGTTAAGTATCTGCCTTCAGCTCAGGTCATGAGGCCCGCATGGGGCTCTCTGCTCAGTGGGGAGCCTGCTTCTCCCTCTCCGTCTCCCTGCCACTCCGCTGTACTTGTGCTCTCTCTCTCACTGTCAAATAAATGATAAAATAAATACATAATAAAATAAATAAATAAAATCTTAAAAAAAAAAAAAAGAAGTCTGAAGGTGAGTCACCAAACAGGTAACCCACTTCTGAGAACTCTCCACTAGAATGCGGTGTTGGGGTGAATTTAGCTAATACGTGATGCCTATTCTCAACTAGCAGTTTACCATTAGGGACCCTTGGATGCTAAACCCAAAGGTCATCAAAATGGTAATCTTTAAAATAAAAGGAGAAGCGAGTAGGGCATACCACCTTGCCAGACTTACATACCCAGCTTTGAATGTATAAGACCTAGTGAGATCCAAACTACCCAGGGGGAGACTGACGAGTCCATGGTCATTGCCAGCCTCCCGCGAGAATATCAGCGGAGCCCAGGTCTGTTTAAATGACCGCCCTACAACAAGGCCAGCACCTGGCACAGAATTATGTATTAGTTACTCTGAAAAAACAATGACCATGTTCAGAGTAAGCTTCAGGAGTCGTGAAAACTTTTAGGGGCTTTGAGAAGAATACAAGTTTGAGAAGAATACAAGTTTGAGGAGGAGTGACAAAGGGAGCAGAGAAGAGGATTTTTAAATTTCTCCCAAAGTGGGAACTGCCCCGGGCCTGACCTGTGCTGTCAGGTGCCTGCTCACTTCTGACCCTGGGGGGTCCAGAGCCCTTTCCTCTCAATTAAACACACACGCACACGCACACACACACACCATCAGCGTGGCAAACATTAATGACTGAGTGGGAGCTCCCACACTGCCTTGGCCCGCACACAGTTGGTGGGGCCGGAGAGCCGGTCCTGCCGCCGTGGCCCAGCCTGACTGGCACCAGCCACAGCATAACCAATGCTCTGAAAACGCTTCCAGAACGAAAGCAGCCTGACTGTGAAGCACAACTTCCAAATATATCTTGACTCAACAAGGATCACCTTAAAGGCTTTAGAAAAGGGTTTTCCCCTTCAAGTTATTCTGGCCCTGCAGCCCCGCCCTCCAGAGCGTGAAAACCGTCCGTGGAAGCTGCTGTCTGCACCACGCCTGACCTTCAAGGTCAGCGGTAGCTACCCTGGGATGTTTGTTTTGGTGGTTCACTGCCTTTCCTCTGTGTGTTTTGCTGAAGTGAACACTCATTTGCATTTCCTGAGTAGCCGGGCGACAAGCAGGCAGCCCGGGAGCGAGCCGTGCTGGAGAGCAGAGCGGAGCCGGAATTCGGTCCTCGGGCCGAGGACCCCTGGGCCTCCAGGAACCAGGCTTTCCCGCATGTGTCAAATCTGAGTCAGGGCCCACTGAGGGTGCAACTCTTTCTGTTTGTGGACATCTTTAAGTGTCTTTTCTTCCCTTGACTTTGAGACAGATTCTGAATTTGGGTAAGGGATGGATAAGGACGGGTGACCGCAACCAGCTTTGGGGGTAGTTAGGGTTTTGCCATCTACAGGTGGTCACAGCTGGTGGCTTCTCCGCCCAGACCCTGGAGCTGCCATGTTCCTAGCCCCAAATGAAGGGTGGGCGCTGGGTCAAGGGCTCCCATCTGCCCGGCAGCGGTCAAAGGCTTTTGGAGGAGGGCAGGGTGGGTGGGGGCCGGTAAACAGACGCCCACCCGTTCCAGAGACTGCTACCAGAAGGAGCGAGCCCTCCTCCAAGTCCCTGCAACTCCTAAAGTGAGTAGGGAAAACTAAAGGCAGCTCTTTGCACTCCAGCTCTCCCGCAGCTCGGAAGGGCCGGCTCCGGACACTGGTTATTCCTGCACGCGGCTGGCCGCGCGCTCCTGCTTCCAGGTTCCAGGCCCCCCCCCTACTTCCCTAACAGCTTCTGCCCACTCGCTGCGTTAACTTCCTACTCCACAGGCTTTTCTCTCTCTTGCTCATCTTCTCCAGCTGCTGTAATTTGAGGCAGGAGCCATACAGACTGTTCTTCCAAATAATTCTCTAATGGCTTGCATAACCATCCTTGGGGGCTGGGGGGCAGGGAAGCCGTGTGCTCCAGAGAACCAAGCAGGAATTCCAAGTGGAAGAGGCCAGAGTGGTCACAGGACACCAGGGACGCACAAGATCCCTCCTTCTAGGAAACCAGTCAAAGGCTGGGTGGATACGTGCTGTCTTCCCCCTTAGCCAGAGAGGCGATTTTGGTAGAAGACAGTCTTCACTATTCCAAGCAAATGACAACCCGAGAGGGGCTGCTAGGTGTGCGTGCAAGGGGGCGGCCTTGCTGTGTGCAGCGGGTTTAACCATTTGGGATGCATCACTGTTCCTCACCGCAATCTCGGGATGTCAAGTGGACAGCAGGGATCACTCCTTCCTATAATAAAGGAAACTGAGAGGGGTGCCTGGGTGGCTCAGTGGGTTAAAGCCTCTGCCTTCGGCTGGGGTCATGATCCCAGGGTCCTGGAATTGAGCCCCGTGTCAGGCTCTCTGCTTGGCTCGGCGGGGAGCCTGCTTCCTCTCTCTCTGCCTGCCTCTGCCTACTTGTGATCTCCGTCTGTGAAATGAACAAATAAAATCTTTAAAAATAAATAAATAAATAAAGGAAACTGAGGTTGCGGAGATAGAGGCTGCTTCCGGCTGCCCCTTTCTCCCGCCCTCCGCCTTGTGCTGTGTCGTCCAGGCGGACCTCATCTCCATCTCTCTTCCGGCGTGTTTGCTAGTGGTGCCCGAAAGCTTGGGACCAGAACAAAGTCCTCAGAAAGCAGGACCTCGGGGTACCTGGGAGACTCAGTGGGTTGAGCACCTGCCTTCAAATCAGGTCGTGATCCTGGGGTCCTGGGATCGAGCCCCGCACTGGGCTCCCTGATCCATGGTGGAGCCTGCTTCTCCTTCTCCCTCTATCCCTCCCCTTGTTCGTGCTCTCCCTCTAATAAATAAATAAAATCTTCAAAAAAAAAAAAAAAGTAGGACCTCATTTACATGGTCTGTGCCCATTTACCTTAAAAATAATGTCAAGGGGGCGCCTGGGTGGCTCAGTGGGTTAAGCCTCTGCCTTTGGCTCAGGTGGTGATCTCTGGGTCCTGGGATCGAGTCCCGCATCGGGCTCTCTGCTTGGCAGGGAGCCTGCTTCCTCCTCTCTCTCTGTCTGCTTGCCTCTCTGCCTACTTGTGATTTCTGTCAAATAAATAAAATCTTTAAAAAAAAAAAAAAAAAAAGTTAAGTCAGGGCACCTGTGTGGCTCAGTGGGTTGGGTCTTTGCCTTCGGCTCAGGTCATGGTCTCGGGGTCCTGGGATCAAGGCCTGCATGGGGCTCTCTGTACGGCGGGGAGCTTGCTTCCTCCTCTCTCTGCCTGCTTCTCTGCCTACTTGTGATCTCTTTCTCCATCAAATAAATAAACAAAATAAATAAAAAATAATAATAATGTTAAGTCAACCTAAGAGGCTCCTTCTAACACTCATAGAAACATCTTCCCTGATCGGCAGGGAGAGGGATTTGGACTGAAATGCAAGCTAATTGACATGCCATCCAACATATACAACCGGTTATCGTCCAGTTCAGATGAAAGGAGGGAGCTGTTTGCAGATGACTGACTCGGAAGGGCGTAATTTGATTTAACCCCACACGATTCTCCTGTGGGGCTCATAATTCTTTGAGAGCAGGCTTTTATATGGGAATTGGCAAATTCATGTTAGCTGCAACCAGGCAATCACAAGAAAGGAAAAACCAGTGTGGACCGGCAAAATGCTTCCCTTCGAGCCACAGAGAAGTTAAAAAGCCGAAAGAACACTTCAAAATCATCTTACCAGAGCACTAGGAACCTGCTTTGGAGACAACCCTGGTTGTTTTAAATCTGTTTATTTTATGGCTCACCTGTAACACAGCTGACAGAGCTTTCAACTGGTGAGGGCTGGACAGAACCATGGGGAGAAAGAGTTCTGATCCTTCATTATTCAGCCAAGAGGAGTGATGCCTAGAGAGGCTCAGTGACTTACCCAAAGCCACCCAGTTCATGCGTAACAGAAGAGACAGGTGTACGCAGGTCTTTAGACCCCGTTGCCCCAGGCTACGTATGATCTGTCGTGATGCCATCCTTTGGGTGGCTCCAACAGGCGTCTTTTTTTTTTTAATTTTTTTTTTTAATTTATGTATTTTACGGAGATCACAAGTAGGCAGAGAGGCAGGCAGAGAGAGAGAGAGGAGGAAGCAGGCTCCTTGCTTGAGCAGAGAGCCCGATGCGGGGCTCGATCCCAGGACCCTGAGATCATGACCTTGAGCCAAAGACAGAGGCTTTAACCCACTGAGCCACCCAAGCGCCCCCCAACAGGCGTCTTAAGTGGAAAAGTATTTCCCCATATGGGAATCACACCGAAGGGCAGGGGCCACAAACTCAAACAGCCGCGCTCGCCTGAATATCTCAAGATCCATTTTGTGTGGTCTGCCTATCTGATGCCACTTCTTACGGGAAGATGGTTCTTGATTTCAGCGGGGACCTTCTCTAGCTATCTTGACATTTCATTTATGTGGTGATACAGCCATACATTTTAAAGCTACTTAGAAAATTATGTAGGACAGAAACAATGCTGTGAGAATTAGACTCTGGCAACCCTCTAGGCTTTTACATGAGGATAAGCTTATATTTTTCCAGTGTCTTAAAAATCTGGGGAGGGGCGGTTGGACTGGCCTTGGGGAACAGGGAAGAGCAGAGCATTAGGAATCTAAGAAGCATGGAGGGAGGCCTGGAGTTGTACTTGCTAAGGACTTCCATGGTAGGAAGAACTTGATTTAATGGGGCGTTAGCTCATGCCGGCAGACAACTGTAGTTTCAACGTTTGTGAAAGTGTCAGATCAGAAGAAAGAAATCCTTGGCTTGTATCTGACTCTCATCCTCCCAACCCACCCAATATAAACCTCCAAGACACCAGGAAATACCGGACTATTCACTTGCTTTAAGATTGCCTGCATTTCAAGTTCACACCGGTTCTACACCGAATCCCAACATTCCCAGGTGACCTGAGTACATGTTTGAAACTTAATGCAAATGTCGTTGAGCCTCGAATAACATGATACCCCACATGAAAATCCACGTATAGGTTTGGACTCTCCAAAACCTTAAATTCTAAAAAGCCTACTGTTGACCAGGCGGCTTACCAGTAACCACAGTCGATTAACACCTATTTTAACCAACTGAGCCACCCAGGCGTCCCGATTAACACCTATTTTATACGTTCTATGGATGATGTACGTATTCTTACAATGACAAGCTGGTGGAAAGGTTATGAAAACAGTAAGGAAGCAACATGTGTAGCGCTGTAACATCCTCATCAAAAAATATCCACGGATAAATGGGTCCCTTCAAACCCATGCTATTCAAGGGTCGACTGTACTTACTCTAGATTTCACTTAGTATTTTCAAGCACTTATAAAGCAAAAAGGCCGAATAGTTTTCAAGTAAGTGAATTTTATTTTTCTCTGACATTTCACAGTCAATTTCTACAAAAACTTCATTCTTCCTCAAAGGAATTCACATTTGGTAAATAAATCTCTACCCTAAAGAATTCATAGCAGGAAAAAGACTTCAATATACGCAAGAGAGTTACTTTTCTGAAGGAATCATAGTAAAGTCAGACAATATGATAGTCAATAAAAAGCCATGAGTGTAATAAATTACAAATGTTATTAAACTCCGTTCCCATAACCAGTTCCATCAGCAGCTTTTTCTAGATGTATCTCACCCTTGGCAACAAAATCTGCCAAAAGTTCTCTTTTAAGTGTCGGTCTGAACTCAGAGTTGCTTCTCACTCTCAGAAAGTAGTAACCCTGCCCCAGTGCTTCATACCAGATCAAATCACGCCCACTAAGACCATCACTACTTACAGCCTCGTGCAACCAACGGAGATCCTTCTGGTCTACTCCGAGCTTCCTTCATGTGCCGATCTGGCGTCTGGCCCCAAATGTCTGGGAGCCTCAGTGGACCTCCTCTTCCAAGAACTAACTTCCCTATTCGGCTTCATCTGCTTACAGCTCCACGAGGGAAAGAACACCCATGCTAACAGCCTACAGAGACTTCCAGCACGAAGTCACACGATGAGAGAAGAGCCAGGGACATGCTGCTTCCCTCTGCCACTCAGCAGTGCGGATCAATGGTGGCTTTCATCATCTTTCACCATAACAGGAAGGGAAATGCAAATCTTAATCTAGTAAGAAGAGTCCAAGAGGCTGATATCTCCACAGAGGGTTTTTCCGATGGAATAAATTTGGTTCTCAGCAAGTGTGTTCAGATTTTTGACACTCAGTAAGACTCATGACTGGCGCCCAGGCTGTTCTGAAGGCACCTGTCCCTGTATCTCTGCTGCCAAATACCGTCAGCCAGAAAGGAAGCTTCGTCGCATGGTGCACAGAGCAGAGCTGCCACAGTACCACACGGATTCCGGGGCGGCGAAGGGAGCGGGCCAAGAGGGGAATATTGAAAGGAGCTGAGAGTCTGCTGAAAGACACATTTGCTGGGATTTTGAAACTCCTTCAGGAAACAAATGGCAGGTAATAATTCTGCACTGATCAGGAGAGTGCAGGGATTTTTGCCAAGCTATTTCTAAACTGGTCGTATCTAAGACATTCAAGTTTAGTGACAAAGTGTGGGCAATCCGATGCCTTGAAATTTAAAGGCTGTGGACGGTTGTAACTACCAGGTAAATGTGAGCATTAGCTTCTGGCCTTGGTGAAATTTTAAGAACATTTTTCCCTGCAGAAAATGTGAAGTTGGTCACACGGAATTTCTTACTAAGGTAATCTCTGTGGAGATTTTCAAGAGGATGAAATTTTTAAATGAGATTCCAAAGAGATAAAAGTCTGAAGTGGCACTACTTAGAAATCCTGTTTACCTCTACCACGACGCTCCAAGAATTGGTCTCACCTGGAAATTGTTATCGCACCCTCCATTTCCAGATAAGCTTCAAATAACTAACCCCACACCTCTGGCTTTGCCACCAATATCCAGGGCACAAAGGAGACACAGAAGACTTCCCCGCAAGTGCTCTATGTCACTGTGACATGCGACAAATGCCAACTTGGGATAGGAAAACACAATCAGCACGAAGAGTGGTTTCCAGTGTTTTGGGCACTTCAACATCAGGACTTCAGGATGGTTTTAATTCAAAGTTGATCAGCTTAGTAATCACTCCTTTCCTCTTTTACAAAAATGAGAGGGGATAAAAAAGTGGCAGCAGAGAGTTAACTTACATACATTCTCAGAAGCCACTAAGTTATCTTTTGAGATTTTCACACATAAAACAGGTTGCATTGTTTCAAAAAGAGGCATGGGGGTGGGGGTGGGAGCATACATTTCCAGAATCCTCCAACTCCCAACCAAGAGATGCTGGCCATGTCTACTTGTTTCAGAGTCTAAATCAAAAAAGCAATTCAGCAATTACAATTCCAGATGGTACTGAATCCATTCCATACTTTAAAAATCTGAAGTATTTTGCCTACCAGTTTAAGTGAGGAGAAATCTGGCTTGTGATTAAAGTGTAAGAGTTCACTGGTGCGACCCTCTCCCCTCGACTTTCCAGTTTAGGAAGACAGCGCGTCACGTGGCTCAGCGCGTGCACCCTCGGCCCAACCTGTGCCCGCGGCACTTTAGTGTTTGCCCAGATGGCACGATGCCTTGGGGAACGCGAGCTCGCCTCCTCTTTCTGTCTGTGACTAAGACATTCGAGGGAAGCTCCACAAAGGGATCCTTCTGTCACCTACTCCCTGGCTTGACAGGTGTCACTCTGTGTGCTCCTCCCTGTCACTGTACCCTTGTTCACAGTGTGTGGGATGGTGGGCGGTGACAGCTGCGACAGCCCCACACAACCATCTCTCCTGCTTTGCCCCGTGACCCATCTAAGCACCTGCAGGCTAAGGGAAGTGGACTCAGGGCATTCACAAGTCCTCGGGGACTCAGAGGAACAGAGCCGTATGTAAACTGTGCACAGACCACAGGTTAAGACAGCGGCCAGGTATTGGCATGTGGCTTCCTAAGTGAGCTGCCCAACAGTCGAAGTGTAGAAGGAAAAGCTCTTACATAAGCTGTGGGAGACAGGAGTAGAAACAGCCAAAGAGTTAAAAAGAACCACTCAAGTCATGGGAAAATATGCCTTCTGGGTTACATGTCTGGGTGGTCGGAGAACGCCTCCAGCTCACTGCCGGTGTGCCTAGAGCCCGAGGCTAAAGATGCCTGCAGCTTGGCCCAGGCCTGAGGAGCCCTGCTCTTGGTGGCCTCGATGAACAGCTGGGTCTGCTCCTTCAGCTGGTCTAGCTCCACCTGGGTCGCCTGGTTCTGCCGGATCAGCTCCTTGGTTTTCAGCGTGATCTCCAGCAGACCGGACTTGTGGAGCACGACCAGGGTATTCTGAAAGCGCCTGTGCTTGCTCTGCCGCTGCTCGGCGGCCAAGAGCTCGGGGCTGCGGCACAGGTGCTCGGCGGCCCAGAGGGGTGAGCTGTAGCTGGCGGCCAGCGGCGACAGCGGGGAGCTGCTCTCAAAGCCGTGCAGCGTGCTGTCTGCTGCGC
Organism: Mustela nigripes; assembly: GCF_022355385.1. Classification (NCBI taxonomy): domain Eukaryota; kingdom Metazoa; phylum Chordata; class Mammalia; order Carnivora; family Mustelidae; genus Mustela; species Mustela nigripes. Next base: position 128,482,907 of record NC_081569.1, read on the forward strand.
ACACCGGGCTGGCGGGGGAAGCAAAGGTCAGGCTGGGGGCTTTAGCCACGTGGCTGCTGGACACCGGCTGAAGAGTCTGCGGGCTGCCACCTGCCACCAGAGAGGGCACGCCCTGCAGAGCCGAGTCCTCCGCAAGCTTGGCGCCCGCGGGTGCCGAGGGGCTGGGGGGCACGGCGCCAGGCTTGGTGGGCTCGCTGGAAGACAAGCTCGGCCCAAGTCTCTCGGTACAGACTTTCTTCTGCATCCCACTTTCTCCTCTCTCTTCTGGGCTGAGGGAAAGGCCCCTTTTGCCTGGGTGGGGGGCGATTTTGGTATAAGAATTCAGAATGGGCAAGTAGTTCCTGGAGTCCGACTTCTTCTCGCCCGCGTGGCAGGGGCTCACGGGAGACGGCACGGGCGGATGGAGGAACAGGAGCTGCGGCTGCGCGGAGATCACTTCGAAGGACGGCTGGACGGTCCACGACTGGAGCTGGGAGGAGTTGCTGCCCTGCAAACAGAGGAGAGCAGCGCGCTGTGGTTACCTGCGGAAGGAGAGGCGCTGGAAGCTCCTGTAGGGGACAGGCTTCCCTCCCGTTCCAGGGAGCCCTTCTCAAGAGCACGACCGGAAAAGGGGTCTGAAAATCCATCTGGGTCTGAGATCAGCAGTTTGGGTCTTGTTTTTGTTTTGAACCTTTCTTAAGGGAAAACCGAAGAAACTCATTACTTTTATTCAAGCGTTATCCCGCAGAAAGAGAAACTGTAGGTAGGCGAAGTAACGACAGGGTGAAGGTCACAATGGAAGCAATGAACATACGGACCGTCTGAAGTCCTGACCGAAGTTAAAATGTGCTTATCTCAAGACAAGTGTGTCTTTACACCCAAGTCTGTCTTCATTTAGCTGTATCTCGGACCTTTCACCTGAAAATGACTTTTGATTAGAGAGGTACATATTGTCGTGGCCCGTTTTTAAGTCGGTGATATCCGGTAACCAGAAAGCCATTCAAGACCACAGTGCTTATGTGGTGCTTACTCTGGGGGGACACTGCACATGATGGTTTCTGTGGGTGCTCCCCTTTCATCTCCCTAGCGCCCATGTGGAGTTACTGTTTCTTCTCACAAATAAGAAATAGAGGCTCAGAAAGTGGAAATAACTTGCTTTAAGCCTCTAAGCTACTAAGTCATGGAGCTAGGATTCCATCCTGGGTCTGACTCTAAAACCCATCCTAACCATTCACTACTCAGCTTTTGTTACGTTACCCCTCGATTATACATTTTTTTATTCTTAAAGTACTGATTCAGATGGAAGTCTAACAAAGAAGGGCATGCTGTTTGTCCCCAATGTTTAAAAGCCAGTCCAGTTCCAACTCGGTCCCAAAGATATGGGTGTAGATGAGGCTAGGAAGAGAGCACTCAATGGAGGTTCTTAATCCTGCTGGGGCCATTTATCTGAAGAAAGCTCTGGACTCTTTTCCTACATCTGCATACCATGTTGCACCCATGTCAGCTTCTTGGATGCCTCGCTAGGAACTTTAAGCCAAGTTCAACTATAGCTCATCTGCACAGAGGCTAGGATGACCCGGAAAATCCATTCTGGAGTCCGGCTGGGGTAATGCGCCTAAGCAAGCAGGGCCAGGCCTAGCAACCACACTTCCTTGTCAGAGGTCCAAAATTAGAGGTCTTCTGAAGTAGAGATCAGCCTGGCCCACTTGGTCCAGAGCAAAACTTCAGGCTATCCCCCTAGTCACTTACGCCACAAGGACAAGACCTACAAGGCAAACGGATCCAGAAACTGTGTAACTCACTACTCTCCCAAGATGATTTCAGTGGATGATTCTTCCTAATGCGGCTGTATGCTGTCCGCATAGATACTTAGCTTATCTGTTCTAATTATGAGATCTGACAATGTGTTATTCACACTGAAATCATCTGAGGGAACACGGGACAAGATTTTCGGCTTGGATAGGATCTCAGAATCATTTCACATAAAGCCTTCGTGTTAAAGATGAGCAAATAGATGTCCACGATGGTTAAGCAAGGATATGCAAGATCTCATGGTCCGGGGGCAGAGAAGGAACCAGACCCTCACAAGAAAAATACCTAAAAGCAAGCAGCAAATATCAAGACATTACACAATATGCAGAGATTTTTTTTTAAGTGTATGATTATTTTAATTTTGGGATATGCTGGATTCAAGCATTGTGTGAAAACATAAAACAAAACTCCTAGACTGCTCCTCTAGGTCAGCCTGCCCCGGAGCCTCCAAGCTCCTGATGGAGCCCAGCAGCTTTCCTTCCCGGCGGTCTTTGTCCTGAAGAATGCCGCTCTGCTGGAAAAGCCTACTCACTCCTCAACGGCGGGCTGCTCAGCCCTCGGGAGCTGCCAGCCGCGTCTACAACAAAGAAGGCACATAAACACAGACAGACACACGAGAAAGAGCGAGAAGGGAGCAGGAGAGGAAGGCGGGGAGGAAAAAAGCCAGGAGAAAAAAAAAAACCCAAGAAGCGAGTGGCACTGGGTGGGAGGCTGCCTGAACAATCTCATGTGGGCTCCATCTCGTGCCTTTATTCCCTCTCTGTTTCAGTAAGGACAACTGTGCTCCCAGCTGAGATGTGATCTGCCAAGGAAAAAGCTTCAAAAATTCTTCATTCTTTCCTCCAAGTCACTAGGTTGCCTTGGTGAAAATCAGTTTGTGTGCCTCTGTCATAATGAGCTAAACAGTTAGGGTTTCCTGTCAGGCTCTCACCAGGTTCTTTCACCTAAGGTGGGAAGGTCAACCACACAAAGCCAGATTTCTGACTTCACCAGCCGCAAGCAGCCTCAGCAGTGGACCCACGTGAGAACTTCATACCCTTTAGAGCAAAGACGGGTAAGGTTCAATGTTCTTCAGCCAGGTTCATGTGATTGAATTCTCTGTTTCAAACACCGGGCTGAGCTGACATTTCCATTTCTAAATCTTCTTTTCTTCATATCCAGACAATAATCACATTATATGCACAGTTATGTAATCAAGTCCCAAACGGGGTACTTTCAATTCCACAACAATGCTGTGTGGCATCTACTGGAAAAGCCACAGCCAAACCGAAGAGCTCCTTTCTCACTGATGACACGACTTTGAAAGAACACCGAAATTGCCTCTACTGCTCAAACAAATAAATACATCCTACCTCTCTCAATTCAAGAGAAGCCCAAATTAAAAAGAGATTCTTTTGTTTCTACCCTCAACTCTGCCATATGTTAGAATGTACAGTGGAACTTATGACATTTCTGCTTCGTTCCTTTATTTCTGGGGTCCTTCTGGACAAACCAGGAATACAGAAATAAAGCAGTCCTACTGTCTGGAAAATGGGAACACAGGTCACGATTACTGTGGTCCTTCTGAAACCACTGTCCCCGGGACAGAAGCACATATCAGTGTGGTTCCCATGGTCTGCTTCTAAAATCTCTCCTTGAGGAGAGAAAAGAGGAACTGTACAGAGGGAGCTCAGAAACTTGAATGGGCCGACACATCAGGAGACAGCAGTCCTCCTCACCTGTTTGACCAGCACATTCTTCATGACGACCATTGGGGACAGCGTGGGGAAGGCACTGCCTGTGGTCTTGGAGTTCTGCCTTGGCCTGTCTTCTCGGCTCCAGCCTAAGGCACTCAGCATGTCCTCGGACTCCATCTGCTCTGCCGAGCTCAGACACTCTGAGCTCCCATCTGCTGGGCAGAAGAATGGTCAGTTCACATAGGATCCAGGCTGGGGGCTCCTAAGCAGACCTAAGGAGTTAACGGATTTCTTGAAATGGAATGGAACATTTGTGATACACGTTTTTTGTGAATTTTTCTGGAAGGGTCTTTAGCTTTTATTGTAGTCTCAGTGGAATCCACACATGAACCCTCCTACCTCAAAAGATTATAAATCGCGACCCTAGGACAGCAGACTTCCTTTCTAAGTCTATTACAGACAAAAGCTTGCATCAGTTAGGGTTTATGTGAAAGTAATTAAAGCCAGCTGACAGGAGAAACAGGGTGAAGGTTTCAAAGCGAGGTCATTACTTTCAAGAATCTGCTGCTGAGAGGGGAGGGACTGCGTGTGTGACCTGGGGCAGGATGAAGACCTTTAGAGGCTCTGGGCACCACAGGATAGAAGGATAAAGACAAAACCAGCCTGTGAACCTCAAAACTTACATCGATGCTGAAATGCAAAGAGCTCCATCCTAAATTTTCTCATTGCACAATTCTGGGTAAGTTCATCCAAGCTGAAATCTGAAATGTGTCTTTGTTTACCGCCCCTCCACCCAACACCTCCAACAAAGGGGGTGCTGGTGTCCTGAATGCACACTGAGTGCACCCTGGGGATCCGGCACAATGGGAGACAGAACGGCACTCTCTGGGGGAAAGCAAATGAGGGCGCCCCATCTGAAATCCATACAGAAAGGCCTTAATTAGCGACCTGCTGGAGCAAGCCAGGAGCCTGCTCTAACCCTGCCAGCGAGGAGCCTGGGGATACACTAAATGCTCATCAAGAATCGCAGAGTAATTGGGCTGAGGCAGAACGGAAATGTGACTATAATTCAAATGAGCATAAGTGTCAACACTTGCATTTAATCAGACTGTCTAGAGATGTTTTCTAGAATTTAAGGATGCTGGGGGCCTCCCTTTGATCTACTGAAGGACTGATCTGGCACCCAGGCAAGTGGATTTTCACAAGGCACAGGGACTCTGAGTGTGCACCTCTAGTGAAGAACCAGGGCCTGAGACAAAGGACCTCAGAAGCAAAATACATGTGAGCGCATGAATCTTGGGTTTCTAAACACCATTCTGCACAAAAAGAAAGACAGGGATCCATGGAGAAACAGCTAAATTCAGTTCAAGTGGAAGTGGAAAGTACAAGATGAGCCTGGACATCTTATTGTACCAGAAAGCAAGGAAGTGCTCAAACACAAATGCGGTCAAGTCAGAAAGACACAGAACAATCTAGAAGGGAATCCCATTGGCCAAGTTTGGGACAATTATACAGGACTGACAGACTGAATTACAAGAACATTCCGTGAATCCGCAGCAGTGCTCAAAGGGTCTACAGAAGTGTCTGTACTACTCTACAGAAGTGTGCCTGCTCCACAGAAGTGTCAGCCACTAAAATGGACAAGGAATGGTAAATCAGAGCACATTCTTTTTTAATTGTAACTTTTTCCCCCAAAGATTGTATTTATTTATTTGACACACAGAGAGAGGCAGAGAGAGAGAGAGAGCACGTGCGCAGGAACACAAGCAGGGGGAAGGGGAGAGGGAGAAGCAGGCTCCCCATGTGGGGCTCGATCCCAGGACCCTGGGATCATGAACTGAGCCTAAAGGCAGACGCCTAATGACTGAGCCGCCCAGGCGCCCCTCAGATCACCATTTTTAAGCCAAAAAATGTAGTACAGGATTTTGGCAAGCATCATCAGTGGTTGTTAAAACCACTGGTCAAGAGTTTTTGGGAAAGAGGGGCACCTGGGTGGCTCAGTGGGTTAAGCCTCTGCCTTTGGCTCAGGTCGTGGTCTCCGGGTCCTAGGATTGAGCCCCACATTGGGCTCTCTGCTTGGCAGGAGGCCTGCTTTGCCTTCTCTCTGCCTGCCTCTCTGTCTACTTGTGATCTCTGTCTCTGTCAAATAAATTAAAAAAAAAAAAAAGTTTTTGGGAAAGAGGACAGTCACACTGTCAAAGTATCATCCCATAAACTATGTACTAATTGCAAAGAGAAAAAGGTACTTTTGCAATAAAGCTATCTCATATAAGCTTACAAACGACCTTAACCACGTGATCAGCCAGGGCCTCACCAAGGACAGACAAACTCGGGAGTCTCACTATGTGCTACGGGAATGATGTAACATCAAAAGTGCAGTATTCTGGTAAAACCAAAATGCTTATCCTGACTCTAATAATGGGGAGACTATCAGAAAAATCCAGAGAGTGAGACATTCTACAGAACAACAGGCCTAATTCATTCAAGTATGTCGCTGGCATTAAAGAAAACAAAGGGACAAAGGGGAGGAAGGAAAAGGCAAGGGAAGATGAGGACGTTGTTCTAGACTGAATCAGACTAAAAAGGACAACTAAAATGCACAATACTTAATTGGATCCTGGATCCAAAACAAACAAGTCGACAAAAAGACAAACAGTTACAAAGGACATTTTGGGGACAATAGGGAAAATCTGAATATGGATTATGGCTAATTAATAACTTACATCGAGTGAAAACTCTTGGTTACGACCCTGATGCTGGAATTACTGCAGAAGAATGCCACTCTTTTAAGAGACTGGTACTAAAGTATATTTGTTTATATATAGATATATACGGTACGGACAGGAGGTATGTATGTGTGTAGAGACATACAGCAATATGGCAAAATGCTAGCCCTCAGTGGATCTGAATGAGACATCTGTGATGGTCATTCCATTTTGTGTACATTCGAAGTTTTTCAAAACACAAAGTTGGGAGAATAATTCAAATGGGAAAAACTACCTAGGTTTTACAAATCCCATCACACTCCAAGGTACTCGGAACGGCAACTGGGGCGCTGATGAACTCACTCCCTGGCAGTGGCCCAGGAGAGACCAGAGGCACATACAAGGCTGCTCTCTGGGGTGTAATGATGATTTTTAATCTCACCTTATATCTGAACAATACAACGCTTTTTTTTTTTTTTTTTAAGATTTTATATATTTATCTGACAGAGAGAGAGAGATCACAAGTATGTAGAGAGGCAGGCAGAGGGCGGGGGGAGGCAGGCTCCCTACTGAGCAGGGTCCTGGGCTTGATCCCAGGACCCTGAGATCATGGCCTGAGCTGAAGGCAGAGGCTTAACCCACTGAGCCACCCAGGTGCCCCAACACAATGCTTCTTAAAGCACTCTGACATAGAGAATTAGGCAACTATCAGGAAAACCATCCAGACTTTGGGACACACTACAAAACATGTGACCTGACAAAGCTGAGGCTGTTGGAAGGCATACCGAAACGTCATACATCCTGGCACTAATCGGTGGTATGATTACGGATAATGTTTAGTTTCTTCTTTGTGTGTTCCTGAATTTCAAAACTCCTACAATGAGCACGTATTACCTTTAGGATGTGAAAAACAAACGTGATAGTAAAAGGAAAAAAAAGAGACATTAGGCCTACAATGTTTCCTAAACCGGTATGATCACAGAAATCACCAGAGACGTGTGTAAAAAGCAACAGAACCCACTTTTCAGGGCCCTCCCACCAACCTTCGCTATCATGATCTCCAGGAGAGGAGTCTGGTGATCTGTAAATTCTCCCTCAGAGAATGAACCCTGCCCACATCTTGGTCTCAGACTTCTAGGTTGCAGAAGTGTGAGATGACAAATGTGCTGTTTCAGCCATCCGGTTTGTGGACTGTTATGGCCATCCTAGCGAACTTGTACACCACCCTAACCAATAAAGGTCTGGCTGCAATAACCTTAGCTTAATCACAGCAATACTGTTATCATTCAGATAACAGGAACTGCACACATATCCATGTGCCCACCCAAACTTCAACCATAATCTTAACCCAGGCCTGATGAGTTTGGGTCAAAGGTCAATATATAAGGAATGCCAAAGCAAGGGAATCTTGTGGCTCTCTTATAGAGCACCAAAAAGTATAGAGAGCCACACCAATTGTAGGTTTCTTTTTTTAATTTTTTAAAAAGATTTTATTCATTTATTTTATTTATTTATTCTTATTAACATATAATGTGTTATTTGTTTTAGGGGTACAGGTCTGTGATTCAACAGTCTTACACAATTTATTTTAGAGAGAGAGCACTTGAGGGAGGGAGAGCACAAGCAGTGGGGAGGGGCAGAGGGGAGAGGGAGAAGCAGACTCCCTGTTGAGCAGGAAGCCCGATGCGGGACTCGATCCTAGGACCCTGGGATCATGACCCAAGCTGAAGGCAGATACTTAACCCACTGAGCCACCCCAGCACCCACCCCATGTAGGTTTTAGTCTCCACACAGTATTTTCACTCCAGTGTAGCAACTGTGAGCATCTCAGCCAACATTTACTCCCCATCACTGACTACTCCTGATCAATTACTGAATGAACAGATGAACAGATGAGGTGGATTTGGCTGACATTAACCTAAAGAATTCATCAGAGGGGCGCCTGGGTGGCTCAGTGGGTTAAGCCTCTGCCTTTGGCTCAGGTCATGATCTCAAGAGTCCTGGGATCAAGCCCCGCCTCAGGCTCTCTGCTTCCCCTCTCTGTGCCTGCCGCTCTGCCTACTTGTGATCTTTGTCAAATAAATAAACAAAATCTTAAAAAAAAAAAAAAAGAATTTCATCAGAGTGGGCCACTTAAGTACTTTCAGCAACAGTGCTGAAAGGTAGGGCATTTGGAGTCATACAGCCCTGGATTCAAATCCCAGCTCTACCGTTGACCAGTTGCCTGATCTTGGAAATGATGTAATCCTTTTTAAACAACATTTAAAAAAATTTTTTTAAAAGATGTGCTTATTTATTAGAGAGAGAGAATGTGTGCACACACACGTGAGCAGGGGAAGCAGCAGAGGGAAAGGGACAAGCAAACTCTGCACAAGGGGAGCCTGAGGCGGGGCCTGACGCACGGCTCAATCCCATGACCCTCCATCATGACTCAAGCCGAAATCAAGAGTGGGACATTTATATGACTGAGCCACCCAGGCGCCCTGGAAATCATGTAGTCTTTCTATGCCTCAATTTCCTCATCTGTAAAATGGGGAACGTAACAGTCATTTTCTTACAGGACAGTCGGTCTGAGTTATTTTATGTGAACTACTTAACACAGTCCATGCCACAATGTGCCGCGGCTGGGTCCCACCAGCTCACACGGACTAAGACTATACATCTTCTCTAATTCCCCCAATCTTCCCATCCCCACATTTGGTAACATCGTATTAGTAGCTTGAAATTAATTGGTCCTGGTGAGATGTATGCACCATGGAAACTGGCAAACTTGCCAGCCAACCACTGGTTACACAGAACTCATACAGTAAATTCTATATAAATGTTAACATGATTATTATTACTCGATCGATATTCCAACTCCCTTGGGAGTCTGAAAAGTCATTCTGCTAATTAAATAAGTAATACTGATGAGATTCCTTTAGCAACTGATGACCTCCGGGGAATCAGGACGTAGCTGGGTGGTGGTGATCAGTATGTTAACAAGAATCTCAGATGAGTCTTATGAGGAGTCAAGCCTCAGAAACAATGCTGAGAGAGAAGAAAAACCCAAAGGGCTAATAAGCAGGCCCTCCTTCCCTGGACTGTCCTTATTCTAATCCTTCGATAAGGCTGGTACTCTGTTCCTCTCTGAGCAACAATCTATTTTTAATTTGGCTTCGCATGCAGCATGCCTACAGGGAGAAAACACACCAATCTAGGGATGAGAGAGTTCTAATTTTCCTAACAGCTGCATTTTGCACTATAAATTAATAAATCAACAAGATGGATTGATGAGTCTCTGCGAAGCTGAGTAACATAAATCTTCTTCTAGGAGAGGGCGCTACTCTCAGCACGCCCACCCAGCCAGGAGTCCCTGGCATCACCTTGCTGCATCCTCTCGGCCAAAGATGCTGAAACACTCAAGCCATATTTAAGCCATTATCCTCAAACCTGGAAGTAACAGCGCCCGGCACAAAATTAAAAGATTTGCTGTGCAGGCAGCTAGCTCTTTCACATAAGGTTTAAAACAAACTAGTGAGGAAACCTGAAAACCATTCTACTTGCTGGTCTCAAATAGAGTCTCCAGTTTGGAACTGTACTGGGGGGTCTCTTAGTTCAAATAAAACATGCACAGATCCTGGCAGGGGTGGGTTTTGGGGGGAAATGTTTTTAAACATGGCAAAATTACTTTCTTAGTGAAAACAAGTTACCTAAAATTATATACTATTTCTGTTTCATTTGCTACTAGTGACACCATTCAGCAGTCCTTTCCTTCCAGCAATGTAGCTATTCCCCTGGAAAAGGAGCTAAGCCAACAGAATTGTAGTTAAGTATTTTTTTTCCCCAGTAACCACTTACAACAGTTGAACATGTAAGATTTAAAGTTGAGAGAGTCTGAGTTGAAAAAAGATGGCAGATCGTTCCTTCAAAAATGAACCCCTGGTGACTCGGACGCCAGCCCACAACACAGGCACCAGAATTACCATTTTAAGACGTAAGACAGTTAGTTATCCTATACATGAAAGCTTCCCACGTTTATCACACAAATTTTAGGGAGGACATTTTTAGGAGGAGTTTTAGGCAAATCATTCACTGCGATGTGGAAGGAAGAGGTATTTTTAACCTGAAAATCCGGAGTCCTTATCTGACTCAGCAACCGCCATGCCGTGTTGACGAGCTGCCTTCTTCATCTCTGTGCCTTTGCCCAGTTTGGCCGAGAGTCTTCTGGGGCTCTCCCTGGACGGGTTTTTCCTCTCCATGTTTTACTGGGCTGGAAGTGGATTCATCAGCCCTCCTTTCAACTGGATTGCCCTGGGGAAAACAACAATTATGTCAGAAGACAGTGCCTGCAGAGGGGACACAGGTGATCCTGCCGGTGAGGAAAGCGAGGGCAGAGAACACTGGCCTCGCCCACTTCCTCCGTATTTTCTCAGAGGCCTCCGCTTACCCGGGCTTCAAGTTTGCTGCACAGGAGAATGGTTTCCACCCAAAAGGAGGTTCACTGTCCTCTCCTGCCCTCAAATTCCATTACAAATTCAGGGCACGCAAACCACGCTCAGTGGAAGCTTTGTAAACTGCTAACAAAGGCACACTTGATTAGGCTTTTTGGAAGGGGTAACTCCCCCTGCTTCCCGAGGAAGGGAGAGGTGATGCCCATCTTGGACAAGGCTTGCCTTCCCAGCATGCACCGGCAGGCCCCAGACAGTAGAGTTGTTCAAATTAACCTTCACTTCTTTGGATGAGGTACTGAACACAATTCTTCATATGTGTAGGCTACGCTTTGGCTTAAAAAGAACTTTTCTGCACAAGTAAGACCATGTATAATAGTGCTTTGATTCCATACAAGTCCACACGCAACGTTACTGCTGTAAATGTCCTCCTCCATTGCTCCTCCATTTTACAGAAGAGGAAACTGAGGCTCAGGGTAAGGGGCATTCATTTAGGAAGTTATCTATCCAGTACCCGCTATGACGCAGGCCTTGTGCTAGGACCAATACCAAGTGCACACAAGAGACATGGTTAGTACCTTGCTGGAACTTATGATCTAGAGAGCCAGACAGACATTAATCAAGTAATCATACAATTATTTAGTCACTTTTTAAAAAAATTTTTTTTAGATTTTTTAAAAGATTTTATTTATTTATTTGACAGACTGAGATCACAAGTAGGCAGAGGGGTAGATGAGAGACAGGCGGAAGCACATTCCCTGCTGAGCAGACAGCCCAATGCGGGGCTCAATCCCAGGACTCCGAGATCATGACCTGAGCCGAAGGCAGAGGCTTAACCCACTGAGCCAGGTGCCCCTTTTTAATCACTTTTTAAAAAAGATATTACTTATTTATCCTGAGAGAGAGAGAGATCATGAGTGGGGGTGGGGAAGGGGCAGAGAGAGAAGCAGGCTCTCTGCTGAGCAGCTGAGCAGGGAGCTCGGTGTGGGACTCAATCCCAGGACTCCAGGATCACAATCTGAGCTGAAGGCAGGCATTTAACTAACTGAGCCACCCAGGAGCTCCCCTAAATCACGACTTTTGGTAATAGCTATAAAGGGGCGGGGCTAAAAGCCGTTGGGGGCAGGGCAGGGGGTACTGGGCAAGGGAAGGCTTTCCTGAGGAAGTGATGTGTAGACGGGATCCAGAGGAGTTAGCCAGGGATCCGGCTGTGAAGGCCCTAAAGGAGCAAAGAATCTGACACATTCAAAGAGCTGAGAGGCCAGGGAGGCCAGAGCATGGCGCAGGGGGGTAGAAGGCCATGCACCTGCACCTAGAGGAAGCGGTGGGGGCCAGGCAGGCAGTGCCTTATAACCCATGGTGGAGCAGCATTTTCAAAGCATTCTGGGTGCTGGACTGAGGTTAAAGTGGAGAGAGGCAAGAGAGGCACGGAGATCATGCAGATACTACCCCAGAAGCCCCGGGGAATTAAAGCGGTAGCAGTGGTCAAAGGACAGAAGGGAACAGACTGGAGACAGATTTAGAAAGAAGACTTGATGGGGCTTGGTGACTGCATGTTGGGAGGTAGACGGTGGGACCATTTCCTAGGCTAGGCAGCCCAGGAAGGGCGCAGAGGGACTCGGTGGCGTGGCCAGGGCAGTCCAATCTTGGCCATGTAGACAGAAGTGGCTGTGGGTCATCCAAGTGGAGAGGCTGGGGAGGCTGTCACATGTGCAAGTTGGGAGCCCAGAGAAGCTAAAGAAGCCTAGACTTGGCCCAGTGACACACAAGTCCACAGCATATCCAGAACCTGGCTAACAGTGCAAGGAATGAGACAAATGAACCCTTCAGAAGGCTGGCAGAGGCTGAGAACATTCCAGATATTTTAACAAGGCCATCTGCGTCCCCGTGGAATGGCAGTGATAAGGATGGCATGGTAAGAACACAAAGGTTATTGGGGGATAAAGAAAACAGGGAAAATGGCAATGACGGTGACAAATGGGTAGGTGCTATGGTCTGAATGTTTGTGTGTGGTCCCTCCCCCGCCCCAGCCCCAAATTCCTATGCTGAAATCCTAACCACCACCCATCCCCAGAGGATGGTAGTATGAGGTAGGGCCTTTGGGAGGTGCTTGAAAGAGCAGAATGGAGCCCTCCTGAATGGGGTGAGTGCATTATAAAGGCGACACCAGAGAAACCCCTTGCCCTTTCCACCACAGGACAGCAAATACTCTGTGATCCAGAGCATGCTGGGCCCCCGACCTTGGACTTCCAGCTTCTAGAACTGTGAGAAATAAATTTTTGTTGTTTGTAAGCTACCCAGTCTGTGCAGTTTTTTTTACCGCAGCATGAATCGACAAATACTAGGTCCAAGCAATGCCTGGTGAGGCTCTAAACCACAGTGCCCTTGCATCCATCTGTCCTTCTGAGTGGAGAGGAACATGAGCTCCCTGCCAAAGGGCACTGTATCTGGAATATCCTAAAATGTCAAGTCTGAACACTTCTCTAGCAGAGGATACAGTGAAGAACATCACCTACACCAGAAGCAGAGGAGCAGGTCAAGATAAAATTAAAGACAAGGATGTTTACAAGCTTCCTGGAGCAACCCTCTTGCTCCTACTTTTTTGCATGCAGTAGAAGCAGACTAAAGGGAACTTATCTGAATGAGACTCAATTTTAAGCACAACTCCAAGTAAAAATTATTTTGTATCCTATCTAACTCACTCACGGGGACGCGCTTCCCCCATTCAATTCATGACCAAGCACTCTTGGTCACAAAGTGCAGTCCCATGTGCATAAAAGAGAAACGATGACACTGTTCCCCCCTTGCACAGCACAATGGAAAAGCAGCGTTTCTACTGCATGGCTATGAAATTGGACAGCATGAATAAACCAGTTAAAAAGGAAACCAAGGGGCACGCGGGTGGCTCAGTCATTAAGCACCTGCCTTCAGCTCAGGTCATGAACCCAGTGTCTGGAAGGGCTCCCTGCTCAGGGCTCCCTGCTCAGCAGGAAGCCTGCTTCTCCCTCCCCCACCCTCCTGCTTGTGTTCCCTCTCTTGCTGTGTCTCTCTCTGTCAAATAAATAAATAAAATCTTAAAAAAAAAACTTTTTTAAATGAAAAAGTAAAAAATAAAAAAAAAGTAAAAAAATAAATAAAAAGGAGACCAAAATGTAAGGAGACCAAAATGTAGAACTGTATGTTTCATTAAATCAGGAACCTTTCGAATGGAACCCAACAAATGTGCATAGTTTAATTTTCCTGAAGTAACACCACGGAAAGGGAACAGGAAGCTTCTTCAAAATGGATGGAGCTGTAGCTTGTGGATGGGCCATCAGCCTTCCAGAAGTCTGACCCTGCTCCTTAGATCAGGAAGGTAGCTCATGTGCGTTGCACCTAATTGAGGGTTTGGCAAACTTTTTACATTACCTTACTAGATAGGAATTATTTTACAGGTATTTTAGATAAAGCATCCCAATTTAGCCTACAGTCCTTTTGGTAAGACAACCAAAAAGTCTTGCTCCTGTTATCCAAGTGTGGCCAACAGAACTTGAGAAGATACACAGGAATTTCTGGCTCATTGAGAAGTTGCGTACTTGTGAAATCAAAACACAAACGCTGACTAATAGGTTAAAAGGAGAACAGATGCAAAAATGTTAAATCCTAGAGAAGTGGTAGCAGTTGGAAATAAAGAATGCATAACCCACCTTGGAAAAGCGAATGGACTGCTTTGGATGTGAAAGTGACTAAAAATGTGAAAGCCACTGTCCAAAGCAAAGTTCCTTTTTTTTTTTTTTAAGCAAAGTTCTTTTGAAGCAACAGAAAGCCTTGGTGTCTGAGGAAGGTGAGATGGACTATGAACGGCTATATTGTCCCTCCGTGACCTCACTTCTCTGAGAGGAGAGGCACCACCGTCCTGGGAGTGGCACAGAGGAGTAAGTCAGTGAACAACAGACCTGCTCACGCACAGCACCATTCGAGGCCCAGGACAGAGAAGAGCACACAGTGATGGCAGTTACCCCACTGCTCTCAAACCCAGAGCCTTGCAAGTGGCAGTTTGAAAACCTCAAGATTTTTTTTTTCCTCCTCAATATTATTTTACAATCAAGGCAGATGCTCCTAAGCAGGCTAGCAGTGGAAATTGGGTTACTCAGCTCTTACCCACCATGCCATGTCCTGCTTCCTGGCACAGACTGGAAACCACTAACACTGCTTTACAAACATCTGAGATCCTCACATGCCTCTCTCTCCATGGAAAGGACTTCCAGCTGAAGTTCCCCCAGACTGTCAGAATCGACCTAGTTGGGCCTCTCCTAGGTGCATATGTGACACATTGTCCAAAATGTTCTCAGGGGGAATAGGACACATAAAACTCATAATGGAAAGTGAATCAATAAATATAGAAGTTTATACAAATAGGTATAACATAAAATTCTAACTAGCGCTCTCTAGCACTTGGCTTATTTCTGCACGCCAGACCAGTCATCTGTCTCCACAACCTCGAGTTGTTTTTCATCTTTGCAACCTCAACCCCCCACAACTCATGTGTGAGGTGCTCAACAGAATAATACATTCCAGCAAGTCTTCTGTCCTGCCGAGCCCCGCTGACAGCCTCATCGAAATACCCCAACAGCTTGAAGGTCACAACTGTGCGTTTCCAAACACCATGGTCGTCTCAAGATCGGACTTCCAGGTCTGGTCTCCTAGGGGAAACAGGTACCTCATTTGCCCCTTATTCTAAGGTGAAACCTCAGGGATAAGTCCACCAACCGAATTAAAGGTTGTCTAATCCAGAAACAATCTTTACAGAGATTTAGGCTTATAATAAAAGGGGGAACCAAGGTTTACAAGGAAAGGATCTGAAATGCTGCTCTCAGATCTTTCCTTTTATAGACACTTGGCAACTTTCCCAAGAGCTCAAGTTCCCCTTTAAAATGTATCACATGGATAACATGCGTGCATGGACGGAGGTGTGAGGTGAAACTCAAGCAGAGACTTAAATATGAAAAAAGGACAAGGCCGTAGAAATTAAGACCTTACCACCCAGAAAATCATGAGTAAACCCAGTTATAATTAGAAATAACATTACTAGGCTTTTCCTTGAAGTTACTTTGTCTTCGTCTCCATGTGGGAGATACCATTCTGGGGAAATGTCTGTGTGCTTTAACAGAGGGAAGACACCCCCCCACCCCAAACGGAAATCCCAAATACTCATTTTCCCCTTCGCATCCATTTCCATTCTCCAACTCGGCAGCAAATTTATGTCAAAGATCCTGAACCCCGATTCCATACAATGTCCTCTGTCTGGAACCAGATAGGGCTCCTTCCATTCTCCTCTTCCAAAGAAGAGATAAGATGAGCGAAATTCTCCAGATCGCCAGCTTCCAGAAGGGTTCACAGTAACCATGCCCACCTCCCCATTCGCACCAGCCCACGCTGCATCTGTGCCAGGCAGCAGGAGCACGCTCCAGGCATCCACCAGCCTGCCAGCTCAGCAGGGCAGAACTGGGCAGACCCTAGGACCGTGCTGTGACTGGCACACCACCAGACTCCCAGGGCAAACGCCCAGGCAATGTGTACTGCCAGGACTTGGGCAATCACGGGGAGCCTGGCTGCGGCCTGGGCCCTGGGCCTGGATCAGAACTCCCCGAAACCCACCCACTAACCACTAACTCCTTGCTTGGCACTGCACACCTTCTCCCCCACCTCTCCACGTCCCGGCACCCTCTCTGGCAAGGTGGCCCACCCAGGAGAAACCACCAGCCAGCCAAATGGGTGACATCAGGTCTCTGCAAAAGACAGCACACCTGCGTCCCGGGCCCAGGACGGGGCACTATGTCCACCCCCTAACCGGAGGCCCAGGACCCTCACCGGGTAACAGCCCCGCTCCCATTCACCTGCCCGTTCCCTGCCCCTCTGCTCAGAGCCCTGCAGGCCTGCGGGCTCTCCGCCGCTGCCTGGACGCCCAGGAGGGCTAGACCCGGGCCCACTCGCCCCGACTGGGTACCCTGCTCGCTGCCCAGGCAAGTCCCCTCCCCACACACAGCCCCCAGTGTCCCGCCATCCCCTCTCCTACGCAGCCGCGCCCCTCGCAGCAAAAGCAACCAACTAAAAGGGAAACAGACGCACCGCCTCCTGCTCCCACCATTTGGCCCTCTGTCCCCCGTCCTCGCTCTTGCCTACGTCGCTTCCCTTTTCTCCCCTACTCCTGCCTCCTTTCCCCACGCTCCCCGCGCGAACCTTCGGCCCCCAGACCCAAGCCTCCCTCTCTCACCTAGGGCCGAGGTCGCCTCTCCACGACCGGCCCAGCGGGTCAAGCGGCGCATGCGCGAGCCCGGCCCCGCGGCTCCATGACAACCCCGTCCGCGCCGGGTCTCAAGCTATTCCCCACCAGCTCCCGCCTCCCGCCCATTTCTCCTCCCTCCGCCTCCGCGGCGGCGTTCTCCGGCCACGTGACTCGACTCGGAGGACCCGGCACCATGGAGACTGTCGAGGTTCTCCTAGAAGGGCCCCCCCAACCGGAAAGCGAGGCGGGCACGCCTCCCAGGGAATCGCGGACATCCCTAAGAGGCCTGAGCTCTCTCCGGTGGAAGGCGGGCGTCTCTATGGTTGGTTCCCAGGGTTCGCCGCCATTTTGTACAGGGGACCTTGAACTTAGAGCCGCGGGGGCACGGCTTCGAGGCGGGGTTTTGAGGAGCCACGGGTGGGCGGGCTTCTAGCAGACAGAGCAGGAGGCGTGATTCTCCTGCGGGAGAGGGTGGCGGTTGGCCAGGAGTGGTTCTCTCGGTGTGGAAGCAGGGGCACCCTTAGGATTGGGGACCGGGACAGGCCTGCTGACGTGCACGTGAGGCCGAGGCGGTGGCGTCCGGCGTGGGAGGGCAGGCGCGCACCCTCGCCGCAGTCTGGGCTTGGCAGGGGCGTCCCTCAGCGCCCCGGCGCTTGGCTCACGTTTTTGCCACGCCTGTCGCGGCGGTTGGCTGGCGTTCCCCGCTGCCTCTGGAGACAGCCCTCCGTGACGCAGGGATGCCATCAGTATTTCTCTGGGATGGTTTCACCTTCTTTGATGTATGGCTCCCTTTGTCCCGTGCCACTGGCCGAGCTGCTGGGTTTTATATGGATACTGCCTCGCCTGCCAGCTTTTGGTGAAGTGTGACAGTGAACACACTTGTAATAGCTAAAGGAAAAGGGCTCGGGATTAATTCTCTTGCATCGGATCAGTGAGGGTTACTAATTGGAAAAACAAGTCAGGTGAAGTCAGGCGACGGGTGGAGGCAAGTTCTAGAGCTGCCCTGTCCAGTCCGGTAGCCACTAATCACTAGGAGCTTTTGAACTAATTAAAATACGAAATCTCGGTTTCTCATTTGCACTAGCCACATTGTAAACGCTCAATGACCACGTGTAGCTGACTGGGCAGTGCAAGATTATAGCACATTGCCAGAATACACAGAGTTGTATCCGATCGAGCTGATCTAGATCGCGGGACGGGGAAATCGTCCGGTGTCCGTAATCCAAGCCTTTGTAAAAAAAAAAAAAAAAAAAGCTGTTAGGTCATGGTTAAGCACTTTAGCCCTCTAGACACAGATAATGCTAATGCTTTGCTGCATATGAATATATTTATTAGCATAAGCCCCACCAACAAATAATAATTGAATGCCTACAGCCTGTAAAGCTTTTGTTGAGGGGATGGTGGGAGTGAAAACAATAGTTAACAATTATCCAGTAATTAAGAGCCAGGCAGCTTTACATGCATTCTCTTAACTGTGCTTCCGCAAATTTATGAGGTTGGTCCTAGTGTCTTTGTAGCTGATAGATGAGAACACTGATGACACAAACTACTAAGTCCAAGATCTTTTTTTTTTATTATTTTTTTTTTATTTTTTTTTTTATTTGACAGAGAGAGATCACAAGTAGGTAGAGAGGCAGGCAGAGAGAGAGGAGGAAGCAGGCTCCCGCTGAGCAGAGAGCCCGATGTGGGGCTCGATCCCAGGGTCCTGAGCCGAAGGCAGCCGCTTAAGCCACTGAGCCACCCAGGCGCCCCTAAGTACAAGATTTTAACCGTTAACCATATTGCTTCTTTGGGGGGCAGAAGAAAATAGTCTTTGTCTTCAGATACCTTAGAATCTGATAGGGGAAAGACATGTTCTAATAAACTATATGAAAATATGGTAAATGCTGGAGGATTCTGAATAGAAGCTAATTAATAAAATCAAGGAAGAAAAAAATAGCCTTCAGTTATTTTTTGTTGTGGGAGAAGGAAGAGAGCAGAAGGTAAAGCTTTAAGAAGGACAGATAAAAGTTGGATTTACTGGAAGTGAGTTGAATATAGTTGCATGTAATGGAAGTAGACGAAGGTATAATGCATACCAGACAAAAGAGAATAAATGAAATAAGCCAAAGCATGAGGATTATTTTAGTCCTCCAAAGGTGCAAGGAAACCAGACTTACTTGATTTTACCTATCTGATGAGCATCCATGGTGTATCAATAACTTTTTTTTAAAGATTTTATTTATTTATTTGACAGAGATCACAAGTAGGCAGAGAGGCAGGCAGAGAAAGAGGAGGAAGCAGGTTCTCTGGGGAGCAGAGAGCCTAATGTGGGGCTCCATCCCAGAACCCTGGGATCATGACCTGAGCAGAAGGCAGAGGCTTAACCCACTGAGCTACCCAGGTGCCCCATCAATAAATTTCAAAGGCAAGTTTGTTAATGGAATCAAAAGAATCGGACCAGTTTACTGATAGGTGTGATTTTTATTGAGTATGGTTCTATATCATTAATGATACAATATAAGAAATTCATGAAAATGGACAACTTTTTAAAAAAATAATATTTTTCTATAGCCAAACCAATATAAAAATTTTTCTTCCTGGCCTTGTTAGTTTGCCAGGGTTTGTAAGTCAGCGTCTTGGTTGATAGTTTCCTGGAGCCGTGGCTTCTTTAATCTTTACTGTCACACAGTAAAGTGGGTTTCCAAGCAAAATTGCTATAGAATCCTTTTTAAGTTCTAGTCCTCAGTACCAGCTGTGGTTCAAGACTCATTTTGCTGCCGCCACTACCAGCAGGGGGAGACCTGCTCCCTTAAATGCTACACTCAAGGCTGTAAATTGGCTTCTTTTTCTTTCTCCTGTCATGGAATGCCACAGTCTGGGGCCAGGAGCAGCCCTTCCACCCAGCCTATTTCATTAAGTTGTTAACTTTCCCGTCCACGTGAGGATTTGCATTTTCATGCTGCCTAAAGGATGCCATGAAGGGTCAACGTTGTGCTGAGTTTCATTTGAAGAAATTTTCAAGCATACGATATAGTATATAAAATACTTGTAAATAGTCGCTTAATACTTATTTTAATATTTAAAGTTGAATTTAAAATTAAAGTTCATTTAGAACTATTTTAAAGTAATTCAGAATAGCATAATAGCAGTGAAAGTATTCAAAAGATCCGATTTCAAATCCCTGCTCCTATCAATACCATTTTCTAAAAGAAGGGCATTTTAACATCTTCCCCCCACATAGACACAGGAAGGAGGAGAGGCCATCATCTCATGATTGGAAAAATAATTTCTCCTCCATGAAAAATTCATTACATGATTCTTATTTTTCCAGTGTTGCTGAAGACCCGTGAAAACATCACCCTAAGGACTGGCATCAATTCTTGGACTAGCTTTTGAGAACCATCCATTTTATTTTTCCAAACCTTAGTCCGGCCATCTGTAAAATAGTTATCCTCTAGTCTGAATCTAGCATTATTAGCACTGACCTCTTCATAGTGGTTTAAGAGGCTGTGCTGGGAAGGTAGGCATCTGTGTGCTCTGCAGTCCCAGAGCCGGGAGTGCGAGAGAAGACGACAGGGCCCCAGCCTGTGGTGGGCAGAGGGATCTACGGATCCCAGGCTCTCGGCAGAAGTGGGGAAAGTGGGATGTATGCTCCTTTTTTTTCTTAGCAGTTGGGTGACCAGGCCCCCATCAGCCAGCTTGGTTTGGGGCTCACAGTCTTAGGCGCTATCTGGAAGAGCCAACAAAGGATAACATTTAGATTACCATCAGGATGTTAACATACAGGCCCGGGTTTGGTTTCAGGGGCAGTGGAGGCTCACCATCTTCTTGCCTGTACCTGAAATCCCTATAAGTTGTTTGACATGCAAATACTCTAGAACCCAAAACAATTTTTTTTCCCATGACCACTAACACAGAGTGTTTACTATTTACCAGACACTGTCTTAAGTGTTTTGCCTAGATTTACTAATTTAATCCTCGCAGAGTCCCATGAGATGGGTGTGGTACCACTATTCTCATTTTATGAAGGAGTAAACTAAGGTAAAGATGCCATGGTATTTGCCAGCGTCCCTGGTAGTAAGGAGCCGAGCCAGGATTTGAATTCCACAATCCTTGCTTCCAGCCATCTGCTAGATTGCCTCCATGTTCCTGTGGAAGCAGTACCACCACACCCTTTCCTGCTGTGCTAAGGGGGAGGCCAGCGGGGAGCCAGAAGGCACTAGGTACAGCCAGGAACAGAGTCTGCACACCACACAGGCAGACTTTGCAGACAGCACCTCCATCTGGTTATCCACTCTGCCCGGGGTAGAGATGTTTGGTGTGGGGTGCGGGTGGGAGGCAATGGTGGTTTCAAACCACTTACCTTTCCAAACCACTCAGCAGCTGCCTTTTACCTGTTAGATCTACCTAGAATCTTTATAGTGGAAAAAAAAATTTTTTTAAGATTACTTGTTTATTTATTTGAGAGTAAGTACATGCAAGCGGGCACGAGAAAGTGAGAGAGAGAGAGAAGGAGCAGGGGGAGGGGCAGAAGCAGACTCCACACTGAGCAGGGAACCAGCCTTGGGGTTCAATTCCAGGACTCTGGGATCAGGACCCTAGCTGAAGGCAGAGGCTTAACCAAGTGAGCCACCCAGGCGCCCCTATAGTGGAACTATTTTTAAAGTGTCCTCGCCCCCCCACTGAATATGAGATTTGGTTGTTTGTTTTTTAAGATTTTATTTTATTTGACACAGAGATAGCACAAGTAGGCAGAGCGGCAGGCAGAGAGAGAAAAGGAGAAGAAGGCTCTCTCTGGAGCAGGGAGCCCAATGCCGGGGCTCGATCGCAGGACCCTGAGATCATGACCCGAGCCGAAAGCAGCTGCTTAACCACTCGGCCGCTCATGTACCTTGAATATGAAGTTTTTGACATACACTCACAATTTCTTTTTCACTCAATGGCCCAGAAAGCTGTTCAATTTCCCTTTTGTGTGGAACCCTTTGATTTTTAACTCATAGGTTCTCCTGGGCCACATCTCATATCTTGCCTTATGGGTTCCCCTCTCTTCTGTAAATAGCCCTTGGGTCCCAGCTGTGTTCCTCAGCACAGGGCTGCCAAAAGGCTGGACACACAGACTGAGGCAGCAGAAAGCCAGAGGGGGCTGGGGCTCTTCCGTGGAACCTGACACTTCCGTAATGAAGCTAGCTACAAAGCCCAAGATCAGGGGCAGCCTCTGCGCAGACATTAATTATTCCCCAGATGCAACACTTGCGCCATCTCTGGTGACTTGATCTAGACTGGTTTGCATGGTAATCTCTTCGGTACCTATCTGCCTTCCCTATAGTAGTCTAAGCCCCTTTAGGGCAGGAATTACATCTAATGCCTTTCTCCCACAAAGCAAAAAACAGCATATAGTAAGTATTCAACCAAGTTGTCGGCAGTGGGACCTCCTGCTTCCTGAAAATTTAAGAGTGCACTCACAAGACTCTAGAAAAGGAAACCTGCACCAGCCAGGGTTGGGAGTCACTTAGGTGGCCACTGGTGCAAGACCAGACCGTAGAGGTTTTCTTTTGTAAGTTCCCTGACACCCTCTGCTCCGTCCCACCTCCAAGCCTCTGGCACCCAACAGCATGTGTCACTGGGGCTTGTGGAAAGGCGGAGTGAAGGTCATTGCTGACAGGTTCCGCTGCACACTTAGTAATTCTGGCGAGGAAATTCCAGAGTGTCTGTTGTTTCTACCATACCAGTCATTGGAGGTCTCTCCTGTTCTGGGCATTTGCTCAGCGAGGCTCTTAAATCCCCCTCCCTAACATTTGATCGGGCTCTATTGGAATGGCTGACTTCGTTTGGAATTCCATGAACGATATAGTGAGTGGCTCTACTTTGCAGACAGAGACAAGCCCAGAACGTCACACACCAGCACTCCTCTTTCCAGCACCGGCTAGGCAGAGCTGGTCCTTTTGACAGGCTTCGCTCCGCACAATTGGCTGGCTGGGCTAGTTTAAGTCAGCATCACCAGAGGTTGGATAAATAGGCACCAGATGTTGGGCTAAAGCCTTACCCAACTGTTCTCAAAACTACCTGGTTGATTTCATCTCAATTCTCAATCTGCTCTCTCTCTAACTGATGGCCTGATCCCAGAGTCCAAAAACTCAAAATTCTGTCTCAAACAGGAGATTTTCTGAAGATGTTTCAAATATATTTGTGGGAGTAAAGAGTGGGTAAATATTCTTTTTTTTTAATCTGGAAGGTGGTCCCTTTAAAACTTCCTACAAGAAAGTAGCCTTCCAAATTGGAAGGAACATTTAAATTTGATTTCCATTTTTCCTAATGTTAGAGAAGCTCTGAGATATTCCTTATTCACTCTCCAGTGCTTTGTCAGGTTTTCAGCCTATTTCGAAGACAGTGCTGTCAATACCTACAGTGGAGTGGAGTCTTTCCAAGGCAACTCATTTGCCTAAAAGGTCTGGGAAGTGCCGTCCAGACAAAGAAATTACTAAGAGCGTTTTCTTCAGGTATAAAAAAGTGCAATTTATGCCCCCAGAACTAGGGTTTCTTTGAGATGGTTAGCGTCCCTTTTAAGACTTAAAAGGCTGCTTTTATCTGGTAAAAGTCTCATCCCAGCTGGAGTCAAGGGACCGGCTGCTCCGGAGCTCTTTCCGGAATTGACAGCCATCCCCACACAGAACTACTGGGCTTTTGGTCTCCTGCTTTCTGGAAGGGGATAACAGGATAACCCACAGCATTGACCCACAGGGTAAAGCCAAGAAAATTCACCAGAATGTCTTGTGCTAATAGTTTAACAAATTCTCCCCCTGGCACTTTCTGACAGAGTGTGGGGATTTTCTTGTGTCATCAATTTCAGGAAGAATTGTGTCATCCAGGTGCAGGGGTTCCTGGCTGTCCTTTACCTGTTGTCTCCTCATGTCACATACAGCCAAAAAAGCAGATGACAGGTTCATCTCTATTACACAGGGAATTACCCAGTGGTTGCCTAGCAACTCAGTGCAATCAACACGGTCTCTGTGGTGGAATGTAGGGTGGTTGGCTTTCCAGAATGACTGTATTGGGGGCTCTAGAAAAATAGGTATGTTTTCCTGGATTTAAAGCTATTAGAATGGCCTTTTGTGTTGCTTCACTGTAGTATTCCTTTCAGAGTAGCCCATTACTAAAAAAAAAAAAAAAAAAAAAAAAGACAAATCTCTAATCAAATCATTAATACAGCAATTGCTTCAATTAAATTCAATTCAGTAAGCATCTTCTGTGCGCTGGATTGTGTACTAGATACAGTAAAGAGTTAGGAGGAAGAACAAGTATGGTCCCTGTCTCAGGGAACTTCTGTGTTTAGTAGATGTGTATAAATCATTTGTTTACACGTGTGAAACAGACAGCTCTCATGTGTAGGGAAAATAAAGGCATTTTTATTTGGAAGAGTTCCTTTGTGTTTGATCAAAGGACTTTTCACTTTTATTTGAATTCCTTCCTTTATAGCTTGTAGCCACGATCAGTTCAAAAAGCTGCAATCAGTTCAGAATCACTTCTAAGGCATAGCTCTTACTGGAATCTCAGTAATTAGCAGCTCTTACACAGCTCTTGTTGGAGAGTGACACTGCCAGTGTTGTGGGGTGGGGTGATGCCGCCCCACGTCTATACTGCACGCTTTCTGCATAATTGCTGCCAAGGTGTTCACAGCCTCCCCACCTCTATTCTGCACCTTCCAGTTGAAAAGAGGCTCCTTGCCTTCCTTTGTCTACTTTGCAGTAATGTCATCCACCTCCCTCCATTTAAGGAGGGACTTCAGAATGTTCCAGATCTTGCATTAGGGGGTCTTCTGATCCCTTGAGGGGAGTTCTTTCCCGCTGGGGAGACAGTTGCTAGGCAGAGCCTGGGGTTCGACTAGCTCCTCGCCCTGCAGTTGATGTGTTTGGTGGACTGGTTTCCCACCTTCCTCACGAATCCTGTGCACACTCATTAAGAACCCCCCTGAGTGGCCTATAGCTGGAATCCATAGAGAAAAGAGAAAGCTCTTGAGGACAGCTGTAGCGTGGCACCAGAGTTCTGCCTCCCACCTTCTGTTAGCACGCTTTGGTTTGCTTCACCCTCCCCGGATCCCAGGGCAGGACCTGCTTCACGCTCATTGCCTCCACCATCTCATGCCCTCAGATCCTTTGCCAGCGATTTCTCAAGAAATCGTTCAGACATCTTGTGTCCACATGGAGCGCCTGGCCATTGCTTTCTGACCCAATGTCAGGCAGAAGAAAGGGGGCAGAGGGGATGAGAGCACTGGACAAAGCAGATACTGTATCAATGTTTGCCTTATGCTTCTTTTTTTTTAAGATTTATTTACTTATTTATTTGACCGACAGATATCACAAGTAGGCAGAGAGGCAGGCAGAGAGAGAGGGGAAAGCAGGCTTGCCAGTGAGCAGAGAGCCCGACACAGGGGTTGATCCCAGGACCCCGAGACCACAACCCAAGCTGAAGGCAGAGGCTTAACCCACTAAGCCACCCAGGCACCCCTGCCTTATGCTTCTATATTCTACCCTCACACCTTCTCCCTAGCTCCTCCTGCGTGTTCCACAGACGGAGCTCCAGAAGTGGGAATACCTATCACACGACTGAGTACTAACCTCAGCTTTCCACTTCCGGTCAAACCAACCAACCAGCCAACCAACCAACCAACCAACTAACGTTGACTATGAGCTATATGTCTCCTAATGGTCAGGGACACAGTAAAGAATAGCATGTAATTTCTACCCCTGAGCAGGTCACAGATTGGTTTTGTGAAGTGCTGTAATGAGGGCTGGGAACACAGACAGAGGAGCAGTGAATTCAGATGGGGGGTTGGGGGGTAAGTTCAGGAAAAGATGTGCAGAGAGCCATTAAACTAGACCTGGGGGGTTGGCAGATAAGGTGGGGGGTCTCTCTCTTTTATTTACTTATTTAAGGGGGGCTACGATGGAGTGTCTGTTTCCCTTCAGTGTTGGGAAATCCTTCATTGCTCTCCTCTAAACCCTTTCCCCGGTAGTTTACCCTGTATTCCCTCTCATTCCCATGTCAGGCGAAGTAGCAGAAATCTTTGCCCAATAACCTAGTCACTCAGAAGCCTCTAGCACATCCTATGTGGGGCTCTACCTTAACATAGAATAAAAGGATTTCCTTCCACCCCAAAATCCTGCAGCTAGACTTCTCTGTCCACGACCCCAGGAAGAGTTTCTGAGTAGTATCTACCTACGAGGGCTCTGCCTGGAAAGGTGGGAGGAGATAGGGCAATTGGCTACCGGGGGCTTTGCCCCAGATAACGGCCCTTGGAAGAGTATGTACTGTAAGCATGTATCATGGTGTCTTCACTAAAGACAGAATATTTGAAGCTGAATGACTATAGAAGAATAAAGTCCAGTGTCTTACAGCACCCTGATATCAGACTTCGCCAGCCTGTGGGTTGTTATATTGACATCCAGACTTAAATTTCATTAGTTCTGAGTCTTCTTGAACACCTGTCGAACTTTCTTCTGGTTCCCTCCCTGCCACCCAACTCTTCCTCAGTGATCTGAACAGATCTGCCAGCAGATCCATGATGCTTTCCCATGGCAACCCCCCCATTGGTGGTCTACCCATCACACCCCCTTAAAAAGGGGTACCTCATCAGCTTGTGGGGCCTCTGTGAGAACGGTGTTCTTATCATGGTGACTCCTGGGGGCACCTTGATTTAGACCTCAGATCATGACCTGTGGGTCATGATCCCAGGGTGGTGAGATCGAGCGCCTTATCGAGCTTGTCACTCAGTGGGAGTCAGAGCCTGCTTGACTTTCTCTCCCTCTCCCATTCCCCTCCCCCTGCTTGTGTGCGCACGCGCGCTCTCTCTCGCGCTCTCTCTCAAAGAAATAAACTTAAAAAAAAAAATAATGTCACTCCTGTTGTGCTGAGCACAGCAGTCTCTCCTGGGGCCATCCTAAGTCACTAACTTGCCCGAAGTAGAGAGCAGGATGGAGCCGTGGGGCACAAATGAACTTCTTGCAGACTGGCTGTACTTTGCCATCTGGGTTCCAGAGCAAAACTGTTTGCATCTTCAGTTGCTCAAAGTCTTACACGATTACTCCCTTTCATCCAACCTCATCCCTCACTGAGGCTGCAGATGAGTCTCTCTGGCCAAGATGGGAGTTGAGGGCTCATTCGTTCCTTCCTTTCTGTTTCTCCACTGGGAGCTCTTCACCCAAACAAAGGAACTCCCACAAAACCAAACAAATAAATCTCGAAACTTTCCTACTTCAATAAAAAATAACAGAAGTGTGTCAACTGATGCAAACATATACTAATACCTGGGGGGGGGGGCTGTTGGTGGTGTTCTGGATACTCGATCCCATAATTCATGAAACTCAGAAGTGCTGGTTTCTTGTGTGACTTGAAAATGAGGTCAAGACTACTCACCCCCTTGGGCACCTGGGTGGCTCAGTGGGTTAAAGCCTCTGCCTTCGGCTCAGGTCATGATCCCGGTGTCCTGGGATGGAGCCCCGCATTGGACTCTCTGCTCAGCAGGAAGCCCACTTCCCCCAACGCCACCCCCACCCCCACCTACCTCTCTGCCTGCTTGTGATCTCTGTCAAATAAATAAATAAAATATTAAAAAAAAAAAAAAAAAGAAAAGAAAAGAAAGAAAGAAATGGGATTGCCCTAAAAGTAGAGCTCACTCTGCAGTGGACAGAGCCCAGGGTATGGCACTGAAGATCTCATCTGAATCCAGGCCCTGTCACTTATAAGCCAGAGTCCCCTGAGAAAGTCCCTTTACCTCTCTAAACTGCTATTTCTCATTTATAAAATGGAGTGATGACAATGTCTGCCCTCCTTCTCAGGGTTGTGAGAATGGAAGGGGATAGAATAAATAGAAATAAGAATGCTTTGCGAACAGTAAAGTATCTTTTATTCTCCTGAGGGAAAGCAGGAAGAAATCACAGCAGCTCAGTCCCATGGGTGTGGCTTTGGGGGGCTGGCGGAGTCTTTCCTGGGTGTGGTTCTGCACCCACACATCGTACCACCTGTGCCTCCAGCACAACTCTGAGGCCTGGAACTGTCAGAACCCATCCAGATGTATGACCTTGTCCTGAGTTGCGGTGGAATATTCAGTCTGATGAGACCAGTGCTAGAACCAGTGGCTAGAGGAACGTGAGTGGGCTCCCTGACATCTAACATCAGTCAAATCCCCTTTGCCGCTGGAGGCCAGCTTCTCTGAGCCACTGCTCATCTCAGCATCATTGCTGAGTTTTCCCCAACAACACTGTTCTTCCTACCAAGAGCACTGGTGATGCAGCAGATCTTGAAAGAGTGTTTCACTATGATGCCTGGGATCTTTTCCAAGCCGTGGACACTTTCTTCAAGTTTGATGCTGGCACTTTCTTGATCTTACCAGAAGGATCCTTCATATGCAGGGAGTGACAAACAACAGTACTTCTGAAACCAGGAAAAGCAGAGCTCCTGCCTACGACCCACTCACCATTGGCACAAAAATATATTATGACAACAAAAGGCATGCTATATTGTGTCATATCCTTGGAAAGTCCAGTGGGTGTCACTAAATGGTCATGACTTTGGCATTAACAGTGTTTTGTAGCGTGAATGGCCTCCGCCAAAGTCCCAACCCCAGCAGCAAAGACTGCTCTCGGTCTAGGCATCCCTCACCCACCTCCCAAACTTTGGGACGGATCCATCTAAGTGGGGGAGTTTTGACGCTCTCTGTATTGGATGATGATTAGAGTTACAGTAGCAGATGGATTGGCTAGCTTGCTTTCTTACTTTCTTTCTTTCTTGCTTTCTTAAAGATTGGCCTTAAATAGGGGTGCTTGGGTGGCTCAGTCATTTAAGCAGCTGCTTTCAGCTCGGGTCATGTTCTCAGGGTCCTGGGATCGAACTCCACATCAGCCTCCCTGCTCAGTGATGAGTCTGCTTCTCCTTCTTCTTCTGTGTTCCCTCTCTCTCTCTCTCTCTCTCTCAAATATATAAATTAAAATCTTAAAAGAAAAAAGATTGGCCTTAAATTGATTTTGATATAAAGGCTCTGTTGACTTGCTGCCATTTGCCACTTAGAACCTTGTCCCTTTTCCTGTTTCAGTCTAATATTTATCTTGCCCATCTTGTGGCCTATTGCTCACCCGTTCATGGCTACCTTGCTGTCCCCTGTCTAATGGGCTCTCAGCAGCCTCCAAGGTGAAGCTCTTGGCCCCATGAGGGGCAGGAGGCATCACCTCCCATGTTCTTCCAGCTAGCCATACTGTAGCTCTCCTCCGTCACACTCTTCCCCTCCTAGGGTTTTCTCATCCTCTTCTTCCCTGATGTCCAAGCCATTGGTTCTCCCCTCTGGAAGATATGAACCTAAAGGCCTCTGACTAGAAGTACCCAGGGCACTCGGGGGGGGGGGGGCTGGTGAGCGGGGTGAGGATGCTACCCTACAATATGTGCATGCACATACACGGTGTTCTCTAGGACTGGCGTGAGGGTTGGTGTCTGTAGGCACTTGACACCATGGCCTTGGAAAATGGGACTCCTTGGCAATGGGCCCTGCCCAAAGTCTGGAAGACAAGTCAGCAATACACTTTACATCTTCTTCAAATGTTGAGAGAAACTGATTGTAGAAATTGACTTTTATGGTCTAAGTATATTTTAAGTTCAAAACCAAATGTTCTGTTTCCACTGTTACTTGTTTAATATCCCTCTTTCAACATTAGCCTTTGGCCAGTGAGGGTGTCTG
The DNA here is from genome assembly GCF_022355385.1 of Mustela nigripes. Lineage (NCBI taxonomy): Eukaryota > Metazoa > Chordata > Mammalia > Carnivora > Mustelidae > Mustela > Mustela nigripes. The sequence continues at coordinate 128,512,477 of NC_081569.1, forward strand.
GGGCTGGAAATACACAGAATCTTTATCAAACGAACACAGAACATCACTTCTACATAATATAGGATATCCATAACAGAGAGGAAGCCTCAGTGAGCATCAAGCAATCAACAGTCTGTGACAAAGGCAGGTCAAGGCTGAAACAGATCATCGGCACAAGTGTTCTTAAAAGATATGATTAGGTGCTTAGTGTTTAGTCAATGGGGTGACATGTTGCTATTGTTTTCTCATCGTGGCTGAGACTGAATTATGAAGAGATGGTTTCTGGGTCTTAACACAAAGAGGTGGTGTCCAGCCACAAGGAACCTCATGTGCATTGATTGGATAATAAACACCTAAGCGGGTCTTCTCTACCCATTATTCTAAATCTTCAATGATAAATCACTATAGTGCGCTGGGACTTCCCCATTTTGTAATGTGCTGATTCTAAGTTACTTCGTTATATAGAATGGAGCCCCATGACCTATTTTCCTGGGGCCTGGCTTAAAGTGGTCCCTGATGAGCACTGTGTATGGCCAACGACAAAGTGAATTTCAGAAATATTAGAATATGAAGAAAATCTGATTGTAAAATAGATGAAATGCAATAAGTTAGTGGCTTAGGAAAAAAAAAAACAGAAATGGTTATCTCACTGAAGGTACTGATTCCAGGCTGGAAAGAGGCTCTGCTCCATGGGGTCATTCAGGGATCCAGCTTCCTTGCACCTTCCTCTGTCATCCTCTAGGGCATGCTTCTCACTTCATGGTCAGAGCCAGGTCTCAGGCAAGTTCATGTTCTGTTCAAGGGAAGGGGAAACAGTGTCACGAGGCAGGCCCATCCTCTTAAAGCATAGATCTGGTTGTCCTTCTATTCATAGAGTGCAAACTTAGTCACGTAGTCACACCTAGCTGCAAAAGAGTCCTATCCCTGGCTGGGCAGCCAGGGCATGACTATAGCTGTTACTCTGGAGGAAGGGGAGGAAGAATCTTGGTGAAACTCTAGTAGTCTCCATTTTAGGAACCCATTTGAGTGAACCATATCAGCTGCCACTTTGTCATGTAAGAGACATGTGACAAAGCTTTTGTCTGTCACCTGGAGGTTGATTCCGGCAGTCGTGACACAAGGTTTATACTGCGATTCAGCAAAGTTCTCCGTATACAACCTTCACCTTGCTGTATTTCACAACAATGAGCTTCTTTTCAGTATGAAAACTGGTACCTCTCTGTTGTTTTTTGCCATCCAGAATCCTTTCTCCTCTCCTCCAGGAGTTGTACCCTGATTCTCCTACTGGGAACCCCCACTTTTCCATCTTCGATGTCCTATACACAGAGTTGACTCTCCTCCTAGACCCAGAGGCAGGCATGTGACTACAGCCTGGCTAATTGGGTGATCCCATTCCCCAGTGTATTGCTTGGTTGTGGACCTTGACCCAATCAGAGCAATGAAGTGCAATGAAACTTTTGCTGAGAATGCATAAAGAAAAGTACTTGGCATTTTTTCCTCCACAAGTCTCAAACTGGGAACATATAGGACTAGAGCCCCAGCAGCCATCTTGCCCCTATGCGAACAGAATGTGAGGAAAAGCAAAGTCAAGAGATAAAGATTAAAGCAAGGGATGCCTGGGTGGCTGAGTGGGTTAAGCCTCTGCCTTTGGCTCAGGTCATGATCTCAGAGTCCTGGGATGGAGCCCCTCATCAGGCTGTCTGCTCAGTGGGGAGCCTGCTTCCCCCTCTCTCTCTGCCTGCCTCTCTGCCTTCTTGTGATCTCTCTCCCTCTGTCAAATAAACAAATAAAATACTAAAAAAAAATAAAAAAAGATAAAACCAAGTCCTGGTACTGTTGTTTGAATTCCTGGATCAAACTAGGCCTGATGCAGCTCTATGCCTAAGTCACTGGTCTTCTCAGTTATGAGAGATGACATCCACCTCCCCCCCTCCTTGAAGTCATATAGAGTTGAATTTTCTGTCACTTAGTGCAACCAAGATAGCCTTGATACAAGGACCACAAACACTTGGGGTAGAGTGAGGAAAATTCTCTTGGGATCTGTGTAGCCTAGCTCTGCCCTAGATCTCCATAGCTGTCTAATTGCTGAATGGGCACTGCTTCTAGCCAGTGGTTCTCAGCCAGGAAAGGCTTTGTCCCCCAGGAACATTTGGCAATGTCTAGAGACAGTTTTGATTGTCATAGTGAGGGGGAAGGGGAGGGAGGAGAAGCTCCTGGCATCTTGTGGGTGGAGGCCACATCCTAAACATCCTACAAAGCACAGGGCAGCCCCCACAACAAAGAATCTTCCAGCCCAAAATGTCGTCAGTGGTGAGGTTGAGAAGCCCGGCTAACCCCACGCAGAGTTCAAACACTCGAGTTAATCCCCAGTCCAAACACACTTGGGAAACTGAGCTCCTTGAAACAGCTGTGTTCTCACCAGGGAAGGCCTCACCCTGAGACCCTCCAGGGCTCATCAGCTCCAGGCAGAGAGACAGCAACTCTGTCATGACTAAGCTCTTTGGGAAACTGATCCAAGAGATCAACCATTGCCTGGTGGGGGTTATGAATGCTTCTTGGCACCCGGGAGAGGGAAATGGGTGGCCTGTGACAAAGATATTTTATTTAAGGCCTAGCATCTTTTATTTTTATTTTTATTTTTTAAAAGATTTATTTATTTATTTGGCCGAGAGATCACAAGTAGGCAGGAGGCAGGCAGATGGAGAGAGGGGAGGAAGCAGGCTCCCTGCCGAGCAGAGAGCCCCATGTGGAGCTCGATCCCAGGACCCTGAGATCATGACCTGAGCCGAAGGCAGAGGCTTTAACCCACGGAGCCACCCAGGCACCCCAGGCCTAGCATCTTTTAAAAGTGTTGGAGCCCTCTCTCCAAAAGATGGAAAAATGAGGCCTGTTTAGGTCTGAAATATCACTGTTATCCTTAGCACAATAAATGTTTTTTTACTGAAATCCAGAGAACCAGGGGTCTCTCTACTCCTTGCATCCTCTGTGCTGGGGGAGGCGGGCTTTTCTAGAAGCTCTGACTGTGGAATGCCTTTGCTTCCCAGGCTCCCATCCCCACTTGCATTCCAGCCCTCAGCTCAGCTGGGTCCTTTCTAAGAGCTTCTTGGTGGGTGTCTGAGCAGCAGACCAACGCTCCCAAAGACCCAGGACTCTGGTCCTGGTGCCTTCTCTCCAAGGCCCCCCCTTCCTTATCAGCCTGCCTCCTAAAAAGGGACCGAGCTGCCCAAACTTGCATCAAGGACAAAGAGAGGGGGACTCAGAGGCAACTTGATGATTTTTTTTCCCCAATACTAACAAATAAGACCCTTAAAGCACTAATCAGATCACAGCTCCAACAACCCTAGGGAATTTAGATTTTTTTTTTTTTTTTTTTTTTTAGCAGAATGTCCCCCCTGGTGTTCAATCTGGCTTTGCCCAGACTCCTTCCCCACTTAGTTGACTGCACACAGCTTTCGAAAAACAGCTTTTGTTTCCAGGCGGAGCTGTATCCTCCCAGGAACCTTGCCTCCAGGCCCTGCAGCCTGCAGACCTCGGGCCTCGCCTCCCCCTCCAGGGGTGAAGTCAGGCCAAGACAGGGTGAAGAATTCAGAGGGTGTGGGTGTTTTGCTGGGGACAAGGAGTCCCTTTTTTTTTTTTTTTGGTCGTTGTTGTTGTTCTTGGTGTCACTTCCAGACAGATAGGAAGGAAAGAAGTAGTAAACATTGTTCAATTCTGGACAAATGCTGAGATGAAATTTTCTTCAGGAACCTCCCTGTGGGTCCAGGCTCTGTCCTTGGAGGTAGTGGGTGGGGAACGGAAGACCTAAGTTTCCTTGAGAAAGTTCAAGTTCAGAGAAGCCAACCCCTTGAATGTGGGGTGTAATCAAAACGCCCCTCAATTTTTGCCGCTCACTGTCCCCGGGCGCAGCTCGGGCAGGGAGACACGCCTTTTCTGTTCAGGCTCAGGTAAGGTCACGTTATGTCACAAAACCCCACGACCCATCTAGAGATGAAAAGCATCCGGTCACAGGAATGCTTGCCCTGCTGGGTGGGGGGAGCCTGTGACTCTGTCTCTGGGTTCTGAGTTCGAGTCCCACATTGGGTGTAGAGATTACTTAAAAATAAAATCTTGGGTGGGGGGAAACATCCAGACATAGAAATGACACTGGTCTCCCGTCAGAGAAAAGAAATCTTCTTCTTGCTCTGAGCTCTGTAGTCCGGGGCAGCTGGCCTGTAGGGAGAGGCCCGTGGCCAGCGTCCGTCTTTTTCTCACTGACCTTTTTTCTCACCTGACCACCTCCCCTTCCTTGCTGTTTGCTTTCAAGGTCTGAGTGGGAGGGACTAAAGGGGTGACGGGGAAAGGGCCTTGGAGAGAAGGCACCTGTATGAGAACAGGGGAAAAGGGCATTTTTTTTTTTTTTTGAGATTTTATTTATTCATTTGGCAGAGAGAGAGAGACAGCACAAGCAGGGGGAGCTGCTGGCAGAGGGAGAAGCAGGCTCCCTGCTGAGCAGGGATTCCAACACGGGACTCCATCCCAGGACCCTGGAATCACGACCTGAGCTGAAGGCAGACTGTCAACCGACTGAGCCACCCAGGCACCCTGAAAAGGGCAATTCTTACGTCACCACAGATTTGCCCGCTCTCTGGGCCCAGCAGGTGGTGAAAACCGTCTCCTGGGCCACCTCCCGCTCTCCCAGGTTCTTCAGAGACTCCCATCTTCGAGGCTCTGTCCTGAGGGTCCCATCTTCATTTCCTTTCCGGGTAAGCCACTCGTGACGCCGTCTTCAGCCCCTTCCAGCTTCTTCCTGTTAAGATCCCTGGACGCTTTCAGAGGGCTTAAAATGACCCCACGCCGGGCCTCTCTCCCACAGCCTGCATCTCCTCCCTGGGAAGCACTCACAGGCCCCTGCCCCAATCCCAGCAAAACGCATCCTCTTCTCACAGGCCTGACGGGGCCTGGGGCTCTGGATGGTTTCATGGAAGCCCCCGCCTTGAGGCTGGCGATGAAGGTAGTAGGGCGCCCACCTTATTGAGGGTAGAACTCACAGGACACTTTACTCTTAGGTTTCCATTTCCTACCTGGGCTGTTCTCTATGCTCTGGCCCTTTTCAGATCGATCCTTGATGGGCTGAGGGACCCAAGTGCTGTGATCTGGCTCTCCACTGTTTCCCCTGGGGTGTGTCTCATGCTCAGTCTGTGCTCCGTCTGCTCTCTGATGCGGTTCTAGGGCCTCCAAGAAGGCCCCCAGCTGTCCTCACCTCCTGATTTTTCTCATCCTTGCGTGGGTTCCTCCCACCCTGAAAAAGGGCTGACCCTTGTAACCAACCACTTGCTATCACAAACATGATGGTATCTGACTTCCGAGCTACATCATTGTGTGGGTTTCAGTGTGTCCCCTAAAAACATGTTGGAGCTTTAACTCCCAGTGCCTGTGAATGGGACCTTAGTTAGGAAGAGTCTTCGTAGCTATAATCAAGGGCACGATGGGTTAGGACAGGCCCTAAATCCAATGACTGGTGTCCTTTTAGGAAGAGAGACAGCAGACAGACACAAGGAGAAGGCCCTGTGAAGACAGAGGCAGAGTTTGGAGTCATGTGACCACAAGCCAAGGAACATCCGGGAAAGCTGGAAGACACCAGAAAGGATTCTCCCCTAGGTCCTTTGGTGGGAGAGCTAGAACTAGGATCTGGACTCCTCACTTCTCGTCTTGGATCGTGCTTCCTGCCGATACCCTGATCTCACACTTCCAGCTTCCAGAATGTGAGAGAGTAGGTATCTGTTGTGTTAAACCACCTTTGTCACAGAAACCCTAAGAGGCTAATACAGTCATAGGAGACACTGTGCTCTCTACCCTGCTCTCTCTCACATCCCTTGTCCTAAGGCAAGCAGGCCGCCATGACATGAGGATCCTCAGGCAGACCTATGGAGAGGCCCACATGGCAAGGAGCCAAGGACCTGGTCAACAGCCCACGCCATCTTGCCACACTATGAGTGAGTAGCCTCAGAAGCAGATCCCACAGCCTCAGGCGGGCCTTCAGATGGCTGCAAACCCAGCTGATATTTGGGTATTGCCCCCTAAAAGGCACAGAGCCAGAACACCCAGGGAAGCCATTCCCCCATTCCTGGCTCCCAGAAACTGTGAGAGGACTAATGCTTATTATTATTTTAAGCTACCAACAACTGAAGTAATCCATTAGGCAGCAACAGATAACTAAGACTGATGTCTATTGTACTGGGGCCTTGGGATAACCGGAAACAGGAAGGGTGGCACCGTGGAAACCTCCTACATCACTTGGAACTGTCAGGGGCCCCAGAACCATTCTCTTCAGGGACGTTTCATGCTGTGGGCTCCTCCACCATTTGTGGATAGGTGTCCCAGTCATTCCTTTATGGATGAACACCTTCCGTGTGCTGGACACCGTGTTAGGGGCTGGGGCTGTAGGTGTGAACAGACTTGTTCACGGCCAGCCGCCATGATGGCCATCCCTCTGCTGACTAGGCAGCTATGGGCAAAAAAGACGGCCCTCCTCTGCAGAGGCCCGAGAAGGAGGGGGCCTGGGGACACTAGGGGGAGGAGCCTTCAGCACTGAGATCCTGCAAAGGCAGGAAGAGTGCGAAGTTCCAGGGTCCACAGTGCTCCTAGCTGCTGACTCTTCATCTGAAAGATGGGGATAAGAGCCCATGCCCCCTTGGGTTGTCAGGAAGATTAGATAATACATGGAATTCATGGGAAGAGTAAACAGCCCACGGCACTTTTCTTGTCTGAATATTATTATTGACAGCACTGTCCCTCCACGGCCACCAGACTCTTCTATCAGGTCAGTATTTGAGAAGGGACAAATTAAAATGAAACAGATGTAAAGTTGGAGGCTGATGGAAATTTGTGGCTGGAAGGCTGTTTTCTGTTTTTGGGAGGGATTATGTTCCAGCTCTAAGACAGCTCCCTGTGTAAGGTGATGAGTGTGATTAATTGCAATCAGCTCCTCTCCACATAATGAGGAAAGCTGGATGTCACCCCATGGCTTCCATCCAGGTGAGTGCAGTTACCCAGTATGTCCACAGGATGTCGCTAACAATCACTCTTCGACTACCTGCAGCCAAACCCGGTTGCTCAGGGCCTGGAACTCAATAGCAGACCCCCATTCAGGGGTTTAGCAATCTTCAGCAACACCCTTTGAAACAGTTCTTTAAATGGCAACGCAGTGTGAGTAGAAGCGGGGGAGGGGTGGTGGTGGCCAAGAGTGACTTGGCCTGGGGAACCCAGGTGGCTAGGTGTGGAGCTAGAAGAGGACCAGGGTCTCCTGTGTCCCAATGAGGTGTGCTAACCGCACATCTGTCCAGCGTGTGTAAGAGGCTGGTGGGGACAGGAACCTGGTTTCTGGGTCTCTAGGATGGCCACCCCCGGGAATGTGATTTGAAGACAGGGGTTCAGGGGACCACTGGAGGGCCTCTGTTCCTTTCCCTTGAGCCCCAGGCCAGCTCTGCAGGCCCCCGAGGCTGCCTTCTGATTTCTGCTTGTTGAATGGCAGGAACAATGGAATTAGCAATTCGTCCTTAGACTAGAAGGTGCTCACAAAGCCAGGTCCTCAGAAAAATGCTTGCTCCTAGCCCCTGCTCCTGAGCAGAGGGGTCTTTCTAGTTCCTGGGGAGCCCAGGCAGTGTCTAACTCTGGCATGAAGAGGCTCCCAGCCAACACAAATGTCTCCACCCAGAGTCATTGTCCAGAGCCTACTCTGACTGGAAGTGAAGCACCAGAGAGGCAAGAATTCTGGCCCAGGTGCCTGACTTGCACAAAGGGAAGGCCGTTCTCAGGGGCCAGAGCCTGTCTGTGGAGGGGCCACGGCGTGTACGCAGCAGATGCTCAGGAAGCTCCGTTCTCATTTCTTTCTCGCTTCCTCGGAGCCTTCTAGAAGGGACCAGCCTAGCCCATCCCAAGGCACTGCTCTTTCTTTTCCGATGATGATGATGATGATCGGGAGTGCTGTGATTTCTTTCCCCTCCCTCTTCATTTTGGCAGAATCACCTCTCGGCAGAGGAGCCGTTTGCCCTGGGGCTCCAATCCACAGCACCTGGAGGCCCTGCCTCTCAGCTCCTGCGCCTGAGAAGCAAACAATGCAGTAAAAAGCAGAGCATTTCCTCCTCCGTGAAATGGTAGCAGGAGAGAAGGAAGTGGGCCTCCGGCCACTGTGCATTTGGGTTAGGGTCTAGCCACTGTGTATTTGGACGGAGGAGGTCAGCATCTGCACCCCTCCCGTGGTGGACCTGGTGTGGGTAGGACCACCCCCACCCCTACTCAGAGGCAGAGAGAATAGGAGGGAAGGGAATGCCCAGGACTAGGAAGTGTGGGGTTTTCTGGAGAGCTGTTGGAGGTAGGGACAGGGACTGGGAGAGAGAAACTCAGCCTGGGATTGGTTTATTTTTATTGCTTTTTAAAATCATGTAAATAATCTACATTCATTGAAAAAAAATTAGAAAGCACAGATAAGCCAAGAGAAGACAACAAAAGTCATCTGTTAACATCTTGGCAAATATCCCTTTTCTATGCTTAGATACATAGACAATACTTTTGTTTCATCAATAAAATGTTTTCTTACTGTACATTGCTTTTAAACCTGCTATCTTGGGGCACCTGGCTGGCTTAGTTGGTGGAACTCCTAACCTTGGGGTTGTGAGTACGAACTCCAGGTTAGACAAAGAGATAACTAAAAAAAAGAAAGAAAGAAAAATTTAAAATAGAAAAAAAACAACCTTGTTTTGTTGTCTTTTTTCAATAGAACATTATACGAGGACATCTTTTCAGGCCAGCAGATACAGTATACTTTATCTCCATGGGTATTACTGGCTCTGGGGTGTTAAATGGTGATTAGAACTTGCCCCCATCACTCTGCCTGTCTTTCCTCAGCCGCAAAATGACCTGGGCACCTACATGGGGCTTGGGACTAGACGTTGGTCCTTGGGCAGCTGGAGGAGGTTGGACACGATCAGAATAAGGACCTGCCTTCCCGACAGAACCCTGATGATCTTGACCTCTTGAGCCCCTGGCAGAGTAGAGCACCAGGGGAGGGGAGTGAACAGAAGACAGAGCTGCATGGAAGGGGAGGGTGCAGGTGAAGTAAGTGGGAGCCAAGGTGGCCCACCGCTTTAGCCCACCGGCTCTGGAGTCTGACAAAGACCTGGTTTCCAAACCTGGCATTGGAGCTAACCAGCTGTGTGACCTGGGTCAAGTAACTTAACCTCTCTGAGCCTCCATTTCCCCACCTGTAAATCATAGAGGCACCCACCTTGCCAAGTTTGTGAAAATGACGTCAGGTAATACATGTAAAGCACTTGGTGTCCTAAACCGTGAGCCCCGTCAGTGGTAGTCAGAGGTATTTCCATCATTACTGGGTAAGCAGGCCTGGAGAGCGGGGACAGCTGTGATAGAAGATGAGTGGATGTTTCTCCAAGTTCATGGCTATAGCTGAGTTTTCTGTGTGGCAGCAGGGATCTAGAGAGGAAGTAATGGAGCAGGGGGTTAGAGGGTGAGCGCTTATCAACACAGCTCCTTTGAAATCAGGTAAAGGGTCTGGGCACCCTTACAGTTAAGGAACATGTTGGGCCAGTCCCTACCGCACCTCCTTCTCCAGTACTCACTGTGCTGGAAGAGAGCCCCCTCCTCCTGGGGGTGCAGGGCAAAGGTCTCCAGCTGGATCATAAGAACGAGGTAAGTGGTGCCTGCACCTGTGTTTGTGCAGGTGGGGGAGAGAGGGTTGTACTCAGCCAGAGGATCCTGGCCCCAGGGAACAGGTGGAGAGGGAGCAGTCACCAGAGGACTGCTGCCTGGCGGCCAGACCACCTCTCCAGTGAGCAGAAGGGGGTGGGTACCGTGAGCTTGAGCAGCTGGGAACCTCATGGTCACCTGGGCCCACCCTCCAGGGGAGCAGGTGCCCCACGGGCCTCCTTGTCTGCACATGGACAGCCTGCGCCCCGGACCAGGCCTCCCCCTTCCCATATGGCTGCTAAAGAGGAGCAGCTTCTCCAAGGGCAGAGGGCTGTGCTCCCAGCAGTTGGACTGGAGGTAGATGATCAAGAATGGGAGTGTGTCTGCCGGTGTTCTTTTAACTTCTCCAGAAAGGTCACCAAGGGGTCTCCATTACAAGCGGTCTTGAGCCCAGTATGATTTTCTCCTACAATTGAATCTACTCTCTGGATGGCTTCCAGTGTTCAAGCTGATGACAATTGCCTGTCTTTGCAATTGATTTCCTGGAAGCTGCCAGCCGGCCGGCAGACACATGATGGATATGTGCTAGGGGGACCGGTGCGGCCGAGCTGAGCGCAGGAGACTATAAGCCGCCCCCACCCCAACACACACATAGTGCAGCAGGGTCTGTCCAACCGAGGGCGCGTGCGCTTCTGCCCACCCGCTCCACCCCGAGCTAGCAATGGCTAGAGGGCTATCCTCACATGTGCACCGAGAGGCGCGGGCAGGGATGCTGACTGCAGAGTCACGTGCATGGAAAAAAACCAGAGACACCTTATCTGTTCCAGGGGGATGGAAGGGACCACCACATTCCGAATGTGGTGTCCCCTGTCATTGTGCGGAACCACCACGTACTGTGGTTCATGCTCCCCAGAGCTGGGTGAGCATCGGGGACCCGAGTGAGGGTGTGAGTGGAAAGGGCATGATTGACTCCACTGTGTTGTCTTCGTGTGCAATATTAACACAGAAAAAAAAAAAAACCCACCAACAAGAGTGCTCCGTGTATATTGACAGGAGAAAATGTCCAGCATATGCTGTTGTGGGGAGACAACTGCAGAGCGATGTGGTCAATGGGACAGCGTTTGTGTAGAAGCAAAGAGAAACAAAGACCCTGGCAGCGTACCCACGTACACATGGGTGTACACGTGTGTGTGTGTGTGTGTGTGTGTGCGCGCGCGCGTGCATGTGTAAATGCTAGGCAAAGCCCATGATGTCGCACGGTGAACTGTTACACAGGTTATTGCTGGGGATAGTGGTGATAATTGATGAGAGATGGGAATCAAAGGAACTTCTCACTTTTTTCTCTCTTTACCTCTGCGTTCACATTTTTTTTAATGGAGAGAAAAAAAAAACAGCGTGAAGAAAAGCGCGCTCGTCTTCCCTGCGCTGCTTGCCTGGCTCACTCATACACCACAGTCGTCACCAAATTCCCATTCCTTGCCATACTTTTGGGGGCAGTGAGTCCCTCCAAGGTCCCTTCATGCGTCCTCTCAAGGGGGATGTCCTGGGGTGAAGGGCGGGGGGTTGCCTGGCCTCCCATCCAAAGGCCCCAGGACACTGGAGAGGCCCAACAGAGGCGGACATCCGTCCTGGATTCTGCACCTGGGTCTCGTACTGTGGGCTTGTGTTTCCCAGTAGACACGGCGGAGACAGCCCATCCTCTGCGGGCGTGCAGCAGGGGAGACGTGGGGGAAGGAGCCCAGCAAGGCTGAGGGGGTACAGAGGGTGGAGTCAGGTCCAATAAGTCTCCTTTCTCTATGGGGGAGGGGCCACGCCAGGGCCTGAACCTCTGCCAGGCCCAGCCCCAATCCCCCAGGAACCTCTGCTTCCTCCTTTCTGTTCTTGAAGGAAGAACAGGGAATGAGGGCCGGACGCCCGGATCACACCGCTCTTCTGTGCCAGGAGCCTGCCCAGGTTCTTGACCCTTAGTTCATTTCACACCTCTTCCCCACGCAACCCTGTAGGTGAGGCTCAAGGGCATGGGGGTGGGCGCTACTGGGCCACACAGTCATGGAGCAAACACGGAGCTGAGATCCGTGCCCAGGTCCCTCGGGCCCACTACTCCCAAGGCAGCCTCACAGCTGGGCGGGCTTCCGGGAGGGTGCCCTTGTCACTCAGTCCCGGAGAGCAGAGAAAGCAGTGATGGAGGGAGCCAGTGGGAAGGACCTAGGCAAGGAGCCCAAGGGGGAAACTGGCCCCCCGGGCCTCCTGAGGGCTCCCTGCAGCTCCCTAGCCAGCTCTGCAAGGGGGCTGCCTCCAGATCCTCCTGGCTTTCTCCTGGCTTGTGCTGGCTTCACTTACTGAGCTCAGACCCTGTTCTCCTGGGGGAGAGGGCAGGGGGTCGGCCAGGCTTTGTCCTGCCTCATGGATTTATCCGTCTTTCCTCTGGCATCCCTCCTCCTGACCACGTGGGCAGGACCCCTTCTCCTAAACTCTCATCCCTTCCCGCCAAGACCCTTTAGCTAAGATTGGGTTTTCCATGAGCGCAAAGCAGCAAAATCTGATGGTCAGTACAGCTCAGATCCCAGCTCTGCCATCACCAGCCACGTGACCTAGAGGATGTCTCCAAACACCTCCCTGTGTCAGTGTCTCCATCTGTGAGGGGACAGTGATAGCATCGCCACATGCAAGTCCTCGGCACAGCCCCTGGCCGGTGGCTCGAGCTCTTTATGTCTTCACCGTCGCTGTCTCTCTTCCTCCCCCCTCAGGAAGGGCGCCCTCCTGAAGGGCAGGTCATTCGGCAGACCCGAGCCTGGGAGGAAATCAGAGTGGGCTGGATGGAAACCAGCCCGTGGGCCTGATGAATGGCCATATGGTGCTTTTCTCAGAGCCATATAAGGGAAGAACAAGTTCATATGCCAGGTGGGATGCTGAGGGAGGCCAAGAAGGGAAATAACAGAGACGTGTTTTAAAACGCTCTTTTTGCTCCTTATCGTTCTCCAAAGCCCGTGGCCTCCCATGTCTGGTGTGCAGGACGCCACATGGGGAGGGAGGGGAGGGGGCGTCCTTTCTATAGGGAGATGGGGGAATTCCCGGGGCATCAGTGGAAAAGCCCCACGGAGAGGCAGGGCAGTGAGGGGGGAGAGGGAGGCTGCGGACAGTGGCCAGCCCATCCTCAGAGAGACGCAAAGGGCCTGGCGCACGGCCCAGCTCAATCGCCACCGGGGCCCACAAGGATGCTCGGGAGCAGCTGTGGGCAAAGCCAAGGTGAATGTCTTTAGCAGAATGCATTTTCTCTCTCTTGCTTTCTCCCTGCAAGAGACCCTTAAAGAAATGTAGGTTTTCTTAATAAAAATTTAAAAAAATAATAATAACACTCAGAACCCTCACCGTTTCTTCCTTTTCTGGTACATTTGTATTTCTGTGTCTTCCCCACCAGGCTACTCCTGAGGGAGAAACTCTGTGCCCCGCCCACCACCCTGTCCTGGTGCACCGTGCCCGAATGAACGATTGATAGGTACTTGTGGACAGAATGAGGGAAGGAGGGGTCTGCAAACCTGCGCGACCTGATGAGGGCTCTCACGTGTGAACGGGCTTCCCATTACACAGTTGCATGGAACCCGCTGCTTCTCGTGACTCTTACCACATTCTGCAATCGGCTATTGGTGCTAATACTACGGTGATGCCTGTTTTGTGCCTCCTTGTCTCTCCTTGTGCCTGGTATGGCGCCTCATATATGGTAGGTGTTCTGCAAACAGTAGCTGTGTGAGTGAATGAAGGAAAACATACAAACTGCACCCAGGGCCTCAGGGGACTCTGAGCTCCAGCAGAGCAAAGAGAGGCGGTGGAGGGGAGTGCACTGTGGCATGGTTGCTGGGGTTCACACCCGATCAGTTGTTACTCGCTGTGCAGCCCTGGTTTGGCTACTTAACCTGTCTGTGTGTCGCCTTTCTCATCCGCACAGTGGGAATATTCCTAAAGGGTTAAATGAGTAATCTATACGGAGAGTGCTTCCAGGTGTGTCTGCCACACGTGCAGCTCTACCAGAAGCGATGTCCTATTGTTACCAAAGTGCCTAGCAGTGAGATCCATCTTGCTTTAAGCCTGGACTCTGTCCAGGGATCAGCTTCTGGAGAATTCTCTCTAGTAGACCCAAGGAGGTAGCCCAGGGTTTACATTGGGATGGACTCTCCCACGACTTGCCATCTCCACCTGTCCACCCATCGATGATGGTCTTATGCAGTGGGTGTGGGGGTGGGGCCTGGCTCCCCCCTCCCCTGCCCCGGCTGCTCCCCACCGCAGGGAGCTGGCATTTCTGGCCTCCCCCCACCACCCGCCTGGCATGGAGCTGACTCACCGCCAGGAGGGGTGGTGATTAGCATGCAGGGCAGGTACTGGGAGGAAAGCTGTCTCCATGCAACAGCTCTTGATGTGTTTCTCTGATTAATGTGGCAGAGAGAACATTGCAGCTTTTTCCTGAATGGTCGCCACGTGGAGCCGGAGTCATTAGCATCAGGTCTCCCGCTTGCCATGACCTGCTGACCACCCTAAGTAGATAAAAATGAAAATGGCCAAGACAGCTGCAAGGCTCAAAAACAAACTGCCTGGTGGCTTTGCAGAGTCTTTTATGTGGAAGGTTCCGGAATTGTCCCGTCTTCCCTATACCCTCAAAACCCCGTAAAGCCTTCCTTCCAATTTCTGCTTCTCTAATTGCTGCTCCCTGGGGAGGACAGGACCCCTTTCTTGAGAGTGGAGCCCAAGCGTGAGCAGTATCACGGCCTCCCGAGGGTGTGTGCCCCAGGTGAAGGAAGATGGGGGAAGGGAATCGGGACCCGGGGAGAAGGACCAGACGGGGCAAAGGACAGGACGGGCGTGTGGAGGGAGCTGGCGCACTGAGGGGTCCACACTAGAGCAGAGAGGACGGCTGGAGTGAGGACCAGGGACCTGGACTTTATCCTGAGGGCAACGGGGAGTTACCTGGGTTGGAGGGAGGGAGGTACCTGGGTTGGAGTGGAGTGTGCCTCAGGGTCCCTCTGTTCCAGCATGATGGTGTTGGGGGCCCAACATGGAAGTGGGAGAACAGTTAGGAGGCCATTGTCATAATCCAAGCAGGCGACGATGCCGCCTTCCACACATTCCTTAGGGCTCTTCCTCCAACCTGGGAGCTGGCGCATCTATTTGCAAGTTCTCTAGGACAAAAACTGAGACAACCAACAGGCACCTCACAGCCTCCCAAGGGTGGGAGTGATGATAGGAGGTATGTCTTTGATTTCACCTTGGCTCTGCAAGGTTGGGGTCAGGTGGCCATACCATTCTGACTTATTGGTTTTCTTTTAGGTTTTACATATTCATGGGGAGGAGGGACAGAGAGAGGGAGAGAGAATCACAAGCAGACACCACGCTGAGCGCAGAGCCTGATGTGGGGCTGGATCTCACGACCCTGAGATCACAACCTGACACGAAATCAAGAGTTCGAAGCTTAACTGACTGAGCCCTCCTGGTGCACCGGGGTTTTTGTTTCCTAAGTTGCCCCCCTCCTTCTCTGAGTCTCAGTTTCCCCAGCCAGGCCGTGGGGGTGGAGGCAGGGAGGGAGAGACCAGCTCCCTGGCTCCCTGGGAAGAGCGATGACGGGACAGGCACAGCAGTTCTCGGCGAGCCAGAGAGCACCCATGCCAGCTCCCCGCCCCCACCACTGCGCCTCTGCCACCGCCCCTCCACCATCAGCCAGCCCCGCGCTGCCTGCCAGAAAGCAGACCCGTGAACCCAACCCCGGGCTGGAAGGGAATGAGCAATGGCGCTAATTGCGGAGCCGCCCAGAGAGGCTGGGAGGTGGCAGAGGAGAGAGAGAAATCATCTTGCGATGCGCCAATTACTGATCAGCTGGGACATAATTGCGGGGCTGCCATCCCGGCTGCTGGAGGTACTAGGCCTCCCTCTCGTTAATCAACGATAATCCAGAATTACGACCCTTAATGACTTGCAAAGACACTTCTGCACACACGCACACATGCTCTCACACGGACACAAGTAATTGATAATCAACCATGTAATTTGAGGCAATAATTCTGTCCGGGCCAGCTGAGAGGCTCCACCCCACCAGCAGAACAGAACCCAAATCACTGCCAACCGCCGCATGGGGTTGGGGGGGGTGCATCCTCTCCGGAGGAGGAGGGCTCCTCCCTGTCTCCTGAGTGGGTGCCGCGGGGCCTCCCGTTGTCTACAGACAGTAGGAGTGTGGAGAATTGTTGTTTCCTCCTTCTGCTTGTCTGGAGTTTCTAACTCTTTGCACATTGTCATTTGTAGAGTTTGCAAACCTCATTGCTGCCTTATTCGCGGCCCTGAACGATGGGTCTCAAACCTCAGTAATGCATTTGCATCACCTAGAGAGATGGTTAAAAATGTGGATTTCTGGGCCCCACTCCCAGGAGAACGAGACTCCAAAATTGGGTGTGGGAGGCAGGAATTGCATATTTGGTAAGTGCCCCCAAGTGATTTGGATGCAGACGGCTCACACACCACACTTAGAGAACTAATACTCTAAGTATTAGCCCCACATTGGGCATAGCTAATACTAACCAGGGGCTCTTGACCCTGGAAGAACACTGAAGTCACCCGGGGAGCTTTCAGAAAATTCTGATGTCTGGGCTCAACCCCACGGGGTTCAACTGGCAACTGCCCTCCCAACCTGTCCTGTTCTCTCTACCTTGGGAACTGCTACCTGAGTCCTCTCCAACCTTAACAGGCATAGGAATCACTTGGACATCTGGTTAGATGCAGGTTCTTGTTGGGGGGTGGGGGTGGGGGGCTGTCCTGCTTCTTAAACACATTCCCAGGGGATGAAGACAGGATGGGTCCTGGAGTAAGAAACTCTTCCTTTGTTCCAGCTCAAGCGCATGAACGCAGGAGCCAGAAAGTCCCCATTTATGAAGATCTTCTTCTGGGAAAGGCCCCGTGCTGGGTCTGCAAAGGTGAATCTGACCCTGTTTTGTTCAGGTGGTTGACTACCTGCAAGTGTCAGGTTCTTGTAGGTTCCTGAGAAAAGACAGGCTTAGGCTGGTCCATGGAATGTGTCGCTCTTGATCTTGGGGTCATGAGCTCGAGCCCCATAGTGGGCGTAGAGCTTACCGAAAAAAGTGGGGCACCTGGGTGGCACAGTCAGTTAAACATCCAATTCTTGATTTTGGCTCAGGTTGTGATCTTAGGGTCCTGCAATCGAGATTCATGTTGGCTCCACACTCAGCATGGAGTCTGCTTGGGACTCTCTCTCTCTCTCTCTCTCCCTCTGCCCCTCCCCTACTAACATAAATAAATAAATACACCTTTAAAAAAGAGAAAAAAAAAAAAAGACAGGTTTAGGCTAACTCAGGGTCTGGGATCCTAGGAAGGAGGAAAAACTGGTGCCTGCCCTCAAGGAAACAAGATACCGTACATTCTTATGAATCTAGGCCCAGAACATGAAGGTGTTGTCGGGCAAGAGGGCACCGTAAGACAAACCATGGTGGGCCTTGTCCTGGGGGTCCACCAGACTTCACAGAGTCCCCCAAAATAACAGTGCCCTGGGTCATACCCAGGGCCTGAGTGAAGGCAGTGAGGAGGCTGGGGATGGTAGTCGGTCTCCCATGATGGCCACAAATGTCTCCCACTCTGGTATGTGCATGTTGCCCTTCAAGAGGAGAAACATGCTTCCCCTTCTCCTGAATCTGGGCTGACCCAGTGACTTGCTCTGACCAGCCAACGGCTAGCCCCTCAGGAGCCTGACAGCTTCTGCCTTCATGTCTTTGGAAGTCAGCTGCCACGTAAGAAATCCAGCTACCCTCAAGCCACTGTGTGGCCACCTGGAGAGGCCACGTGGAGGAGGGCTGAGGTGCCAGGCATGGGAATGAAGCCTTCTTGGTCCATCCCCTCCTGGTCTCACAGCTCCAGGTAACTTACCCGCTGAGAACCACCCCGCTGAGCCCTGCCCAAATTCTTGACTCACAGAATCACGAGAAGGAATAAATTGTTGTCTTAAGCCATAACTCTTCTAGTTGATGGTGTCACAGCAATAGGTTACTAAAACACTTGGGTTCTTGTCTCTTTAGAGACACTCACAGGTGAGCTCCAGAAGCTTGCTGGGCTTGTTGTCTCATCTTCGAGGTAACAGTCAAGTGAGGTTATGCGGCCAAAACCCCGTGCATGGGGCCCAGCCCACCACTCACGCTCACCCCGAGAATGTGGGCTGGATAGCAAGGTGGCGTCAAGGTTCCCGTACCCGGCTCCACCCTGACTTAATGAGGCCATGCGGATGGCATTGTCCCAGGTCGTCGCGTGAATGGCCGTCATTCTCCTCTGATGGGAATGGCTTGTCAACAGGTGGCTTCTGAGCCAGACAGGCACGGACACAAGCCCTTCTCTGCCAGTGTCTAGCTTTGTGACCTCACATGAGTTATTTAAAGTCTTTGACCCTTGGTTTCTTCACCTGAGAAGAGAGGCAGTGAGGCTAGCTCCTCTTCCGGGAAGCCTACCCTGATTAACCTTTCCACACTCCATTTCTTGAAGTAGAGCTTTGTCACACCCTGCCTACATGCCAGGCGCTAGTCTCTGAAATTTCAGAAGAGGGTTGGAATTTGCCATATTGGTTGGACAGAGGGTGTGGGGGACCCTTGATCCTACTTTATTAATGAGAACAGCTCCTCTTTATTGAGAGCAAGAGTTTGCTAAGTGCTTGGCATGCACTGTCCTCACAGCACGCCTGGGAGGGAGGCCTGGCTATCATTGCTCCTACCCGAGAAGGGCGGTGGAGTCCTGCAGGGGACATGGTAACTTGCTGCTGTCGCCGAGCAGGTGTGGGTGTGCACGCTAGTCCTGCTCCCTACATACATTCAGGATTGTAGACTAATGACAAAATACGCAAGGGAAATATTTGAACAAATCAAAATGGATGATTTCTCCTCTAACGCACCCGTTCCCTTGCTCATTGCCCTGTCTTCAGAAGTTGACCTCTTCTCACCAACTTTGCCACCATGACTGTGGCACCAGCCACCATTCCCCTTGCCTACATGTCTCCCACAGCCTGGCCCCCGTGCTCTCCCACACTTACCTCCTACAGAATGAGTCTATTCAGGGTGCCTGGGTGGCTCCGTTGGCTAAGCGTCTGTCTTGGGCTCAGGTCATGAGCCCAGGGGAGCCTGCTTCTCCCTCTGCCTCTGTCTGCAGCTCCCCCTGCTTGTGCTTTCTCTCTCTGTTAAATAAATAAATGGAAAAAAAAAAAAAAAAAGAATGAGCTTATTCAAATGTAGGACAGATGATGTCACTCCTCCGCTCAGAACTCTACATGGCTCCCAGCTCACTCAGGGTAAACACCAGTGTCCTTCCAGTGGCCCTCAAAGCCTGACACCCACTGCCCCTCCCCATTCTCTCTCTGACATATGTCCCTTTCCTCCCCTTGTTGTCTCCAGGACAGCTTCTCTGTCAACAGGTGTGCTTCTGCCCCAGTGCCTTTGCACTGGCCTTTCCCTCTGCTTGGGACTCTCTTCTACCAAGCAACTACACGCTTCTCTCCCTCACTTTCTTTAGATCTTTACTTATGTGTCACCTTTTTAACACAACATTCCCTGACCACGCCCTTTAAAATTGCCCCCCATGGTGGGGCACACAAACTCCCTACTCTGCTTTGGCTTTCTCCATAGCACACGTAACCATCAAACATGGTTATGCCACTTGTTTATTTACTTTTCTATCCCATGACCACCCCCCCACACACACACACTCTCCACTGACTGCAAGAATTTGTGTCTATTTCGTTTACTGCTATTGTCCCAATACCTTGCAATCATTAGCTCAGTAAAACTTTGCTATGTGAATGAATGCAAAAGCACATAAACACATCCTCAAAAAATAAACTGGACAGGGGCACCTGAGTGGCTCAGTTGGTTAAGTGTCGGCCTTCGGCTCAGGTCATGGTCCCAGGGTCCTGGGATTGAACCCCACATCAGGCTCCCTGCTCACTGAGGAGGCTGCCTCTCCCTCACCCTCTGCCTACCACTCCTCCTGCTTATTCTCTCTCTGTGTCAAATAAATAAATAAAATTTTAAAAATGAAAAAATGAAAGAACTTTAAAAATATTTTAAAAATAAACTGGACACAATTTGGGTTGTGTTAATACAGGTGTTAAAGTATCTCTCTAGAATGGAGGGTTTCCAGTGTTCACCTTTGTTGTGTGTGTGTGTGTGTGCGTGTGTGTGTGTGTGTGTGTGGTAAAGGCCCCTGGGAGTGAAAATTGCTTATTGTGGTAGTGATGGGACTTGTTAATAAAAATTCATTGAAAAAAAAAAAAATTCATTGAGAACGGGGGCACCGGGGTTGCTCAGGTGGCTAAGTGACAGACTCTTGATTTCAGCTCAGGTCATGATCTCAGGTTCCTGGGATCGAGCCCCGCATTGGGCTCTCAGCTCAGCAGGGAGCCTGCTTCCTCCTCTCTCTCTCTCTGCCTGTCTCTCTGCCTACTTGTGATCTCTGTCAAATTTAAAAAAAAAAAATCTTATAAAGAAAAAATCATTGAGAATGTATTTTCCTATCCTTCTCAAACCCTCGCAGCCATAGCGAGAGACGGAAGTTGCCTGGTAGTCTGGGAGAGAACAAGGTAGGTAGGAGGGCAAAGAGCCCTCAGCAGGCTGACACCGTGAGACTAAGCAGTCCAGGTAATTCAAGGAAGATACACACGTGTGGCAGGGAATGTGCAGTGTGGGCACTTGAACGCTCAGGTTTGCTGTTTGCACGATCCTGCCACATCCAGTCTGATGGTCTCACATGAGAGGTTAGGGCTCCACCATTAATCTCCAAGAGAAGGGCCCAGAGCCCAGGCTCCCAGAGTACTTGGTGGATAGGAGCACCTGGGGAGCCTGGCATGTCACAAGAGCATCACAGGGTCCTTTCTGGGTTAGCCAAACGAGTGACAGCCCAGGTTCAAAGAGATGAGGTTTCCCTAGAGAAGACTCAACTGCTTTCAACTCTCCCAAGTGACCTTGTCTCCTCCCTCTGGTTTGGGAGGAAGGGTGAAGAAGACTTGTGTGTTACAGATGAGGACACGGAAGCTCAGGGGGATTCTATGCCTTGTCCAAGGTCACTCCACATACAACCAGTTCAAGGTGCAAGGAATTTTGCAACTGCTGTATGCAACACTGATGGTTTCTGGGGCGGTGGGCGTGGAGTTTGAGCTTGAACCCGAGCCGGGTTATGGTTGACTCCAAAATTAGTTGGCTCCAAAAAAACCTAGTTTACCTGTCACTCATTTTGCATCCCTCTGAAAGCCTGCTTGGTAACACCTGGAGCATGCTCTGAAATATTGGGTCAATATACCAGGGCAGCAGCAGGTTGTGCTAACAAGGATCCCCCACATCACCCCCAAACTCCCCAAGCCCAGAGACCTGCACCTTTGCTCCTGGCCAGCAGGGGGCGTGCACACATTGTTTCCAGTAGGCTTCCCACAATCTCCCCAGGCACCGGGCACATTCTCCCCTCCTGTGATTGAGAGCCATGTGTGAGACATACAGGGGCCCTTGATGAACCAGTCTGTTTAGTGTCAAGAGCCTTCAAACTGTGTGGTCTTCCTAGCAGGCAGCCCACTGGCAATGGGTGGGACTAATATTGACTGAGGCCTCCTTCTACCAGGCACCGTCCTAGGCACCTGGCAAGGATTATCTCAGTTCATCACACAAACTACTGAAATGATCAATTTAATAAGTGAGAATATTAAGATACTAGTTTTATTTCATTTTACAAATGACAATACTGAGATTTGGAGCCAGTAAGTAGCTTGTGACCCCTACCCTTGAGATCTCCCCTTTCTGCTCCCAGGGAGTGCACTTGGGCAGGGGGGATTGGCTGAGGCCTGGGCCTCCAGAGGGAACTGGACTGGAAAGAATACTTCTCAGAAAAGGAATAGTTTATGCTCTAGTTCTGCCCAGGATTCCTGCCTCCTTGTGGTCTGTTCTCCAAAGCTCTGGGTGGGCCACTTAAGAAGGCCTGCCGTTCTGGGCTGCTCTCAAGGGGCACCTGGGGACCTTTCCTCCTGGTGTCACTCCCAGCCTCATGACACACACTGAGGAGTGGTGTCAATGAGCAGCGGTGACAATGGGGGGTGGGGAGCCCCATGGGAGGGGAGAAGGCATCATAGCTTCTAATAATAGGACCAACTAGACAACCCCTCCACCATTCTTTGTGCAAGGACACCCAGACAGAGGCGGCCACTGATCTGAGGTCACCTGGATGATAATGAGAGAGCCAGGGCTGGAACCCAGGTCCCTGAGCCATCAGGCTTTCTTCAGGCTTTAGCTGATCGTGTTTGCCGGGGCCTGGCATTGTCCTCTTCCCACCACCTGGTTTCCCATCACATCCAGGCCATGTTTGACATCATGTCCTGCCTGTCCTGTCCTATTCTAGGCCCCAACTCCTACCCCTCTTTCCCACAGGCTCGCTCCCTGATTACAACCGGGGGCTCTCCTTAGCCCGTGGCACATGCCTTCCAATCTAGGTCGACCTGCCTCATCCCCCCTGATCTTTGAAACAGGTGCCGACAGGTGGAGGGCAGTGTATGGGATAGGACACTGGGCCAGGAGCTCAGACACTTGCACTTGAACCTGGCTGGACCACTGACATGTGTTGTCTCAGGGAGGTCGCCTTACTTCTCCAGCCTCAGTTTCCCCCATGGTCTAGATCAGTGTTTTTCAGACTCTGTCCGTAGGGCCTGCCTCTGGC
Source organism: Mustela nigripes (assembly GCF_022355385.1). Classification (NCBI taxonomy): domain Eukaryota; kingdom Metazoa; phylum Chordata; class Mammalia; order Carnivora; family Mustelidae; genus Mustela; species Mustela nigripes. Next base: position 128,534,851 of record NC_081569.1, read on the forward strand.
TCTGTCCCATGGACAGGGCCTTGCCCGTGCCCGAATTCGGCTGCAGCAGTCTTTCCTTTTTTCTTTCGGAGGGGAAGATTCTGAGGTGGTAAAGATGATTTGAAAACCATTTTGAGGTCCTTTCTACTCTAACCTTGTTAATGTTCATACTTTACTCACCCACTAGTTGTTAGTAGAAATACAGCATCTCACACAGTCTTCTCAATAAACAAACGTGGGATGCGATTGAATGGCAGTTCTGGGAAGCAGAGAAGGGGCAAACAAGCAGGAAGTCAATGGCCAGGAGGCAGCCAGGAGGACAGGGACCAGGAACAGGCTTCTAAGGTGGAGATGGTCTTTGAAAAGGGGCTGAGGCTGCCTGGAGTCTGTGGTTTCCGCTCCCTTCCTCCTCCGGGTTCCCTCCTGGCTTGCCCAGTAAGTGCACCACCACCTCTTCCACAAGCCTCGGGTAGGGGCCACAGTGTCCTTGCACAAACCCTGCCCCCATCCCCTGCTGCCAGGGCCGCCCACACAGTTGGGTAGACTTGAGTCTGGCAGACATCGGTGTGGCCAAGCTCTCCTGGAACAAGGTTCGAAAGGGCTTTGGGGCTGGCACGGAGCAGAACTCTGCGGCCTGGTCCATGGGCCAAAAGCCAGGTGGGCCCTCCAAGGCAGGTCCTTCTAAAGCTGCGGATGTCTGCACGGCTCCTCTGGGCACCCTGGGAGCGGGACGGTTTTGGTGTGCCTTTGTCAGATGCACAGTGTGCTTTCCGTATGTTAGTTCTGCTTCCAGATCTTGGCTCCTCCTGAAGCTACAAATTACACTCTAGCCTTCATCCCATAGCCGGGCTTCCATGCCCCAGGGTAATAGGGACCACCCTGGATCGTGCAAGTGTGGCCACCCACAATTAGAAAAGCCTGTGTCGTGCATGGTTTAACTCTGACCAGGGTAAGAAAAGGCCCGAACAGTACAAAGGGGAACCACTGTGACAGTCCCGAGAATTTCCATCAGGACATTTACTAACATGATGTTTGAATTTCAGCATCATCGCCATCTTTGCTGTCATCCCAGCACCCACCCATCTCTGAACGGCTCTCAACGTTATTACCATCTGCCAAGTTCCTGGGGCCACTCCTCATAGTCATTGGTGCATTCATTTCAGAAGGTCTCAGCAGTAAAGTCTTTCATCCTTTTTAAGAACCTACTGTGTGCTGGGCACTTTGTCCACTTAGGTACTTTACAAATTTTATTTTATTTAGTCATCATGACAACCCTGTGGAGTTGACGCTTTTGGCTGCAAGTAACTGACCTCAACAATACCGGATTGAGCCCAGGGCCCCTCATTGAACAATGAAGGAACTCATGAACACAGGGAACAGTCCAGAGGTAGATGCCTCCAGCTGCTAAACTGTACTGCTAGGACCCAGGTTCTTGCCATGTTCCCATTCTATCACCTTCAGTGTGCTGGCTTAGCTAGTTATCTTTATCACAAGGTGGCTGCTATTGCTCCAGCCATCACTCCAGATAGAAGATCCGGCTGCAAGAGGACAATTGCTGGGGCTCCTCAGTGGCTCAGTCAATTGAGCGCTCAGCTCTTGGTTTCAGCTCAGGTCATGATATCAGGGTCGTGGGATCACGTCGCACATCAGGCTCCGCACTAAGTGCAGAGCCTCCTTGAGATTCTTTTTCTCCCTCTCCCTCTGCCCACCTGCTTGTGCTCTCTCTCTCTCTCTAAGATAAATAAATAAATCTCTTTTTAAAAAGATTTTATTTGGGGCACCTGGGTGGCTCAGTGGGTTAAAGCCTCTGCCTTCGGCTCAGGTCTTGATCCCAGG
>NC_081569.1:128536765-128544715 GCF_022355385.1 Mustela nigripes
GGGGGGGGGGGTGGAGAGTTGTTCTAGGATGTACTAACTTGCTCTTAAAACATGAGAGGAAATAATTGTTCTTTTGAGACTTAAAAAAAAAAAAGATTTTTTTATTGGGGCACCTGGGTGGCTCAGTGGGTTAAAGCCTCTGCCTTCGGCTCAGGTCTTGATCCCAGGGTCCTGGGATGGAGCCCCACATCGGGCTCTCTGCTCAGCGGGGAGCCTGCTTCCATTCCTCTCTCTCTGCCTGCCTCTCTGCCTACATGTGATCTCTGTCTGTCGAATAAGTAAATAAAAATATTTTAAAAAAAAGATTTTATTTATTTATTTGACAGAAATCACAAGTAGGCAGGCAGAGAGAGAGGAGGAAGCAGGCTCCCTGCTGAGCAGAGAGCCTGATGGATGCAGGGCTGAATCCCAGAATCCTGGGATCATGACCTAAGCCAAAGGCAGAGGCTTTAACCCACTGAGCCACCCAGGTGCCCCAATAAAAAAATCTTTTTTTTTTTTAAGTCTCAAAAGAACAATTATTTCCTCTCATGTTTTAAGAGCAAGTTAGAACATCCTAGAAAAACCCCCCCCCCCCCCCCCCCAACAAAGAACCCTCTTCACATCTCATTGACTGGAATTGGGCGGCAAATCCATCAGGACATTAATCACTGGCCAGAGGAATGGCATACCAAGATCAGTTTAGACTAATTAGGATTTCCCCCTCCCACTCCGGTCATCTTCAGGAGTGGGTAGACTCCTGAAAGAAAAATTCAGACCATTAAGGAAAAAGCAGGATTGACCATTGGATGGCTGTCGTGTGGGCAATTATCCCACACCCCATTTTACAGATGGAAAAACTGAGGCTAAGAGAGATGAAGCAGTGACTTAAAGTTACAGTAAGATGCTGAGTTAGGACTTAACTCCAGAATTGTTTGACTGCAAAGCCCTGGCTCTTTCTACTATAGGAGGTACCAAGCACCATTCTATATGTGCTTATGAATAAGAAAGACTGGTCCACCAGCATCTACCTCAAATTCCTGTTGGAGAAAGGGTGTAAGTAACATCCATATACACTCACATATTATTTCACTGTCCATAAAATTATGTCATAAGAATTTACATTCAGGTATGTTCATTTGACCTGCATTTATCCAAGGCCTTTTGAGACTTTGACTTTGGGGACAGACTGGTAAGCCCCAGTCTTGAACTTTAGAGAGTGTCTGATGAGGGACTGTGTGTAACACTTAGGTACAACTCTTTGCAATATATGCAGATTGCCATGGAAGTACAGAGCCAGGAAATGCTGGAGACCAGTATCACAGGAAAGATAAAAACTGAGTGGGGTTTTTTGAGAGATGCATGGAAGTTTGCTCAAAGAAGAAGAGGGGGCAACTTTTTTTCTAGGCAGAGAAAAGAGCCCTGCAAAGACTGGGCTTGAGGTCATGTTGTGTTTGAGGAACAAAAGGGGATTTAATGGGGTCAGAAAGTAATCTAGGGGCAGGGAGAGGCAGAGAGGGGGTTGTAGGCAGTCTTCCAGCAGTCTTGCCTTCCAAACTGAGGAGTCTGCCTGCATTGTTAGGACTTGGAAGATTTTGAAGCAGGAAAGTAAAGCGATCAAATGTGAATGATTTAAAAAAAAAAAAAAAAAAAACAAAACTGTGAATGATTTTGAAGATTTGGAACTTCGCGATGAGTTCAAGTGAATGTGAGTGGACAATGCAGAACGGAGGCCGCCATAGCTCCGACACAGATGTGTGTTCCAGATACGTGGATTCCGGAATAAGTTAAGAGAAGTCATTGACAAGGAATGATGCCTTCCTGGTATCAGCACCATGTCCAGCTGTAATTGGGGCCAAAGTGTCTGCACGGGGATGTGCAGAAACTTGCATAGCTTGGGGCGCCTGGGTGGCTCAGTGGGTTAAGCCTCTGACTTTGGCTCAGGTCATGATCCCAGGGTCCTGGGATCGAGCCCTGCATCGGGCTCTCTGCTTAGCGGGGAGCGTGCTTCCCTTCCTCTCTCTGCCTGCCTCCCTGCCTACTTGTGATCTCTGCCTATCAAATAAATAAATAAAATCTTTAAAAAAAAAAAAAAAAAAAGCCAGTGTCTATTGAGTGCTTGCTACACTGTAGAGACTCTGCTAAGTCCTGCATTCTCTCATTTAATTCTTATTTAAACCCTGTAAGGAAGGTTTAAACTAAATTATATGAAATTGCCCATATGTGAGGTGTCTAACTATGAAAACTGATGAGGAAGCCTGGAGGTTGGCTCAAGTCACACAGTCACATGCAGCAGACCAGAATCCGAACCCAGGTCTGATAAGTAAGGCAACCCTAAGTTCCCATTGTGGCCCCCATTTACTAGCTGTGTGTCCTGGGACAAGTTACTTAACCTCTCTAAGCTACTGTTTCTTCACTTACATAATGAGGGTCATAACGGAACCCACTTCATTAGGTGTGGGTTAGAAGAGAGAATGCTTAGCCCAAGGAGGGGTTCCTGGGGAATGTTAGTCGTGTTTATCATCACTTCCGTAAATATTCTGAAGCCTGGACTTTGAAGCACCTCTCCCAACCTGCTGGGACAGAGCTGCCTTCTGGAATCACTGTGTCCCTGGGTAGATAGGAAAGAGATTTGACTGCAGGAACCAGATCAATGTTGCTGATAGTCTTGGGGCTCACAGGGCAAGGAGAGCCAGGAGCTACGTCCTCTCGTTTCCAGCGCCGCCGGCCTCTGCTTATTCCTTCCTCTCCTGAGCTCTCTGGGTTCTCATGGCCACAGGGGACTGACCCAGGGGGAAGTAGCCTTCCTACTGGAAGAGTAGCCAGGACAGCTCTGCTCACACTCAGGGTGGCCTTCCTAGGAAGCTACTTCTGCCTCCTTGCCCCAGGAACCAGCCCGAATGGCTGTATTTCCAGGATACCTCAGCTGCTCTTGCTTTCAAGAACCACAGTGCATCAGCGAGGAGTCCTGCCAGTCCCCATTGCCCTTGGACCTCATGCCCTTGGACCATTCTGGCTTTGTGCACAGATGTCTCTGATACCTGCGTGCTTGGATCTCCGGGCCCAGACGGAGCTGCACTGGCGCGGGCTGGGGCTTGGCACCACCTTGGCAGCCTTAGCCCTAGGATACCTTTGGTTTTATTACATTCCACGCTTGGGTGGGGCTCCCGCCTGCCAGGTGGGTATGGACTCCCAGCTCTTCTGCCTCTAAATCTCAAGTGTTCGCTCTTTAGACAGAAATTACGAGGGCTGCTAGCTTGAGAAGGAAGTTCAAAGCCCGGCCCCCAGGAGTTCTCAGCATATCTCCTGGAGCTGGGCTGCTTCTGAGCACAGACCCACACAGAGGCTACTGTGATAATGAGAGGCTGAAGGAAGTGGAGAACAGGCAGGCCAGCTAGACCACACCTTTGGTGCAGCACTTTCGGATGCGTTCACATCTTCCCCCACCGTCTGCTCCTTTGCTTGGCTGTACTCTTGTCTAAGACCTGGCTGCCCCCGGTTCAGTCTCTCGAAAAAAACACGCTCAGTCCCCTCCAGAGAAACTCAAAACACAGACACTCCTTATGCGTTTTCCTGGAAACATTCTATAGCTCCAGCCTGGGAAAGCTTCCAAAAGTTTTCCGAACCAACGATAATAACAATAATAATAAAAAAGAGGTAGGGGGGAGGAGAGAAGCTTGGGCAAACGCTCCTGTTGATGAATGTTCAAGGGAACAGACTTGGATTGTAGGGAAAGGAAAAAGGAAGGGTTTTCCAGGTCAATTTAAACATTTGTGCTGTTTGCTTTAAAGGCAATTTCAAAATAGTTGGCCTCCCCAAAGCGATTTTTTGGAATCTACCCAGAGGGCAAAAACATGCCCTTCCTTCCCCCATCTGGAAAGTTTTCACACCAGAGGACCCACTCATTCCTGAGCTCTGGCTTCAGAAACAAGGACTTTCCCAACCTTCCAAGATTCCCTGCCCTCAGTCACCCTGCTGACCCAGAAGGAATTATGTTTGCTCCACCCAGCAGCACCTGCCTTCCAGCTGTGGGGCTCTTAGGAAACATTTAGGAAGCCTCTGGCTGGGAAGGTAAATGAGGAATGTGTCCTGGTGACACCTGGTCAGCCGGCTAGGCTAACGATGCCAACAGAAAAGCGGCAGGAACACATTTCTGACTTAGGGTCCCCTCCCTACGTCCACTACGTGGAAGAGTCCACTTACAGCATGAGTGTTCCGTGGTCCCCCAGATAAAAGTGCTGACCAGAATGACCACCCCCCCACTGTGAAACACAAGAAACCAAATGCAGACATTTCTGCGAAGACTCAAAAATATTTTCACTTACTCATGAGCTCTCGTCTTTTAATTAAAGCACAACATCTTGCTCAAAACAAGCCTTTGGAACAGCAGAGTAAACAGAACCTTAATTTAGGAATTTGCCAGGCAATCTCAACTACGGCGGGCAGGTTACGGCAGCAGAGGGGAAGCAGATGACAGACCCCCGAAGGTCTCCCGGGGATGCTCCCTACCCTCCCAGATCCCAGAGACCGGTGTCTCTGCCTGACCATCCAGATGGAGATGGGGTGGGGGGTGGGGGAAGGCTCAGAGACCAACGAGGATCTTTTAAATACATAGAAGTTGGCCAGACAGGGCAGGCCTGAGCAAATGGCTTTTTAGGCAGCTGAAGCCCTCAGCAGCTGTCAGAACAACGGCCCCCACGCGCGCCTGGTGGCTGAGAGTCCTTCAGCCTCCACTGGGACCTCTCCCCTCGCTCGCTCTCGCCGCCAGCATGTGACCTTCGGAGACTGCACTGTAGACCCTTGGGTTAATGACACCATCTCACTACCTGGTTTTAGACCGGCTGGCGGCAGCTGCCTAGCCGGCTACCTGCTGTCCTGCCCAAACCGCTTCATTTCCTGGCTCCTGTGATTCTGCACCTTGTCGCTAGCCTCATCGGCCACACAGCCGGACAGCAACAATTAACCGCCCAGGGAATGCTTTGAGAATCCTGCATCCAGGGTGAGGAACCCCACGAAGTTCTCCATTAATTCCCGAGGCTGGAAGCGGATATGGAAATTTAGCTGGGGAGCTGGTGGCCTGTGTCGCAGAGGGCCACCAAGCTACTGTGAAAATGCTCTCTCCCTTCTTCCTGCTCCTGCTGTCCCACTTCAAACGCTCCCTGGGATCCACCTTTTTAACACCTCCAGGGCCACCCACTTCTCCTCCAGGTCCTTTGAGAGAGCAGCCCCCATGGTTGCCATGGAAAGTGCCCCACCCCCAGACCATTTGGGGCTTTGAGACCCTAGAAGGAAAGTACCAGGAAACCCCAAAGCGTTCTCCCTCCTGAAAACAATGGCTCCCAGGGTCTGTGCCAGACACAATCACAGTACCCGAAATAGACTCATTGTCCTCTTGTGCAATATCCAGGAATTTGGTGAAACTCATCATTTTTCAGGTTACCGATAATGCGAGTCTGGAAACTGAAACAGGAAGGAACACGGGCTGAAAAAGCTTTTCTCCAGCCCACCATGTTCCTCTCCCCAGATGCAAGATAGGTTTTTGTTTGTTTGTTTGTTTGTTTTTTGGGCTTTTTTTTTTTTTTTTCCCCCAGCAGTACTTTGGTAGGGTTAAAATTAGCTGGCAGCATTCTGGTCACATGCTAGACAGCAAAACAAAAGGGAGTTGTTCCCGGGCAGCTCCTGAGGCAGCCCCAACAGACCTTCCCAATCCATGGACTTCTGGGAAGCTGGCTCCTCGGGCCCTGGTACAGAGGGGCCACGCCGCCGAGTGCCCCTGTTGTCACCCTGCTCTCACAGGGCAGAGCACGGGCGGAATCTGGGCTTTTCGGCATCTTGGAGCTGGCCTCCATCAGGGAAGGCACTTGAGGGCCACAAGATGGCTTTTGCAAATCTTCCCATTTGGAAGAGAGGAAGGCTGAAAAAAAGGAAGAACTTTTGAAGCCAACAAATCAGCAAGCACCACAAAGACTTGGAGAGAAAGAGGAAGGGCAGCATTTGAAATCCTATTAGGGGGCCTCGCCTTCCAGAGGAATGGGCTGTTCTGGGCATGCTTGAAACCTAAAAAATCATACATCCGAGCTCTATGTGGCTGGCTTTTCGGAGGGAGTCTTTTTTTCTGGACCCTGATGATAGGGGCTCATCGTGATCTGCTTTGTTCTCGCAGCTTCAAACTGTCACCAGAAGCTCTGGATGAAAAATGCAGCCTCTGATTCATGTGCACAGTCAGGAAACATCCCTTGCGCTCGGTACAGAAACATGTCCGTCAACTTGGGAAAGGAATCACCACCACAAAACGTGCTTTTGGCTTGCCAAAGCTTAGCAGCTGCCAGAGCCAAAAACCCAGCTGCCTAGATTGTCTGGGGAAGGTGGTGGTTGGGGTGGGGGCGAGGGGTGGGGGTGAGTAGAGAGGGGCTTTCTGAATCACCTGATCTGGGCTTCTACCTCCTGTTTAATTCCAAGCCAAACCCCACCTCGAAATGGCTTGAGGGCCTACTGCTCCTAAAAATCCCGTTGAACGCTACCCCTTCAAGCTCTGAGCCTGCTGTCAAGGTGAAGCAAATGGCTTTTATTGATTAATTTATTTATTTGGAAGGGGCTACTTTGAAGTCAGGAAATTCCAGCGAGACAGCGTGTTGCCCTGGCCAGGACCGCTGTGACAATCCTCAGCAGACACCCAGAGAGAAGTGGGTTAAAAGAAACGGCAGCTAAGCTCCAGGAACTTGGATTTTTTGTCTTTTCCCCCTGTCCCGGCCTCTGTGTCAGCCGAGCACTTATGAAGAAATAGCTCCTTTGGCTCAACATTCTGTGGTATTCAAGGGTTCCTGTGAGCTATGTAGGGCCTGCTTTGTCGAAAGGGCTTTAAGAACCAAACGGGCCTCTGGCTTGGATCTCATCCTGACATCCTCCTTATACAGACAGACCCAAACAGAAATTTCCCCCGGCCCTAACGCCCAGCATATAAAGTCCTCTTTAATAAACATACACCATTTTTTTTTTTTTTCAGTGGAACAGCCTCAAGGTGTCAAAAGTACATAAAGGTCTAAAAGCTGAAACCCTAGATAAACAGTGGGCTGAGATATATTTAGCAGAAAATATTGAAAGCCACAGGAAAAATATGTTCTCTTCCTGGGATGTTAACGAAAGGTTTAGGTTCAGGAAACCCCGAGGAAAGAGCAAGTTGGATTGAGGAGGAATACTGTGCAATGTAAATAAATCCCTAAACCTCTTTGGCCTTCCCGGGCCTTGGCTGGAATGGAGTATTTCATTTTTTCCCCCATTAAACAGGCCACCCGGAGAGTTGGCATTAGAGACCTGAACATGTACCAAATCTGAATGTGCTATTTTGTTTCTGTACATTGAATCAGGCTGTGTTTCAAAGAGCAGCTTGTGCAAAATGGGGGGTGGGGGGGGGAGGCCCCGCATCCGGACCGGTGCGCCCTCGCTTACAGTGTCAATGACAGCTCGGTTTCACCTCTGATCACCCAGTGTCTGGTCCCAGATAGGAACATAGCCACAGTTATTGCTGCCTAAGGTGATGTCATGCTCATTCTTAAACCCAGGGTTCTCAGGGACTCGGTTGTGCCTCTCCCGCAATAAAATGGCTTCAGAAAGACCCACATTTCCTGCCGTCTCAAGGTAGGGAGAGAGAGAGAGAGATCGCGCTAGCGAGCAGGACAGGGCCGGCAGCCACTCTCCCTAAGATGGATGCTGCATGATGTAAGCGGCTGGCCAACTATCTGGCATCCTTGCAGTTTTAAGTTGCCAGCAAAATATTATTAAAAAGATAAAATACACGCAAACCGTGCAGAATGTAAGGCTGCTGTGTTTACATCCGGGTTTTGATGACTCAAAGACTTACACTCGGGCTTGCTGAAAAGCTCTATTAAAAACACAGCTTTGTGAAAGCCCCCAGGGAGCAGGAAGCGGGGGTCGGGGCGGGGGGGGGGGGGGGGGGGGGGGGGGGGGGGGGGG